>NC_045620.1:49349527-49698040 GCF_009829155.1 Mustela erminea
TGGTTTGTCTCCCTCCCAATCCCATCTTGTTTCATTTATTCTTCTCCTACCCACTTAAGCCCCCATGTTGCATCACCACTTTCTCATATCAGGGAGATCATATGATAGTTGTCTTTCTCTGCTTGACTTATTTCGCTAAGCATGATACGCTCTAGTTCCATCCATGTTGTCGCAAATGGCAAGATTTCATTTCTTTTGATGGCTGCATAGTATTCCATTGTGTATATATACCACATCTTCTTGATCCATTCATCTGTTGATGGACATCTAGGTTCTTTCCATAGTTTGGCTATTGTGGACATTGCTGCTATAAACATTCGGGTGCATGTGCCCCTTTGGATCACTACGTTTGTATCCTTAGGGTAAATACCCAATAGTGCAATTGCTGGGTCATAGGGCAGTTCTATTTTCAACATTTTGAGGAACCTCCATGCTGTTTTCCAGAGTGGCTGCACCAGCTTGCATTCCCACCAACAGTGTAGGAGGGTTCCCCTTTCTCCGCATCCTCGCCAGCATCTGTCATTTCCTGACTTGTTTATTTTAGCCATTCTGACTGGTGTGAGGTGATATCTCATTGTGCTTTTGATTTGTATTTCCCTGATGCCGAGTGATATGGAGCACTTTTTCATGTGTCTGTTGGCCATCTGGATGTCTTCTTTGCAGAAATGTCTGTTCATGTCCTCTGCCCATTTCTTGATTGGATTATTTGTTCTTTGGGTGTTGAGTTTGCTAAGTTCTTTATAGATTCTGGACACTAGTCCTTTATCTGATATGTCATTTGCAAATATCTTCTCCCATTCTGTCAGTTGTCTTTTGATTTTGTTAACTGTTTCCTTTGCTGTGCAAAAGCTTTTGATCTTGATGAAATCCCAATAGTTCATTTTTGCCCTTGCTTCCCTTGCCTTTTGCGTTGTTCCTAGGAAGATGTTGCTGCGGTTGAGGTCAAAGAGGTTGCTGCCTGTGTTCTCCTCAAGGATTTTGATGGATTCCTTTCGCACATTGAGGTCCTTCATCCATTTTGAGTCTATTTTTGTGTGTGGTGTAAGGAAATGGTCCAATTTCATTTTTCTGCATGTGGCTGTCCAATTTTCCCAGCACCATTTATTGAAGAGGCTGTCTTTTTTCCATTGGACATTCTTTCCTGCTTTGTCGAAGATTAGTTGACCATAGAGTTGAGGGTCTATTTCTGGGCTCTCTATTCTGTTCCATTGATCTATGTGTCTGTTTTTGTGCCAGTACCATGCTGTCTTGATGACGACAGCTTTGTAATAGAGCTTGAAGTCCGGAATTGTGATGCCACCAACGTTGGCTTTCTTTTTCAATATCCCTTTGGCTATTCGAGGTCTTTTCTGGTTCCATATAAATTTTAGCATTATTTGTTCCATTTCTTTGAAAAAGATGGATGGTACTTTGATAGGAATTGCATTAAATGTGTAGATTGCTTTAGGTAGCATAGACATTTTCACAATATTTATTCTTCCAATCCAGGAGCATGGAACATTTTTCCATTTCTTTGTGTCTTCCTCAATTTCTTTCATGAGTACTTTATAGTTTTCTGAGTATAGGTTCTGTGTCTCTTTGGTTAGGTTTATTCCTAGGTATCTTGTGGTTTTGGGTGCAATTGTAAATGGGATTGACTCCTTAATTTCTCTTTCTTCTGTCTTGCTGTTGGTGTAGAGAAATGCAACTGATTTCTGTGCATTGATTTTATATCCTGACACTTTACTGAATTCCTGTATAAGTTCTAGCAGTTTTGGAGTGGAGTCTTTGGGGTTTTCCACATATAGTATCATATCATCTGCGAAGAGTGATAATTTGACTTCTTCTTTGCCGATTTGGATGCCTTTAATTTCCTTTTGTTGTCTGATTGCTGAGGCTAGGACCTCTAGTACTATGTTGAATAGCAGTGGTGATAATGGACATCCCTGCCGTGTTCCTGACCTTAGCGGAAAAGCTTTCAGTTTTTCTCCATTGAGAATGATATCTGCGGTGGGTTTTTCATAGATGGCTTTGATGATATTGAGGTATGTGCCCTCTATCCCTACACTTTGAAGAGTTTTGATCAGGAAGGGATGCTGTACTTTGTCAAATGCTTTTTCAGCATCTATTGAGAGTATCATATGGTTCTTGTTCTTTCTTTTATTGATGTGTTGTATCACATTGACTGATTTGCGGATGTTGAACCAACCTTGCAGCCCTGGAATAAATCCCACTTGGTCGTGGTGAATAATCTTTTTAATGTACTGTTGAATCCTATTGGCTAGTATTTTGTTGAGTATTTTCGCATCTGTGTTCATCAAGGATATCGGTCTATAGCTCTCTTTTTTGGTGGGATCCTTGTCTGGTTTTAGGATCAAGGTGATGCTGGCCTCATAAAATGAGTTTGGAAGTTTTCCTTCCATTTCTATTTTTTGGAACAGTTTCAGGAGAATAGGAATTAGTTCTTCTTTAAATGTTTGGTAGAATTCCCCCGGGAAGCCGTCTGGCCCTGGGCTTTTGTTTGTTTGGAGATTTTTAATGACTGTTTCAATCTCCTTACTGGTTATGGGTCTGTTCAGGCTTTCTATTTCTTCCTGGTTCAGTTGTGGTAGTTTATATGTTTCTAGGAATGCATCCATTTCTTCCAGATTGTCAAATTTATTGGCGTAGAGTTGCTCATAGTATGTTCTTATAATAGTTTTTATTTCTTTGGTGTTAGTTGTGATCTCTCCTCTTTCATTCATGATTTTATTTATTTGGGTCCTTTCTCTTTTCTTTTTGATAAGTCGGGCCAGGGGTTTATCAATTTTATTAATTCTTTCAAAGAACCAGCTCCTAGTTTCATTGATTTGTTCTATTGTTTTTTTGGTTTCTATTTCATTGATTTCTGCTCTGATCTTTATGATTTCTCTTCTCCTGCTGGGCTTAGGGTTTCTTTCTTGTTCTTTCTCCAGCTCCTTTAGGTGTAGGGTTAGGTTGTGTACCTGAGACCTTTCTTGTTTCTTGAGAAAGGCTTGTACCGCTATATATTTTCCTCTCAGGACTGCCTTTGTTGTGTCCCACAGATTTTGAACCGTTGTATTTTCATTATCATTTGTTTCCATGATTTTTTTCAATTCTTCTTTAATTTCCCGGTTGACCCATTCATTCTTTAGAAGGATGCTGTTTAGTCTCCATGTATTTGGGTTCTTTCCAAACTTCCTTTTGTGGTTGAGTTCTAGCTTTAGAGCATTGTGGTCTGAAAATATGCAGGGAATGATCCCAATCTTTTGATACCGGTTGAGTCCTGATTTAGGACCGAGGATGTGATCTATTCTGGAGAATGTTCCATGTGCACTAGAGAAGAATGTGTATTCTGTTGCTTTGGGATGAAATATTCTGAATATATCTGTGATGTCCATCTGGTCCAGTGTGTCGTTTAAGGCCTTTATTTCCTTGCTGATCTTTTGCTTGGATGA
The DNA here is from genome assembly GCF_009829155.1 of Mustela erminea. Classification (NCBI taxonomy): domain Eukaryota; kingdom Metazoa; phylum Chordata; class Mammalia; order Carnivora; family Mustelidae; genus Mustela; species Mustela erminea. Next base: position 49,352,965 of record NC_045620.1, read on the forward strand.
TCTGTCCATTTCAGTGAGGGGAGTGTTAAAGTCCCCTACTATTATTGTATTATTGTTGATGTGTTTCTTTGATTTTGTTATTAATTGGTTTATATAGTTGGCTGCTCCCACGTTGGGGGCATAGATATTTAAAATTGTTAGATCTTCTTGTTGGACAGACCCTTTGAGTATGATATAGTGTCCTTCCTCATCTCTTATTATAGTCTTTGGCTTAAAATCTAATTGATCTGATATAAGGATTGCCACTCCTGCTTTCTTCTGATGTCCATTAGCATGGTAAATTCTTTTCCACCCCCTCACTTTAAATCTGGAGGTGTCTTCGGGCTTAAAATGAGTTTCTTGGAGGCAACATATAGATGGGTTTTGTTTTTTTATCCATTCTGATACCCTGTGTCTTTTGACAGGGGCATTTAGCCCATTCACATTCAGGGTAACTATTGAGAGATATGAATTTAGTGCCATTGTATTGCCTGTAAGTTGACTGTTACTGTATATGGTCTCTGTTCCTTTCTGATCTACCACTTGTAGGCTCTCTCTTTGCTTAGAGGACCCCTTTCAAGATTTCCTGTAGAGCTGGTTTGGTATTTGCAAATTCTTTCAGTTTTTGTTTGTCCTGGAAGCTTTTAATCTCTCCTTCTATTTTCAATGATAGCCTAGCTGGATATAGTATTTTTGGCTGCATGTTTTTCTCGTTTAGTGCTCTGAAAATATCATGCCAGCTCTTTCTGGCCTGCCAGGTCTCTGTGGATAAGTCAGCTGCCAATCTAATATTTTTACCATTGTATGTTACAGACTTCTTTTCCCGGGCTGCTTTCAGGATTTTCTCTTTGTCACTGAGACTTGTAAATTTTACTATTAGGTGACGGGGTGTGGGCCTATTCCTATTGATTTTGAGGGGCGTTCTCTGAACCTCCTGAATTTTGATGCTCGTTGCCTTTGCCATATTGGGGAAATTCTCCCCAATAATTCTCTCCAGTATACCTTCTGCTCCCCTCTCTCTTTCTTCTTCTTCTGGAATCCCAATTATTCTAATGTTGTTTCGTCTTATGGTGTCACTTATCTCTCGAATTCTCCCCTCGTGGTCCAGTAGCTGTTTGTCCCTCTTTTGCTCAGCTTCTTTATTCTCTGTCATTTGGTCTTCTATATCACTAATTCTTTCTTCTGCCTCATTTATCCTAGCAGTGAGAGCCTCCATTTTTGATTGCACTTCATTAATAGCTTTTTTTATTTCAACTTGGTTAGATTTTAGTTCTTTTATTTCTCCAGAAAGGGCTTTTATATCTCTCGAGAGGGTTTCTCTAATATCTTCCATGCCTTTTTCGAGCCCGGCTAGAACCTTGAGAATTATCATTCTGAACTCTAGATCTGACATATTACCAATGTCTGTATTGATTAGGTCCCTAGCCTTCGGTACTGTCTCTTGTTCTTTTTTTTGTGTTGAATTTTTCCGTCTTGTCATTTTGTCCAGATAAGAGTATATGAAGGGGCAAGTAAAATACTAAAAGGGTGGCAACAACCCCAGGAAAAAATGCTTTAACCAAATTAGAAGAGATCCAGAATCGTGAGGGGGGAGAAAGGGGATAAAAAGAGGTTCAAAAAGGAAGAAAGAAAAAAAAAGAAAAAAGAAAAAAAAAAAAAGAAGAAAAAAGAAAAGAAAAGAATTAAAAAAAAAAAGGAAAACACCTAAGAAAAATGTAAAAAAGAAAAAATATATATATTAGATAAACTAGTAAAAAATCGTTAAAAAAAGAAAAAGGTAACAGTTAAAAAAAAAAAAAAATTTTACCCGAAGGCGAGAAAAAAAAAGAAAAAAAAAAATGAAAAAGAAAAAAATTAAATTAACTGCAAGACTAAAAAAAAATCACAGGGAAAAAGTCATGAGTTCCGTGCTTGGCTTTCTCCTCCTCTGGAATTCTGCTGCTCTCCTTGGTATTGAAACCGCACTCCTTGGTAGGTGAACTTGGTCTCGGCTGGATTTCTTGTTGATCTTCTGGGGGAGGGGCCTGTTGTAGTGATTCTCAAGTGTCTTTGCCCCAGGCGGAATTGCACCGCCCTTATCAGGGGCCGGGGTGAGTAATCCGCTCGGGTTTGCTTTCAGGAGCTTTTGTTCCCTGAGCGCTTTCCGTAGAGTTCCGGAGGACGGGAATACAAATGGCGGCCTCCTGGTCTCCGGCCAGAGGAGCCGAGAGCCCAGGGCCGCACTCCTCAGTGCGCCCTCAGAGAACAGCGCCCAGTTACTCCCGTCTGCCTGACCTCCGGCCGCGCTCCGAGCTCTCCGAGCCTGCGACCAGTTCAAGGTAACACCGAGCTGTGAGCTTACTGTCGGCTCTGTCTCTGCAGCCGGCTTTCCCGTTCCAATACCCGCAAGCTCTGCGACACTCAGACACCCCTGATCCTTCTGTGACCCTGCGGGACCTGAGGCCACGCTGAACCCGCATGGGCTTCGCCCCGGTTTAGCCTCTGGAGCGATGTCCCTCAGCGGAACAGACTTTTAAAAGTCCTGATTTTGTGCGCCGTTGCTCCGCCGCTTGCCGGGAGCCGGCCCCTCCCCCCCGGGGTCTATCTTCCCGTCGCTTTGGATTCACTTCTCCGCCGGTCCTACCTTTCAGAAAGTGGTTGTTTTTCTGTTTCCAGAATTGCTGTTCTTCTTCTCTTCGATCTGCCGATGGATTTTCAGGTGTTTGCAATCTTTAGATAAGCTATCTAGCTGATCTCCGGCTAGCTGAAGCAGTCTCAGCCTGCTACTTCTCCGCCATCTTGACTCCTCCCCCCGAGTTTCAGTTTTATAAGATGAAAAGAGTTAGGGGATGGACAGTGATTGTAGCTGCACAACAGTGTAATGGATTTAATGCCACTGAATGTGCACTTTAAAAAAAAAAATGTTCATAGCAGCGATGGCCACAGTTGCGAAACTGTGGAAAGAACCAAGATGCCCTTCAACAGATTCAACGGACAAATGGATAAAGAATATGTGGTCCATATACACTATGGAGTATTATGCCTCCATCAGAAAGGATGAATACCCAACTTTTGTATCAACATGGATGGGACTGGAGGAGATTATGCTGAGTGAAGTAAGTCAAGCAGAGAGAGTCAATTATCATATGGTTTTATTTATTTTTAGAGCATAAGTAATAACACAGAGGACATGGGGAGCAGGAGAGGAGAAGGAAGTTAGGGGAAATCGGAGGGGGAGACAAACCATGAGAGACCGTGGACTCTGAGAAACAATCTGAGGGTTTGGGAGGGGAAGAGGGTGGGAGGTTTGGTGAGCCTGGTGGTGGGTATTATGGAGGGCACTATTGCATGGAGAACTGGGTGTAGTGCATAAACAATGAATTCTGTAACACTGAAAAGAAATTTTAAAAAAAAAAGGATAAGCTGCTGCCTTAAACTATATTTCCATTTCATTTAAATAATCTAATTCTTTAGACAAAAAAAAAAAAAAAGGTTTAAGATGGGGTGCCTAGGTGGCTCAGTTGGTTAAGTGTCTGCCTTTGTATCAGGTCATGATCTTGAAGTCCTGGGATCCACTCTCACATTGGGTTCCCTGCTCAGTAGGGAGTCTGCTTCTCCCTCCTATGCCCCTTCCCCGACTTGTGCTCTCTCTCTTTCTTTCTCTATTTCATTCTCTCTCAAAATAAATAAATAAAATCTTAAAAAAATGCTTAAGATGGTACATTTTGTGTTATGCATATCTTATCACAATAAAAATGAATGCATATTTTAAAGTATAATGTGTAATAGTTTAACGTGCATTAAAAAACAAAGAATGCTTAAAAATAATGTAGTCAATCCCATATTTATGTTATAACAGATTGTAAAAATAAGTCCAAATGCTGTTTCTCATTATTGAACTTGTTATAGTAGAATATCATATGTAGGAAAAAATCATTCATAAAATATATGATAAAAGCTTTTGGGAAGAATTAAGAACATATTATTAAAATCATAAATGGCTTTGTCAACTTTATGAGACATAATGACCAAAGTTTGTCTTATAGTTAAGAAAAAAGAAGGTAAAAGTACTAAAAACCTAAGGGTACGATGATTGCATATAATTTTTGTTAATGAAAATAAGAAAGTAGTAAATATGTATTTTGATAAAGATGAGGATTGTCTGTAATTTGAATAAATGTTTCACCCTCTGATTTGATAAAATGGGCATTAACTTCTTTTGTAAGAAGGCACACAAAATTCGAATCAACAAATTTTAGCTTGTATATCTTGAAAACAAAAACTGGTGAGAAAGAAAAAAAAATGGTGATTCCTCCCAAAATTCAAATTATATTTAAAACTGCTCTGGCTGTTCAAAGGTACTTTTCTTTCTGATAAAATGACATACCCAGATGACAAGCATCACCAAGATTAGGGAAGAAGCTGTTACTTTGAAATTTATGAAAAATAATTGATTTCAATTTTTTTTTATTGATGTTCTCTGCGTTGTTCCCACAGGACACCCTACCAAGAGCACTGCAGTCTTTGGCTACAGTCCACTGTGGAAAGGGCATGGCCACTAAATCAATGTTAAAGGAAAAGTCTACCAATCCTTCTGCTGCATATATGACATCTGGATTCAGAGCATTCCAACATGCCACCCTAAGAGTGAAGGTTTGATGTGGGAAAAACCTTTGCTGGGCTTGGATCCCACATTCACCTGCAGTGTTCCAATGGTCCTGCTTTCCAAGAATAGGAGACAGGAGGGATCTGTGAGCATCATTACTGGGGGATGGCAGAGGGAATCGGCATGTGTCCTGATCTGACTTAGGGAAGACAGCACATGGACTCTGGGGATCCAGAACTATCCCCTGTCACCAAGGCCCACTGAAAAGTCTATGTACTTCCGGACTCAAGCACCCAGGTGAAAAGCCACATCACCTTCTTTTTACCAAATTAATGTAGAGTCCACATTTTTCTCCAGGACATGATGCCCCAAATATCATACCCACAATCCAGACAACATTTAAGACCTATGTTGAGTTGATATGTATTAAATAGGTCACCATTTGCTAAGAGGCCACAGCAGCCCCACCCAGCCATGGGCAGAGGTCTGTGTTGGGAGCTAGAAGTTCCCTCAGCTCGAAGGAAGAAAGATAGATGTATGCTTTCTGGCAGGACAAGCTCTGAGCCCACAAACAGAATCTGATCTCCAGGGAGACTGGGTGCCATGCCTTACTTCTCCCTGAAAGCCACTTGGTGCCTGGAAATCCTCTTTCTTACCACCAAGCAGCAGGCTCCAGGCTTGTCAACTGGACTTTTCTATTAAATCATTCACAAGCTTGCATCTCCACTGGTATTTGCTCTTCCTTAATTGAATAATTAGACATGATTAATAACCTCATGGATTAGCATAATCCTAACATTATAGGTGTCAGGAGGATATAAGTTAATTAGAGGTTAACATTTTTGGCTCTGAGTCAGATGCTTAAAGTGTATGCTATGCTCCCATCAGCTGGGGAAAGCATGAACTCTGCCCCTCTGACTAATTTTATTATGCCTCTAGGGTCTGGAAAAGCAGATAAGGAAATACACTGATGTCTTGGGATTTGATGATTTAAGAGCAATTCCCAAATAATCACATTCATGTTTGTGTGTCAGCATTTACTGAAGACCTACCCTCTGTGAGACTACATGCCAGCCACTGTGGGGGACACAAAAATGTGTCAGATGCAGACCCCAACTTTAGATCTACAACCAAGAAAGTAAAATAAGGCATATAAAGAAGTTCCTATGACAGTCATTCCTGCCTGCTACTGGCCTGCCTGTGCATGCCCAGGGAGAGGGAAAGCATCTTCCAGCAGACAGGCCAGGGGCCATTGGCTTTCAGAACAACAATGTGCGGGTCACTTCCAGAGGGCACTTGGGGGCACTAGCAAGGTGTCACCAGCACTCTGATCCATGGGAAAAGATTGAAAGGTAGGGCAGATATGCAGAGAATTAGCCAGCCGTCCTAGAGGTGCTGTCAGGGTAAAGTCGGCTCCTGGTCGCTAGGGGTGCTGACATCATTCATGCTGGGCCATCGGTTCCACCTTCAGATAGAGCCTTTAGGTACAGAATGACAGCTCAGCTTGTTCATATTACCTGCTGTTCTGGCGTGAGGAAGGCCTCAAGCACATGCCCTGGGACCTCTCCCTGCCCAGTTCATACTCGGGCTCAAGTGTGCTTGTGAAAGAACCTGTGTGCCAGGTAGAATATGTCACTGGGCACCAAGCCCTATTTGCTCATATGATACCCTTGAGGAGACTTGACACTGTGCAGAAGTCACTTCTGCTGTGATGTTTAAAAGAACTTTATGCAGTCTCAGCTACAGAACATCTACCTATGCCAAGCTGAGAGGTGCTATTTCTATGCTATGGTTCAAGGTGGTCAGGGAATGTGGGATTTGACTGACTGCCCTCTCCCCAAAGCTTCCAAGATCTACTTCTGCTGCCATTCAGGTTTGGGCCATAAGGCCAGAGCCAGACACCCTATCCCAGGATTCTTCCTGGTCCTGGGCTCAGCTACAGGGAAAACCAAGCACAGCTAGTGGCCAAGCTTCTGAGAAACAGAATTCTAGCAGCAGGCAGACATGCCAGGCGGCTCTGACCATAAAAGCTGACCTCAAATCTCTTTCAAGGACCAGTCAGAGCCAAGGCCCTGCCTGTCCTATGAGGACAGACTCACAAGCCTGCTGGCTGCTGCTATACCCAACCACATTAAATCATGTTTCTGTCAACCAGGAAGGTTCTGCTGACAGCACCTTATCTGGAACAACAACAAAGGAGTGAAAATAGAATACGAAGAAAGAGAAAAAACAACATGGCCAAAATTTCATCAGTAACTTGGCCAATTGCCCTGCTTCTGCAGGAGAATTGAAACCTTTCTCATTGCTCTGACTCAGTAATGCTGTTGGACACAGCAGCATGGAGGACCTCATACACAGGCGCTTCAGGTGGCTGGAGACATTCTGCATGCTGACCTAAAGACTGCTTACAAGGTGAGGTCAGCTTGTAAAAATTTTCTGAGCTATTCATTTATGATCTGGATTTCATAAAACTTCAGTTTAAAGTTTTTAAATTTCAATTTTTTGTTTTATTTCTGTTTTTAAAGCAGAGCAGGACACCTATTATCTCCAGAGGCAAACATTTAACAATAGATAGGAAGAAAGGGAATAAGTATGCGCAATGAAAACCATCCTTCCTTCTCCGTGTCAAGATTTTTGGTGTTTTGTCTCCTACTTTTGATGGTTTCTAAATGCTCTATGATGTTTATCATGACTTCGTAATTTTTAAAAAATCATTAAATTTTAAGTCAGTCAGAGAAAGACAATTATCATATGATCTCCCTGATATGAGGAAGTGGAGATGCAACACGGGGGGCTTGGGGGGTACGAAAAGAATAAATGAAACAAGATTGGGATCGGGAGGGAGACAAACCATAAGTGACTCTTAATCTCACAAAACAAACTGAGGGTTGCTGGGGGGAGGGGGGGAGGGAGAGGGTGGTGGGTTATGGACATTGGGGAGGGTATGTGCTATGGTGAGTGCTGTGACGTGTGTAAACCTGGCGACTCACAGACCTGTACCTCTGGAGATAAAAATACATTATATGTTTATAAAAAAAATTTTTTTTAATTAATAAAGGTAAAGAAAAAAATCCAAAAAGAATCATTTAATTGCATTAGAAACCAGAGAAAGGTCTCTTTTTAGTGGCTGAGTCCCATCAGCTGACCTAGAATAGCCTTTTCCTCTCAGGGACTGCACTGTTGTATGGAAGACCATCTATTCAAATATCATTAGAATCTCACCTGCCACCTCCGGAAGGTGAGAAGACCAAGAACAAAGATAGAAAAATTGAAAGGAAAATTACATCTGATCTAGACTTCTACTTCATAGAAAACACTAAAAATTATCAAAGAATAAAAACACATATGACATACAAAGCCTCAAATGCCAGCTTCCTAGATTATGGATTTTAAGGTTTTTTTTAAGGATTTTATTTATTTATTTGACAGAGAGAGATCATAAACAGGCAGAGAGGCAGGCAGAGGGTGGGGAAGCAGCTCCCCGCCAAGCAGAGAGCCTGATGCGGGACTTGATCCCAGGACCCTGGGATCACCACCTGAGCCAAAGGCAGAGGCTTTAACTCTCTGAGCCACCCAGGCATCCCCTAGATTGTTTCTAAGGAGGTTACTGGAAAATGAGTGCGTGAACCAAGACAGAAGTAGTATTGAGGGGCAGGAAACAGGGCTTGGAAACAGAAGGTGAAGAAGAAGCCAAGGTGATGTCCTGGGTCCTGAGCTCTCCTAACTATGGAAGTAAAAGAAAAGGACAACAAGCTGAGATGATTTACCCAGAACTCACTATGTAGCACTGACCATGTTGACCTTTATGAGCGCAGTACTCCTGGGGAAAAAAAAAAAAAAAAAAAAGGAAGGTAAGAAATCTCCCACCCTTTGTGGAAAGGGATTACTACAAAGGACCACTTCCCTGTATAACTTAGGTAAGACCCACACTGTCTATCTACCTGTGATGAAGCCAGCACAGGCCCATCAGACCCCACTGAATTGTTTCATACGCACTAACCAATCTAAACAAAGTGCTCTTCAGTCAAACTCAGGTTAGCAGTCTTTCCTTTCCCCAGGCTCTGAACTCTGCCCACCTCCAGCCTGAGCCAGCACACAGCCCTCCATGCAACCCCTCTGAGAGCAGGTGGATGTTGGGGTGACACACATTCACCCCACTGCACCGCTGGCTTTTCCCAGCCTTGTCCAGTCCTCCCTATGGAAGGAAGACCTTAGTGTCTGACTCTGGCCACCATATACCTCAGGTCCCAGTGCTCAGCCCATGGCAATCCTTCTTTGTCCCCTATAACCCTGGTCCTTGCCCCACTATGACAATAGTCCCCTTGAAATAATCGCTTCAAATAAGATCTCTCCTTTCTAAAGTCAGGAGTTTGGCATCACTTGCATTTGGCAGAGACTTAAAGGAAGGCAGTGGGGCTGGGGGGAGGATGGTGGTGGGCAAGAAAGCTTTATTGTGGGAAAAAGGGAAGGATTTCAGGTATGGTTTCATTAAAGATTGTTGGCCTCAGGGAGGGCTGGAAGCTGGCCAGTTAGAAATGGGGTGTCTTCGTGGTTTATTTGGGTATCATGTTTGGCTTTCCATGGTTGGTCATAAGTCAGAACACAATTGTTTATTAAGTTCTGAACACTCGGGCTGATTGCTGACCCAATGCCCAACCATTGTCCATTTATATAATCAGTTTCTCTCCCCCCACCTTTGGGCAATTCTCTCACTTGCAAGTGGTTGACCACTTCTGGGAGGCTGGGGATCCAGAGCTGTGTTGCTCAAACGTGTCCAGCCATCTCCATAGCAAATCATATTTTAAGACCTCCTTGACCTTTTGGTTGCTGTATTATAATGGCCATCATCTAATAAGAGCTAGACTGTGCAGAAGCACTTATTACTCTGAGTAGAACACAACGAGTCAGCATTGTGACCACTAAAATAAAACCAAGGACAATTAATAGTCCTTGTAAAATGTCTAAGAACAAGGTGTTTAAAAATATTATTATTTAGGTATAGCAAGGCCTCAGACTGGGAGATGACTGCTATGGAAAAGGTAGTTCATTATACTTGGTTCCCAGTACAAGAAGTACACATCACACTGCAAGGAGCCACATAGGGAAATCACCAAGCCTCAGGCCACAGAGCCAGAAGTGCAGAGAGATGATGTGTGGGTCTAAGCCTTTATATGGTTTCTGAAGATAGCATAGGAAAGGAGAAATTACCCTTATTCATTGTTGGCAGCGTGGGGTGTAGACTGTGGGTTGATTGGTTTGTGTTTGAAAAGTACACCCCTGGGAGGAGAAGGTTCGGGGAGTAGGGGTAGGGAGTAAACAGGAGGCCAAGACAAGGTGACAAAGGTATATCATGGGGTTGTTCGGAGCAAGAAGTATCAAGTATATGCAAACAGGGGAGACATTAAAGCATCAAGTTTATAGGAGCTAAAACCCTGGTCAGTACCCCAGAAACCCCAACTGCTCAACTCAGGCCAAATGAATAAATCCCATAGGCCATGAGGTTCAGCCTTACAGAGTCCAGTGCTTTTTCTTTAAAGCAATGCAGCCTGTTCTATCATGTGTGTTTATTGATTCAAGAACAGAAAGAAGTATTAGCAGTAACAATAAACACATTTTAACAAGTAACAAGTAACTACTCCCTTTTTTATTAAGGGGCATGCTTATTTGCAGCAGAGAAGCACTCTGTCCACCAGGCCACTGTCTCTAGAAATGGAGGTGCTACTACATGTAAAGCATGTAGATCCTCCAAATACTTACACCCCTGTTCCTATAGTGACCCCTGTGGCCTGTAGGGAGGGAAAAAGGGAAGTTCTCACTGATGTCTGGTATACAGATATCTAGAAACAGAAAGGAACCATAACCACTAGTAGATTGAACTTGGGGAGGTTTGGTTGGTAAACACTCATGAGCCTTGGCCATCAAACCTTTGTTCTGTCAGCTGGGCTTTCCTAAATGGATTACCCCAATGGTTTAGACAATAAGAAACTGAGGCACTGATAATCATAAATAAATCTTCATGGAGTCAGGATAGATGAAAAGACTTTTGGTTTCACTTACAAAAAGCGTGAGACAATTCTCAACTGTTTTCCACATTACTGTTCATAAAGTGCTGACATCCACTGGAAAATGTAAGTGGATGCCCAGCTCAGGTATAAGGCCTTGTAACTGATCCACCAGTGGAAACATCAGATTGACTGCCCAGGTGGCATGGCCTACTGACAAGGGTGATGGATTATCCTTAAGATACAGTGACTCAGTGAACACAGTAACAGCACATCCTATGTATTTTAATCAATGTTTAAAGACACTGCCAAAGAAATCTGGAAATATCCACTGAAGTTCCCAACCAGGAAGGGTAGACAAATTGTTCATATTTGTCCCCTCTCTCCAAGTAAGGATTCTAAATATGTCTAGGTTTGGGTGGACACTACATATATCCTAAACCAAGGTTTTCCCTGTTCCCAAGCAAACCATTAGGGGATTAAAGAAGCTGAGTACTATGTACAGATATCCTCATCAAATAGACAGTGAGTGGAGGTCACATATCATGTGTGAGACTAGTCAAAAGAATATGACATTGAATAGAGGTCCCATCCCCCCTCTAATCCACAATCAGCAGGGTTAGTAGAAAGGAAAAAATGGAAGATTAAAGCAGCTGGTTAGATTACTAACAGGTAAAAGCACTTTGGCTGGGAGGACTACAGTACTGTCCCAGGGTTTAAAACATTTCAGTGATTAACCAGTAGGGCCTGTTGCCCCATATGCCAGAATGGGGATCCCTGTTGAAACACCCAGTGCCACAAGGTATGGAAGTCATGGAAAACAGCCATTGCCCCAACTCTCATCATGGGTCAATGTGTGAGGTTGCTGAGAACACCAAGTACCATCACACCTGGGAAAGGAATTATCTAGTGGAATTTGCAATGGGACATCCCTCCCAGATGGTAAATTACTTCACACCCTGAGGGCAACTACTCAGTCTCCACAAAGATCCCATCACCCTGCTACAAACCAGACCTGTTGAAATACACTGTTCATGTAATGGAACTTGCATCACTGAAAGAGGGGAGACAGTGGGGGTCCTGGTCCTGCCCCCATTCTGTCTCTTCATACCTGGCAGTGCTGCCTCCCCCAGCCAATATGCATGGTATTACAACCGAGTTAAGTTACTAAAGCCACAACCTCCCTCTCCTCAAAGTAGATGGATACATTCTGTTTTCCACTGGTACAGTCTTCTGACCACAATGTTTGTCCCCTCCATTGGCCTGCAGGACAATATAGCACAAAGAGAAGCTCTTATAAATTCAGCCAGCAAGCCCTAAAGTCAATAAGCTGACAAAGCCTGTCTTAACGGAACACTAAAATGTCTCTAATAAGATAAACCATACTCCAGAATAGAAGGAACTTGAACAGTAATTACTGATTCACAGAAAGGCACCAGTTGCAAGGGTTATCAACCAAATGTTGCGTGTTCATACCCGATGAATCTGATAATGGGTCATCTTTATGAAATCACATGAGGACACAACTGAATACCCTGAGTGATTTGACACCTAGGTTGGGGACTTAAGAAGTCACCAAGAGCCCCATGGTTCAGGGCTCTTGGTGGAAAAAAAAAATGCTACTTATTTTGGGATCATTACCTAAATCTTTGTTTTCCTTCTACATGTACCTATACTATTTCTATGGCAGCTGGATAGCTGTCAAAGGAGCCATGCTCCTGAAATCCTTTGCTGACCACTCCAGGCCCAGTGCAGAAGAGGGTCATATAAGATAAGGCCACAAGGTATGGAATGTTGAAGGAAGTCATCAAGAGCCATAACGGTCAGTTGACCTCATAGCTGACCCCAGGAGCCCCCTATTCTGTCCTTAGAATGTATGTTCTGCCATCCATTCCCTTCATATATTTCACATATTCCCCCCCCACCCACCTACCCTCTGATAACAATCTGTAGTTAAGGGTCTATTTATTTGTTTGTTTTGTTTCTTAAATTCTACATATAAGTGAAATCATATGGTATTTGTCTTTGACTTTTGCTTAACATTATACCTTCTAGATGATCGATTCATATTGTTGCAAATAGCAACAGTTCCTTCCTTTTCATGATTAATATTCCATAATATAATCTATATGCATCTATCAGTAGATCCTTGGTCTGCTTCCATATCTTGGCTATTATAAATAATGCTGCAGTAAACATAGGGGCACATGTATCCTTTTGAATTAGTGTTTTTTAATTCTTTGGGTAAATACCCAGTAGTAGAATTACTGGATCATAGGACAATTCTATTTTTAATTTGTTGAAGAACTTCCATACTGTTTTCCATAGTGGCTGCACAGGTTGCATTCCGTAATAGGAACTGTTTAAAGGATATAGCCTTGAGAGAGTGATGTGGTGTTGAAACCATCTGGACAGTATATATAACTAAACCCAGTTAAGACTTTAATATAAACCTTTAAGATTATGGCAGACAGGTGCAGAGATCTACTTGTCTTGCTACACCCAAGACAAGACTTTTATGTAAGTCTCCTTGCTTATTAGACAAGTCATCTACCAACACGGAGTACCTGCCTCTTTCATCCGCCTCTCCCTGCCCTCTGTGTAGGGGGTAAAGTTTCAGATTCTACCTAGGAAGCTCATAGGGTTGCCGGCCAACGAGGGCCTTATCTAGATCACTCATGCACAATGAGGTGAAATGGCTTTTTGTAATTAAGGATACCTGGGGAAGGAGGCTGTTGAGGAGCCCTCTTCAGAGTCCTCTTCAGGTTCCAGAGCCTGTTTATGTGTAGGGTCCCTGAGCAGAGGTGTTCTCATGGGAGACTTAGTCAATTAATAAAGAGGTGTCACAGTCTCAGAGAAATTTGTCTCCCATTGTCTGCAATGTGCAGTTAAACCAGAAATTCTCTCAACTGCCATTCTGTGACAGGTCTAGGATAAGCTTGGATAGCCTTTTGTCCATCACAGAGTGTTTTTCCCTCTTGAGATCGGTCATGCCCTAAATAATGGACTGTGTTCTGGAAGAATTATAATTTATCTTTTGGAACTTTATGTACCTTTTCTGCCATAGCTAGAACAAGCAAATGGAATCTTTTATAGGCTTCTCTTCTTTTCCTTTCTCTGAACAAAACAAGATATCATCCATATATTGTATCAGAACTAAATTACAAAGAATATTTAGATCTTTTAACCTCTTCATTGAGGACCTGAAAGGATTAGGAAGAAGCTTCAGTGAGTCTCTGGGGCATGGCTGTCAGAGGCACTGTTATCCTCCCCAAATCCCAGCTTCAAAGTAACTAAAAAATGTAGAGCGAAAATCCACTTCAGTGAAGCAAGAGACTTCAGGAGGAATTGATGGCAGGATGGCATTTGGGTTAGGCACCATAGGGAAGCTCTGTTGATGGCCTTGAGATCTTGAACAAACCAATATCCTCATCCATTTGCTTTATTTATTGGTGGAAAGGAGTGTTAAGGGATAGTGCAGAGTATGAGAAGACTTTCTATAAAAGGTTTTAAACCATTACGTTTGAGACTTTTCTTTGTTTCTTGCTTCATGTGACATTGGGTAAATTTGGGTAACCATTCTATAAAATATGTCTAAATTTTGATAGGTTCTCCTCAAACTAATTTATCTCTGTCAGTGGAACTCACAGCCCATAGAGTATCACCAACAGTGACAAGATCTTGATCAGGGCCATGTATCAAACATGGTAGAGGAGGCAAATGTGTATCCAGAGAAGACACTTCACTTTGAATAAAGGAGTCCCCTGGGACCTCAGGAAATAGTCCTCTGGTGTAGATTTAAAATTACACTTCCACAGCAGAGCAAGTCTCACCCTGTTAAGTTACCAGGAATCACAAAGCAGAAAGTAACCTTTGTCAGTCAGATGCCCAAGGGTTACAGTTAAAGACTGGGAAATGGCAAAGATCTGTGACTACTTTATGTTATGTTAAAATGAGAAGGACTTAAGCAAAGAACTCGAAGTTGAATGCAGAAGGAATAGCACCCCCATCTATCAGGAACAATGAGGTGGACTGTCCATACTTACAGTTAATTACCTTGCATGTTTAAGAGTATATAGCAGGATACTGGATGCTTTGAATTTTATGATTTTTCTTTGTCTTGGCTTTTCCTTTGTACAATTGGACAATCATTATTCCAATGTCCCTTCTGCTTACAGTGTCTATAGTGTCCTTGTCAGCAGGTGATTGGTGGGAACTGGGCCAGATGACTATTGGGTCCTAGGGGCGTACCTCTATTCTAGGTTCTGTTGTTTTTGTTCTGAAGTCCTTCCCACATACTCTGCCAGGTGTTGGAGTTCAGGTTAAGGGCTGCTTCCTATTCTATCTTCTGTTTTTGGATTAGATCTCCAATTTCAGTTTAATTCCCCTGACAAAATGACCTGAAAAGCTCAGCCTTACACGTCAGCACCTTCTTTAAGTCTCAAATGTTGATGAAATGTGTTTTCTAGCCTATCCTTAAAATCTTCTGTATTTTTATCTTTTCTCTATTTACATTATAGAGTTATAGTCCAATAGATTTTTACTGAATATGTTTCAGTCATGGCTTTTAGGAGGATTTGCCCTAAATTACAGGCTTTTTCTTGACCTTCTGGTTTATTGTGGAAAGACGGACTTTTGTGGGTCTCTTTCCAGGTTTATCCAATCAGCTTTTGCCATCCAGGCTTTAGCATCTGAGGTTCTGATCAATATGTGTACACATTTGTATTGGTCAATTAACTATTTTAGTCAGATTTCTTTAGTAAAACAGAATCAATAGTATTGTGTGTGTATGTGTATGTGTATGTGTGTGTAAAGAAATTTATCTTAAGGAATTGGCTCATACAATAATGGAGGCTGGGAAGTCCCAAAATCTTTAGGGAGGGCCAGCTCACTGGGGACCCCAAGAAGACCCTGCGCTATATTTCAAGACCATCTGCTGTAGCATTCCCTCTTGCTGGGAGCAGGTAGATTTTGCATTCTATTCAGGGCCAAAACTTATTGTGTGAGGCTCATTTAGGTGGGCAATCAGCAATCTGCTTTATTTAACATCCTCCAATTTAAATGTTAACTTACTTATAAGCACTCTCATAGACACATCTAGAATAATGTTTAACCACATATCTGGGCAATTCAGGCTAGTCAGTTTGACACATAAAACCACAGTAATCCTGGGTCATATATATCCAAAAGAATACTAAATTCTTCTATGAATAACTAGCCTTGTCTGGATTTATGAAACCCTTAATTATAGCACTTGAGTCAGCCTGGGTCCAAAATTCAAACTGCATTTGCCTACATACCTGGTTTATGGGTGGGATGGATCTTTAGAGGCAATACGCATTCTGAGGTCTTAGGAGAGCTGCCAAGACAAATCAAGGGGTCTGGACAAAGGAAGTGGAGGGACTAGCAGGAGAAGTGCAGAGGGACAGAGATCAGAAAGATGGGAGGTAAAAAGGGAACTGGATATAGGAAGACAACTAGAGGGTAAGGAGAGGAGGATTTACCAAGGAAATGAGTCTAGTTTCTTGTCACTTAGGTTTATCAAATTGTGCATTAGATTTGGCCAAAGAATCTCTCAGTGAAGCAAGTTTTGAATCAGAATTTCTTTTGGTGGCCCTTGTATAACAGTCGAGACATGCCTGCTGTCCTGAGAAATATCATCTCCTTTTTTTCCCAAAGGATAGTGACCAAAGCACATTAGTCCAGACACAGACCCCAAGTATGAATGGCTATAAAGCTCACTGCAGTGCCACACACACTGACACTGTGGCTTCAATCATGGTGCCCCTATGTTCTCCACGGCTAGCCTATCCCATCACACAAGGACTCACTCAAGTGCACTTCCTGTAATCTCTGTGCTGGTACCCTTCTTCAATCTCGCCGCCTTCCCCCAGCACCCTCTCATCGCCCAAAAGATGCATCTTCTTTCTTCACTGAACTCTCAAAATGCTATTGCTGTAGATCATGCACACATAGGTCTATCTTCCCCAAAAGGTGATAAGCCTTGAGGACAGGGTATGTCTCTAAATTATTCTCCTATCAACTACAGTCTCAATCCTAGAGCCTTAATATAGTAGGCTTTCAACAAACTGCCTGCTCACATCTGTAGCTGATAAATGGACACCACCCTAAAGCCCCACCACCTTACTCCTAAATGTGTGCCCACGAGGAATAAAGGTCTTTTGTTTGCCAAAAGCCATGGACAAAAATTTCCACAGAAGTCGTAAGCACTGCAAACTAGAACCAACTCAAATGTCCACCTACAGGGGAGTGGACAAATACATTACAGGTATTTATATAATGGAGTACTGTCCAGCAATAAAAAGGAATAAACCAATCTACACACTGCAACATGATGGATCTCACCAACACTCGTAAAGCAAACTAAGTTGTACACTAAAGAGAATATACTGTATTATTCTGTTTATACGAAGATCAAACCTGGAAAACCTACACTATGGTGTGAAACACAAGAACAGCATTTACCTTGTGGCAAGTAGGTGGTGTAGGCTGGGAAGGGACATGAGGGATTCTCCTGGGGCCTGCAAACTACCTACATCTTGAGCTGGGTTTTCATTACACGGGGTACAACACTCAAGTTCTACACGCTTCATGTTTGTCATTGCCTGTGGTGAGTTGGCAAATGTTTAACAACCAGCTGTCTAGGCAGAAAAGCTCTTCTCTGCAATATTTGCCAAATTCTGTGGTATAAATATTCCCAACCAAGGCCACTTTCAAGCTCCCAATGAGATGTTCACCAACACAGGAGAAGTGGTAGATACAACAGATGTAAATGCCCTAAAGAACACAGATACTGTAAAATGTAGTAAAACAAATAGGAAGTGATAAGTTTTGAGTGTTTATTACCACTGTTTTTAATATAAAATTTAATTGTAAATTTAATATAATTTATTTTTTAATAATGGCTGTGTTAACAGCCAGTCCCAAGATTCCTGAAAATGTAACAATCAAGCCTCAGGAGCTGATACATGCTGCCTCTGGCATCCAGTGGTTATTTTTCAATTAAATTATTTACAAAAGCAAAACAAAACAAAGCTCTGTTTGCTCTAGAACTGAAAGAACAAAGGGAAAACCAAAGATAAAGAAACTAGTAGGCAGTTAGCTCTTGGAGGGGAAGGGGTAGCATACAATGAAGTGAGTAAGTCAGGAATGAGAGTGAGAGACTTGCTTTTATTTTTTTTTTTTTTAAGTAGGCTCCACACCTAATGTGGGACTTGAACTCATGACCCTGTGATCAAGAATCGTGTGCTCCACAGGCTGAGCCAGAGGGGCACCCCTAGAAATCTGATTTAAATTCTAGATTGTCCTCTTCCATCCAGTCCAACTTGAATGGTGGCTTGATATCTCTGAGCCTCGAACTCACCATCCATGCAGCAGGAGTAACAAGCCTTGCTCACAGAGCTGCCTAGTGGAGCCAGATGAGGTCACCTCAGCCAGTTATGTGACCCCAGTTGGCCCATGTGTGCCTCATAAGGATTGGCTATTCACTTGATCAATTATTTGTAGCAACTAAGATGACAGGGATCATGCCTCTAGAGCAGCAATCAGCCCAAACTTTTAAATACGTGCATGTCAAATATTCCCTTCTACTGTCTCAGAAATTTTAACCCAATATTTTGAGATCCAAATATCATCTTTCAGACAGGCCTGTGAACTGTCTTGAAACAAGATAAAATCCCTCTGTGAGACATGTGCCAATGTTTGCATGAGGAGCACAGAAGAAGATCTGCATTCTTCAAGGTGGCTGGTGCTGCTGAGTGACTGTCTGTTGCTGTTGGCAGTAGCCACAGTGCTAGACAGCCAAAGCAGGCCTGGCTGTATGCTGAGCAGGTGATGACATAGCACAGCTGGCAGCATAGATGACCCTAATGATGAGGAGAGCACTGAAACCCAGGTCATCGATGCTGTAAGGCCAGCCATGGGCCAGGGCCTAAGTGTCATTGTCCTTTAATGAAATGCACTGATTTTCCTGAGTCTCTGCGTGGCTACTCCTCTTGCCTGCACCTGTCCACATTGTTCCATCATCTCCTATCTCATAAATATAGTGAGGATAATGCTGCCTACTTTCTGCTGTTAATCTTCCTGAGAGAGACCTTCCTCATTGCAAAATGGCAATTTAATGACTGTATCTAAAGGAGAGAAGTAGCCATCACAGCTGGGAGAGGACAGGGCCCTGGAAGGGTTCTGGGCGTTTCAGGCAGAATTCTGCCCAGCTCTGTTGCCAAATTGTGTCACAGTGACATTCAGGCTGGAGGGGCTGGGATGCAATGAAACACTAGGATTTTCCTGTCCAGGAAAAGAAAGATGCCTGATAAAATAGCTTTGACTGTACATGGAAGAAAGTGTCCTTTATTCATATTAACATACTAAAAATTAAAGTCTCATGACAGCAAAATAAAGCCCCCATGTACTCTGTACTGGCCATTCTTATACAGGGAACCCCTGAAGGCAGGCAGCCTGCTGCTCAGAAAGGCAGCAAATAAGCAAGCAAACAGCACATTTAGGCACCATCGAGAAAGATAATTGGACATTTGCTTAATGGCTACCATTTCCATTTCTGGCTCATGGATGCTTTTTCTATTTTTTTTTTTTTTTTTTCAGCAGAGAAACCAACATGGGCTCCCCCTGAGCAGAGTAGGGCAGGCACATGACGACATTCCCACACCAACACCAGCCAACTGAAAGCAGCTGCCTGGAACACCGTTGGGAAGGGTTCTGAGGCAGGAAGTGTGGCAAGAGGAAATAGAGTGATAAAGTAGCAATCTTCAGACGGTTAAGCTGGGTGAGGTGCCCACATGAGGGTGTCTGTTAGCCTGGGTCCAAAGGTCAAGACCAGTGCCTTTATCTGGGAATTCAAAGGCCTCCATAACTGTGACCTCATTCAACCTTCAGACTTCCTCTCACAGTGTGGCCCCCTCGCTTCCCCCTCAGACTGTTTGAGGAGCACTTGAGTTACTGCAAAAGTGAAGATGGCGGAACATGTCCAAAACAAGCTCCATCAGAATGTCTAGACAGTGTGGCCCAGACACCTACATGGGAACAAATGCTGGATAGATCTGAATTTGACCACATTGGGCACCCCATGATAATGCAAGCATCATGAGAGAGGGACTTTGCTTTGTTCAATGCTATCTCAACTGGTGTCTGTTGAATATTTCTAAAGGAAGAAAGGTATCTCCCCAGGTGATAATTCTCTAGTTTTTACTATGCAGTGTTTGCAATCAGGTTAGAGCTACCAATTACATTACACCCATTTTCCACCTCCACCTCCCCCACACTGCCACTGCCTCAGGGCAGATATCACTTATCAATCACAACACTCATTTCTCCAACTGACCAAACAACACAACATAGCATTCCAGGCCACCACGAAAACCTGAGAGAGAGATTTTCCAACTAAGTTACAATGATTTTCCAGGTCCCTTTCTGTTTCAAAACCACTGGAAGTTTGAATGAGGTTCTGAAATGGACCCAGCCACAAGCAGACACTACCAAGTGACAAGCTTCACACAACTCTGATGCATGAAGTATCTGGGGCTTCACCATGAAAATGATGTTTCTTGGTCTTTGCAACAGAATGCAGACAGCGACGTGTATGGATTCAGATAAAAGCATGTGATCACAGAGAGCCACTCCACCTGGCTTGGGCGGTGTCTCCTGTATAAGTTTACATCATGGAGACTCTTCGGTCAAGAGTTCAAGGCAAGTGAGTACACATGCTGATCACAGATGTTTCTTCAACATCACCTGACAGCCCTGGACTCTAATGTGCTAGGGATACTGTAGTGAGAATGACAGAAAGCTGTGGCCTATAGAAGTAGAAACAAAAGCTCTAACTGATTCCATGAAATGCAATGGCTTAAGTGGGAAGCCTACAAAGAGGTGGCCAGTCAGCACACCAGCAATCAAACCTTTATGGTCATTTACTAGTTGCTTCCTTAGGCTCTTAGCTTTATTTGTAATAGTGACTTACATGAGGAGGAAAAGATTCTACTTTTGGGTGAGATTGGTTCTCCTTTCAACCTACCCTGCGAAATTGGGCTCATATTGTCTTCTTCCACTGGTTTTCTCTCCAGAAAATAAGAGTGAGAATGTCCGTTTCCTGGGGAACTGAGAAAATCCATGCACATAACTAGTGGAAAACCTTATAAAATGCACTATCCTTCCCAAAGACTAAGATCACTTAAAACTAATGGTGTATCAAGGAGATATTCAGTAAAGCAGAGCTAGAATATAGAAAATCAAGACATGGGGAAGAAAGACATAAGTACAAATGGGCACTAAGAGGTCAAGCAGGAAACCTGCTGAGGTAGTGGTGTTCTGGTCTTAATCATCCCGTGTCCTTGGCATTTGGGAGAGGACATGATATCACAAAAATGTACACCAAATGAATGACATCCAAATACGAAGAAGAAAGGTATTTTGACAACATGCCCAGACCAGGAAAAGTCATTCTCCTTCCAAAGAAAGAGATTTCATAGATCTCATGGAGGGTAGCTTTGCCTCCACAAGTGTCTGTATTTGCACAGTACTCCACAATGGCAAATGGGAGTGGGAATGTCTAGAACTCTGCAGATAGCTGCAGAAGGTTCAGCATTTTACAGTCTGAACCAAGAACAGTGGTGGAAAGGGGATTCTTGGTTTGTCAGAACTGACCCAGGACAGCAACCTGTGAGCAGCCATGATGCTACAGGGGATCAGATTTTCACAGCAGCCATTAAAGTGAATTCTGTTTCATAATTGTTTAGAGGAATGAAGTCTGAGGCAAGTAGATTTTGAAGGGGTGATGTGACGGGGTGGGCCTTATGCAGGGGTAGAAGGCAGGATGAAGAGACAATCATCAGGGCTCCTGTCTCCTGGCTGTGCTTTCTCCGCAGTCCCACCTCCCACTAGATACTATCTTCCAGATATTGACCATGGTTCTAGAACTGTGAAGTTGAACAGTTGGTAAACTATCCCAAACTCTCACACACGTGGTCATTTAGCATAGAATCTCCTGGTGGATGCTACACCCATTGGGCTGTCCTTCCTGATTTGCTGGGCTTCCCGGATGTCCCTGACTCACATGTGATCTAAACATAAGGATATTGTTTAAATAAATGGACTGTTCTCCTCAAAAATGTCAAAGTGATGAAAGACAAAGACTGAGAAACTAATCTAGAGGAAAATAGACAGCAAAGGACAAGTGACCACAACATGCCCCTCATGCTTGGATCTAGGTGGAGGAGAAAGACTGATAATGAGCATAGTCCAAGACATTGGCTTTACTAGATAATAGTATTAATTTTTTTAAATTTTCTATTGATCTGAATGTCTATTTTGTGCCAGTAAACCCATGTATTTATGGCCAATTAATCTATGGCAAAGGAAGCATGAATATACAAGGGGGATAAAGGTCTCCTCAATAAATGTTGCTGGAAAAATTGGACAGCTACATGTAAAAGAATGAAACTGGACCACTTTCTTATACCAGACACAAAAATAAACTCAAAATGGATTAAAGACCTAAATGTGAGATAGAGAAACCATAAAATTCCTACAAGAAAAGATGGGTAGTAATTTCTTTGAGATTGGCAGTAGAAACATTTTTCTAGATATGTCTCCTCAGGTAAAAGAAACAAAAGCAAAATTAAACTCTGGGACTATACCAAAAGAAAAACTTTTGCACAGAGAAGGAAACCATCAACAAAACAAGAAAAGGCACCTTCTGAATAGAAGAAGATATATTCAAACGATACATTCATTATGAGATGAATATCCAAAATCTATTTAAAAACTTAAATAACTCAAAACCAAAAAAAATACAAATAATCTGATTAAAAATGGACAGAAGAAAAAAATTGACAGAGAATATGAATAGACATGTTTCCAAAGAAAATCAAGTGTTGACAAGGATGCAGAGAAAGAGGAACCCTCTTACACTCTTGGTGGGAAATGTTAACTACTGCAGCCACTGAGGAAAAGAGATGGAATTTCCTCAAAAAATTATAATTTAAAATTAGAATTACTGTACCACTGGGTATTTTCTCAAAGAAAACAAAAACACTAATTTGAAAAGATATATACACCTCTATGTTTATTGTAGCATTGTTACAACAGCCAAGATATGTAAGCACCCATATGTCCACTGACCAATGAATGGATAAAGAAGATGTGATATCTATAAATATTATGGAATATTATTCAACAATAAAAAGAATGAGCTCTTGACATTTGCAATAATATGGAGGGACCTACAGGCTATAATGCTAAGTGAAATAAGTCAGAGAAAGAAAAATAGCACATTATTTCACTTATATGTGGAAATTAAAAAACTAAACAAACAAAGAAAAAAAATAGATGAATAGTAAAGCAGACTCTTAAATACAGACAACAAATTGGTGGCTGCCAAAGGGGAGGTAGGTAGGAGGATGAGTAAAATACAGGGAATTTTTTTCTTCAATTTAATTTTTATTTTTCCTCTAGCTACAATGCCTTTGTGTTTTATCTTTGTTCTTCTCACTTTGTTCACTTAACTCCTGCCTGGCATTTCTATCAACAGAAATTCCAGTGATTGCCACATTCATTGCATAAGACAAAAGTAGTCATGGGCTCATCAGTACTGCATGAACTGCACCTGGTTTTAGGTACTGTGCTTCTTGTATATGCTGCACTGGAAGAAGTCAGTGGTGGTGCTGCCGATCTTGGTTATCTGGTGCTAACAGGTAACCTTTTGGGTCATGGCATGCCTCAGTTCCCTCAATTCATCAGTGACCATTTCCTCTGCCATACTTTTGGCAATGAGTCCAGCAGAGATGGCCTCCCTGAGCACATTCCTCCTCAGGCTAGGGTTCCTAGGTCCTTGAGGTTGCTGATTCAACCATGTACCAAGTTCTAGTACTTCATGTCCATGCTCTTGAGCTCCTGGTAGGTATCATCTTTGATTTCCGACACCATCTTGTCACAGTCACCTCTATAGTCCTTGTAGTCATCATTGGTCTTCAAGGCTGCTGAGAGCATCTCCACACATTTGTCCCACACAGAGTCCCCTGTGAGATAGCAGAGCATCAGGAAGAAGATGGGAGGGAAGGGTTTGAGGGACTGCTGGGGGTTTTGGGACTCTCTGCTTTTTGTTGCTACTCTTTGATCTTTCTGCCAATGGCCTTTTTGGAAAGAAGGCAGCTGAAGTCTTGGAGTCCACAGAGTCTCTTCTGTCTTTAGACTCCTACCTTATTTTTTTCCTTGGTGGAGAAAGTCCTGCCTCTGACTTCCAGTCAGAACAGTCAAGCCCTTTTTCCCTTTCCTTTCCTCTCTTTTTTCTCCTTTGGGGGGCCCAGGTGAGTATAGCAGCTGCTTCCAGTTTTTGATGAGGACTTTGGCCACAGACACTACCTCTTTGACCAGAACTTGCAGATTTCATTAATGGTGACTCCAATACTTATTGTCTGGAGTAGCTAGATAGACATCTGATAGCTTCTCAGCTTCTTCAGAAAATCAAGGGCCCATTCCATGTTCTTCCTGGCCATCTTTGCCAGCTTTCTGGCAATCCTTAGCAGCTCCTCTTCCTCACCCATGTTAGTGCACAATGCCAGGTGGGGTAAACTTAAATAAAAGGAATTAAGAATACACTTATCTTGATGAGCACTTGATGAACAATGTATAGAATTGTTGAATCATTATATTGTATACCTGAGACTAATAAAACACTGTACATTAATTATACTTCAATAAAAAATTTTATTACTGAATTTTGATAATTATACTGTGAATAAGAATGTATATGCTCTTGCTCTTGGGAACATATACAGAATGTTTGGGAGTAAAAGTCACAATGATTCCAACTTTTGCTCAAGTAGGTCAGAAAAAAAATAACATTAGATATGCACACAGAAAATGGTGTGGCAAATGTCAACAATGGTAAATGAGGGTAAAGGGGTTTATTATGAGTTAATTATCCTAAACCTGCAACTTTTCTCTAAGTCCGAAATTATGTCAAGATCAAAATATACAAAAAGAAAAGGAACTGGGCTGTCCAGATCTGGCAAGACCTCACCAAGACTGGATAATCACCTGCAGCTAAATGCCCGGAGAGGCCAGGTCCAAGGAACGTTACATGGAGTTATGCAGCACTCCATCCTCTATCCTACGGCTCCCTTAACTCTGATAAAACATTGTTTGCTGGCTAATTAAATAAGGAATTCAATCTAACTCTCCTGTGTGCGTGTGTATGAGTGTGTGAGAGTATAAGTAAGAATGTGTGAGTGTGTGTGCATGTGTAGGTTGTGTGTTCGTGTTCTCACAACTCATCCCTCATCTCAGATACAGTGGAAACAGACCCTGTGAGGTATTGCAGCCCATGGACTTCCCAGAAACAGAGCGATAGAAGGACCACCGTGATCACTTCAAATATATACAATTATATTGTTCAATTATTATTTAATAAATGGAAGAAATGAAAAAATAAAAATAAAAGGGCCACAGTGAAGACACTTCTCTTGACTGTCCTACACTCACAGTTCCAGTAACTCCATGTTCAAGGATCGGTCAAGTTCATACCAGGACCATATTAACTAGATCTGAATGATGTTTCTGTTTACCATGTCCATTAATGATAGATTTTTAGTAGTATATTCCATCATGTGGGTTGACTACTTCCCAACTTGTGCTCAGTGTTGTCTTTACGAAGCCTTGTGTCAAAACAACGCTGAGCCAGATCATCCCCCTCTAGTCCCCATCTCAGGAACTGGTCCCAGCCTATGGAAACCTGTGTCTAGAGCTGGGTCCCTGCTGCCATAGCTGCTGCAGGCTGCACCAATGGCTTCTGTCCCTTCCTTGCCTGGGAACACAAAGGGACAGCACCCCTCCACCCACAACTTGCCCCTCTAAACTCACTCCAGGATTTCCCAGTTGTCGATGAAGCATTAGGGCATCTGAATCACACATGGTTCTTTGAAAGTCTGGAGGGATAATGCATGGGGGGGGGTGGGCGTTGGTCAGGGCTGGGCAGGGGGACTTTTACCCATGGAGGATGGAAGGTACAGGTACATTCTTCTCCTATCCTTCTCCAAAGTCAAGAATGAAGAGGCACAGAAACTTCTTAAGGCCTCTCTGAACGTGCCAGGCACACCCAGGAATCAGCTGGCATACCTCCTATTCCCTCCCCGCTCTTCCTGCCTCACCTCCCCCAATTCCCTCACTTCCTAAGGATCGCACTCACAATAAAAGGTGAGCACATACTCTATATGTCTCAGGCTCTGTTTTCTGAGGAGGCCAGGATAAGCTAAATTCCACTGAGAGCTGAGTAGAAGTAATATCAGAACTGGGAGGGTGAATTCACACTGAAGGTCACCACCATGGGACAGAGGAAATGAGCAACAGGGTACCCAACTAAACTTCTGCTTGGGTATGGAAAGGGCACATCCCTTAAAGCATACAGCAGGAGCTGTGACTGCCCAGCAAATATGTACCTGACTTCCTGCTTTCTTTGATGTTATAAAAATGATAGTTAATATACAGATGCAAGTGCTATTGTGAGGATAACCCATGAACCTCCAGTCTTCCAAAACATGTGGCTTCCTCCATGAATTCTGGCCCATACAAATTCAGGGCTCAGCAAAGATACCATCCAAAACCACTGGTTGAAGGGGACAGGTTTGAATTGGATTTTATGAAAAAGAATTTAGATCAGTCATTTGAATGCTAAATCATAAAATTAGAGAGAACTCAAGTTATTTTTATCATACCTTGGGAGCTGAATATTTTGACATATTAATCAGTTATCCAAAATGGCATTTACATCAAATTGTGGCTGCTTTTGATGAAACTCTGTTCCTGTTGTTATAGAATAATCTCAGGTAAGCTAGGCAAGACAAGGATGCCACTGGTGACTTATGTCTCGTGCACCATCTACCATCTACTTGCTGGGGGCTGTCCATCCACCTTGAATGGGAAAAGAAAAATCATCCATTCCCTAGAGAACTTTCTTAGAAAAGTTTCCAGAAAGTCAGGAAGGCCCGGCTCTCCCCACAGATCTGTGGAGCAGAGGTTCCTGCAGCTGCTGGAAGGGCAGAGCCTGGTCATTGGGTGATGGTCCCAGGAGCCTGGCGGAGCTGGACACACTGCTGCTAGGTTCTGTCTCCATGCAGGTTGCCAGTGGAAATGAGGGTCACAGTTCCTGGGCTGGCATCATCTGCTCTGCTCTGTTCTCCAGTCACAGGCTGACCTGTCTCAGAAGCCAGCCAGGCCAATACCACACACCACTAGCCACAAGAAAAGCTGGGAAAGAAGCCATAGTTCTTATGGGTTGTTTTGAAGGAGGCCTGTAGACCATTCCCCCTCTGTTTCATACTCAAGTTTAGAACAAATAGAGATATGCTAATTACCAATTTCAAAACCAGTCGAGATCTATCAAATGCCAAATGTGACATACCCATCCACGTCATCAGAAACCCAATATCTGCTTATAACTGATACAGCTGATCTTGAACAGTGTAGCCAAGGTCCACGGAAATAGGGACTTCCCAATTCTGTGCCCTAGCAGAGGCAGACTTCAGGGTCTAGAGGTGACCCCTACCTAACGGTGCATTAACAGTCAGACTGTGAGCACTGCGGTGGTCAGGGGAGGGCTTCTGGGTGGCAACCTGTGCATCTGCAGCAGTCACCTTATGCTTCTTTGAGCCCATTCTACTGGGAAGGCTAGACACTATCACACTCACCTCCTAGGCAAAGCTACCACTCTCTACTGCCCGCACAGTGGCCAAGGGCAGGACCTTTGCCCATCTCATCAGTCTCTGATGCTTCTCTCACCAGCCTCCTGGAGCCCCATCTGCTTATCTTCTTCCCTTAACACTCAATTGCTTATCTTCTCATACCCATGACCACCACAATAATGTGACCAAGAGCCATTAAATAATACTTGAAGCCATGTAGGTATCTATCTGCATTTTTTGTTGCTTTGCCTGGAATGCTCTTCCTCTAGATGACTTCAGTGTTCCCTCCTCCAACTCTCCCTCCTCCATCATCACTCCCTTTCCTTTTCCCTAGTTATTCTCAGCACCTAACATCCCGTACATTTTACTAATTTGTCTTGTCTACAGACTTTCTCCTTTTTCACTGGAATGAAACCCTTCATGACAGGGATTATTGTTCATTTATCTTACCACTTTGTCCCTAAGCACCCAGAAAAGTTCTTAGCACATAGGAGCTAGCTAATATATATTTATAAAATAAATGGATATATTATATATAAATGAAAAAGGCAGCTTAATGTGCACATGATCAAAGCTAACTTATTAGCCCAAAGGAGATTTTAGGGATGTGACTCAATGCCAGTCCCAGCCCAGCGAGGGGTGTGTCAAGTGTGAGTCCAACATTACCTAGCCAGGTGACTCTCAAATGTGTTGGAAGAACAATCACTTCGCCATCTGAACTCTAGCTTTCACTTTCAACAACTGGGAAGTTAGGAAGGGCCATGGTTCTACAAACTGTTTTCCAAGTGCCCTGGGGTTTTATGGTGCATCCACCACGGGCAGGGGGAAGGACACAGTCTTGATAGTCTGCACTCAGCCCTCACATGTTAAAAAGGAAACAGGGAGTTGGAATCTATTAAATATCCCGTGAACATTAAAGAATTTTATATACATCTCACTTAGTCCCCACAACAACGCTGTGGCTCAGAGACATTTGTTCATGAGAACTGAGACCTCAAGAGGCTTGTTTACCAAAAGCAGGGAGACCTGGCTTTGCACCCACTCCTCTTGCTCACGAGGGATTATGACTATAACCATCAGAAACCTGCATGTACAGGACCCTTGACTGGTCTGTGGAACCACCCCTACCAGGGACTCTGCTCTGGGGTCATTTCCTACTCTGCCTCAGACAAATCGCAGTATCTGGGGCCTCTGCTGTTTGGTGTAACTCCTGAAGCAATTCTAGGGGAATGAATGGATGGGTTTCTCCCTTTACCTCTGCCTGTGCAAGGAAAGCAGTGTGCACCCATCCAGCTTTAAATAAGGCTCCTGTAGAGCAGGAGAGCCAGGCACATATCATTAGATTATGGTTTCTCCCATCAGCTACTGCTGGACAAAATCCTTGCTTTGAGACACCAGAAAAAAACATCAGAATTAGATGTACAACTTCCATTTCAATAAAGGGAAAGATATGAGAAAGAGTAATTTGTATGTCACTTTTGGTTTTGAACCTAAGGAATTAAATTGCTTCAGGGGTTACACCAAACCACAGGCTCTTTGCAATCAATTGTTTATGTTAGCATTCTCGTAATAAAGAATGTAGTTCAGCCACACAGGCTAGCTTGGTGCTGCAACTCCGATCCCTCACTGAATAAAATATTTGAAAAAGTCTAGATTCTGTGGGGTGACTACTGAGCACTAGCCCAGCCTGGCCACAGACTGTGTTTTTTTAAGCTATGACACTTCTTACCCAGGGACCTTTGCTCTATCCCAATGTTTCCTTGATCTTGCTACTCTGTGACTGCTCGTTATAGGCCCTCCAACAGGGATTCTCTTCCTGCTCCCAGGTCTTACTCCACATGTTCCAGTTACTAGTTCAGCACAGTAAATCATCCCAAAATTAATGATGTGAAGCATGGTTTCATTATATTCACAGACTCTGTGGGTCAGGACTTTAGAAAACGTTTAATAAGGACAGTTGTTTCTGCCCTACAAAGTCTGGGGCTCCAGGTTTAGGAGTCAGAGGAATGCAGGTGTTGGTGTGTGTGAGTCTGCACTACGGAGGTAAGGGCAGGCCACTGGCAATGTATGTCATAATGTGGTCCCCAAAACTATATTAAAGACAATGTGCATTACATTAACAAGACATGAAAAGTCTGGGAAAAAATCTCATAACCAATGTCATGGCCACAAGTTATAAGGCACTTGTTTGTGGTAAAATGTATCAGTCAGGAGGGTGTGGCTATAAGCAAGCGAAATCCGTTTTGCTTTAAAAGAATTCACTGGGGGGTGGTTCAAAATGGTGAGTAGAAAGGTCTTGAAATTACCTCCTCCTGTTATGTTGGACACAACAAATTTAAGACTATATATAGAATAATTTCCTCTGAAAACTAGATTTTCCACAACAAAAAGACAAATGCTTGTGAAAAAAACAAACAAACAAACAAAACAAAACAAAACAAAACAACACCCCAGGGGTGCCTGGATGTCTCATTTGGTTAAGTGTCTGACTCTTGGTTTCAGCTCAGGTTATGATCTCAGGGTTATGAAATCAAGACCTATGTTGGGCTCTGTGCTCAGTGGGGTATCTGCTGGAGATTCTCTCTCCCTTTCCACCTCCCTCTACACCTCTTCCACTCACTCAATCTCTCTCTACTTCTTCTTCTTCTTCTTCTTCTTCTTCTTCTTCTTCTTCTTCTTCTTCTTCTCTCTCTCTCTCTCTCTCTCTCTCAAATAAATAAATCTTTTAAAAAAAGAAATAAAGAAAGAAACCCACCCAGATGCAGTAACCCACAATCAGGGGCTTCTCCAAAATACAGAACTCTTCTCTGAGAGGCAAAGAGTCTGTGCTCCACATCAGACAAGCCAACCCCTAGATCCTGCATAGGAGAGGAAAGATCCAAGAATGACTGGCTTTGGAAGCCAACAGGGATTATATCCAGGATAATCACAGAACTATAGAAAATGGAGATCCTGTCCTTAAAGGGTTCATGCACAGACTTATCTCCTCCAGGACCCAGCACAAAAGCACCTAGAACATATGTGAAGATACCTAGAGCATATGTGAAGGTGACCCACTTAATAATCTTCTGGCATCTGCCAAGAAGGCAGGATCTTGTAGTAATGACACTCTCCAGAGATACAGATAATGGCTGGCACCATTTTGTGATCTCATTCTAACTCGCTAACACAGGTGCTGGTTAGTGCCATTTTGGAACTCTCCCTCAAACCTCTTAGCACTAGAGGGCATGCCCCACTGAGAACCTAACTCACAACTATTGTTGTGAGCACAATCAGGCTGGGCAGGAGTCCTACCCACCCTGTGCTGCTGCCACAGGCCACTACAGCAGGCAGGCTTGTGCAGACACACAGGATTTCCCTTGAGTGCCTGGCCATGGTCTCCATGGGTAATAGTGCTTCTGACCCCTGTGGGACATTTCTTACACAAGGCAACTCCTTCAAGACTGGAAGAGGTAACCGATATCCTAAGTCCATAGGAACAAACACAGAGGGTCAGACAAAATGGAGAGACAGAAGAATGTTCCAAACAAAAGAATAAGACAAAACCTCAGAAAAAAGACCTTACACAGATATAAATAATGGTCATAAAATACTTGAAAGACTCAGGAAAAGAATGAATAGAACTTCAGTAAAAAAAAAAATAGAAAATATAAGAAAGTACTAAACAGAAGTTAGCTAACAAATACAATAACTGAACTGAAAAAAAAAATACACTGGAGCTATTCAACAGTAGAATAGATAAAACAAAAGAATGGACCAGAAGACTGGAAAACAAAACAGTAGAATTCACCCAGACAGAGCAGCAAAACAAAAAATAATTTTAAAAAGTGAAGGCACCTAAGGGACAATGTCAAGCAGAATAATATTCACATTATGGGAATCCCAGAAGTAGAGAAGAGAATGAGCCAGAAAACATATTTAGAGAAATAATGGCTGAAAACTCCCCTAATCTGGGGAAGCAAACACACATCAAGGTCCAGGAAGCCCAAGAGTTCCAAATTAGATGAACACACTTCTACTCAACATGGTACTGGAAATTCTAGTCATAGAAAGAAGGCAAGACAAAGAAACAAAGTCATCCAAATCAGAAAAGAAGAGGTAAAACCATCACTATTTGTAGATAACATAATACTACTATAGATAATACTATTGTCTCCTCCAAAAAATCTGTTATAACTAATAAATTCCATAAATTTGAAGAATACAAAATCAATATACATAAATCTGTGGTATGTCTATTACTCCAATAACTAACTATAAGAAAGTGAAAGTAAGAAAGCAATTTATAATTTCATTAAAAAGAATAAAAGAGAATAAATTTAACAAAGGAGGTGAAAGATTTAAAACTATAAAACACTGAGTGGCACCTGGATGCTTCAGTTAGTTAAGCATCTGCCTTTGGCTCAGATCTTGATCCTGGGATCAAGCCTGGTGTCCGGCTCCTTGCTCAGCGGGGAGCCTGCATCTCTCTCTCCCTCTGCCCCCTCTCTCAAAGAAATACACACACACACACACACACACACATATAAATTAAAAACTAGGGTGCTTGGGTGGCTCAGTCAGTTAAGAGTTTGCTTTTGGCTCATGTCATGATCCCAGGGTCCTAGGATTGAATCCTGCATAAGGCTTCCTGCTTAGCAAGGAATCTGTTTCTCCCTCTTCCTTTGTAGGCACACTCTTGTGTGCTCTCTCTCTCTTTCTCTCTATCTCTAACTCTGTCAAATAAATAAGATCTTTAGCCAAGGGTCCTGAAGAACTTCAATTTGCAAAGTCCTGAGGTTCTGAATGAAAAAATCTTTTAGGGGTACCTTGGTGGCTCAGTAGGTTAAGCATCTGCATTCAGCTCAGGTCATGATCCCTCCATGCTCAGTGGGGAGCCTGCTTATGCCTCTCCCTCTGTTGCTCCACCTGCTTGTGGTCTCTCTCTGTCAAATAAATAAAATCTTGGAAAAAAAAAGAAAAAGAAAGAAAAAATCTTTTAATCAACACTTTTGAAACCCGTACTTGCTTGTTGAGGACAAAGGTCAACTTGATTACACTGTTCGGGGGGAGGGGAGCTCAGTGCTCTTCCACAGTCAATACCAGGGATTGTAACAAGGCTTTCACATTCATTTAAATTCTTACATGGACAAAAATGAAGGCTTTGACACTGAAACCAAAGACCTCATGTACTTAAGAATCTTCACAGTTTATACTGGACAGAATGAAAGAAAATTCTCCCATTTTTTGAGACATTCTTTTATGTCAATTCTATAAAATTACATGTAATTTTATAAATATTTTAAAAGATATAGTTTTGTAAATATTTAATATTTTGTAATTTGATTTTGAATTGTAAATGTTAAGTATTGTTTTTGAAGTTTTTATGTTCTATTACATTTTGTTAAAAAGTAAAAATTGTACATTTTTAGAATGTTTTTATGAGTAAATTAACTGTATTGAAAATAAAATGTTTTAGCTGTAAAAAATTAAAAATTATAAAAACAAAATTTAAAAAAAACAGTAAGACCTTGATGAAAGAAACTAAAGAAGACACAAATAAACAGAGAGAGTCTATGATCATGGATTGGAAGAATTAATATTATTAAAATGTCCATAGTTCCCAAAGCAATTTAAAGATTCAATGCAACCCTTATCAAAACTTTTTTATTGATTGATTGATTGATTTGATAGAGAGAGATAGCAAGAGAGGGAACACAAGCAGGGGGAGTGGGAGAGAGAAATGCAGGCTCATAACCATAGTTATCAAAACACTATGGTATTGGCATAAAAACAGACATACAGATCAAGAAAACAGAATAGAGAGTCCAGAAATAAACCTACACATAATGGGCAATTAATTTCTGACAAAGGAGCCAAGAACATACAATAGAGAAAGGACAGTCTCTTCAATAAATGATGTTGTGAAAACTGGACAGCCACATGCAAAAGAATGAAATTGAATTATTACACCATACACAAAAATTAACTGAATATGGACTAAAGACTTGAATGTAAGACCTGAAACCATAACAGTCTCAGAAGAAGACATAGGTGGCAAATTCCTTGACATTGTTCTTAGTGATCTGTTCGTGGACCTAACACCAAAAGCAAAGGAAACAAAAGCAAAAACAAATGGCACTACATCAAACTAAAATTCTCTGTGCAAGGAAGACAACCATCTCAAAATGAAAAGGCAAGCCACTGAATAGGAGAAGGTATTTGTAAATTGTATATCTGACAAGGTGTTTATAACTGAAATTCATAGATCTCAGCCATTAAAAAAAT
Source organism: Mustela erminea (assembly GCF_009829155.1). Classification (NCBI taxonomy): domain Eukaryota; kingdom Metazoa; phylum Chordata; class Mammalia; order Carnivora; family Mustelidae; genus Mustela; species Mustela erminea. The sequence continues at coordinate 49,386,507 of NC_045620.1, forward strand.
TTTTTTTAAATAGCCCAATTGAAAAATAGGAAGAGGATCTGAATAGACATTTTTTTTAAAGATTTTTTTATTTATTTGTCAGAGAGAGAGAGGGAGAGAGAGTGAACACAGGCAGATGCAGAGGGAGAAGCAGACTCCCTGCCGAGCAAAGGAGCCCGATGTGGGACTCGATCCCAGGACGCTGGGATCATGACCTGAGCCGAAGGCAGCTGCTCAACCAACTGAGCCACCCAGGCGTCCCTGAATAGACATTTTTTGAGGAAAACTTACAGAAGGCTAGCAGGCACATGAAAAGATGCCCTATCTCGCTAGTTATTAGGGAAATCAAAACCACCATGAGATATCACCTCACACGTATTAGAATGGCACTTATCAAAAAGAAAAGAAATAGGTATTAGAGAGGATGTGGAGAAAAAGGAACCCTCTTGCAAGTCGATGAGAATATAAGTTGCTGCAGCCACTATGGAAAACACTATGAGGATTCCTCACTTAAGAATTGGGGTGCCTGGGTGGCTCAGTTGGTTAAGCATCTAACTCTCAATTTCAGCTCCAATCATGATCTCAGGGTTATGATAACAGGTCCCATGACCTGCTCCACACTCAGTGTGGAGTCTGCTCGAAATTCTCGCTCCCTCTCCCTGTGCCATTCCCTTCACTTGTACTTATTAAGTTAATTAATTAATGAGTTAATTAATTAAATCAGGGAGAGGGAGAATATATCTACCATATGACTCAACCATTGCACTTCTGGGCATTTATCCCAAGAATATGAAAACACTAGTTCTAAAAGATACATGCACCCCCATGTTCTCTGCAACATTACTCAAAATAGCCAAGTTAGGGGAAAGAACCTAAGTGTCCACTGATACATGAATGAATGAAGAAGATGTGGTATACATACACAATAGAATACTACTCAGCCATAAAGAAGAACGGGAACTTGTCATTTGAGACGACTTGCATGGACCTTGAGAGCATTATGCTAAATGAAATAAGTCAGACCTGGAAAGACAAATACTGCATGATTTCACTCATATTTCGAATCTAAAGAACAGAACAAATGAAAAAGTTGAACAATACAAAACAAACTCAGGGATATGGAGAACAGATTATTGGTTACCAGAGGGGAAGGGGGTCAGAGGTGGGCAGTGGAGGAAGTAGGTCAACTGAAGGGTGACACATGGTAACTAGATGTTTGGTGGTGATCACTTTGTAGTGTATACAGATGTCAAATTACAATCTCATACACCTGAAATTTATGTAATGTTATATACCAATTTTCCCTCAATTAAAAAAAATAGGGGAAAAAATGGAAAAAGAAAGTTCAAAGGAAGGATCTCAGAAGCCTGTATACTGAAATGGCATGGCCGGACTCCCAGGCTGGAAGCAGGTTCCCCTGTAGATTACCAGAGAGAACTGAAAAGAGAGAATCATAATAAATGGGCTCTTCAGGCTGCCTTCCCTGGGGTGAATGAATCCAACCACTGTTGACTTTGTCACTTTCCTTGAGATGCAGACACAAAGATGCATTGGCCTGAGTCAGCTCACATGCCTGCCCCTTGGCATGGGGACAGCCTGGTCCCAACAGACAAAATCCAAAGGTAAAAACATCATTCCCTAAAAGGAAATCAGGGTGTGGGCAGGACTGGATGACAAATGCTGGCTGACAATAGCAAATTCACAGAATGGTGAGAGGGGGAAGAATTATATTTTAATTGCAAACCCTGTTCTTTTCTACCAGGCACACGGTCACCTCACAAAAGCCAGGCCCATGTGGAGATTGGGTTTATCTGCCCAGTGATGCAATGCCACTGTATCGAAAATCTTGTCACCAAACAACATCGAGTGTGGGGTATTCTCTCCTCTGACATGAATAAATATGTCCCAGAAATTTTTGTGCTTAAAAAGTGCAATGCAGTCTTTGTTTACAAAGATCTTTAAACATTGCTAATTTTCTCCCAGCTCCTAATAGCACCAATTCTTTTATTGCTTTAAATACAGAGTTTATAATGTATTATTTTAGATTTTCAGTGACCACATGTATTTAGCAGTTAAAGTTAATAATGCTGCCTAGTGACTTTGCAAGATGCTGGCTTGTGCTGGTTCTGCTAAACAGAAATCCACGTCACAGGGGCTGTATGCCATCCTTTAGTTCCCAAGAAGTCCAATTAGCTGGAAGCACAGATATTACACTTTTGTTCTCATTTAAATAGACTCTGTTCCACATTAACTCTGAAAGGTTTTTTATTAGTTACTATATTCCCAAATATTTCAATAAAAAATAGTGGCCCTGTAGTCTTTGCCAGAGTCACTACTGAGGGTGACTTGTCCATAAAACCCCAGTTCTTGTGGTTCCTTTCCTGCCAATGCCTCCCTGTAGGCTTGGAGACTCTGCCTAAGGGCTTTTCCTGGCATGGTAGGGTCAGACCACAAGGGACATTGACTTAATGCCCCAGAAGCAGCCCTTAGCTGATTAGAAATGGGAGTTGGAAAGAGAGAAACCAGCTTCACAGTGTTTTGGCCAAAACAGCTCTGGGGTCACTACACACTGTCATTCAGAGGGCCCCAATGGGCCAAGCCTTTATGCCCACAGCTTTGCACAAGCTAGTTCTTCTCTCACCTCAGCCTTCTTCCCCTCCAGGAACCCCTGAGTTCACCTACCACACTCAAACCCCTGTCCCACCATTTCTACCTCTGGGGGAACTCACCCAAACCACCCACCAATTTCCCACTAACACTGCTTGTTCTTCATGCAGTCAGTAAGTGAAGTGACCCCTTGAAAAGGAGGCTTCTGAGGGGATGAGGGGCAGTGGGCAAGGGGAAAACACAACTGTTTTAACCTTTGACATGGAGAAGCAAATCCTTCCATCCAGGAAAGGAGGCAGCTGCTGCCATGCACAGAGAATGCGTGTCCCTCAGATGCCCCTGGTTATAGGATAGCCCTGCCCTTGTGCAGGAGCTACCTGCCAGACCAAAATTCCCCTTCCTTTCTACCCTTATTTGCAGACATTCAGTAGATAGCCCCCAGAAGCAGGGCCAAAGAGCAGCTCTCTCTGGAGCACTTGTCTCTGGACTTGCACAAAGGCCAAGTAGCCTGAGGGATAATTTGCTATGGGCCCAGTCTGCTTGCTGCTCCACCAGCAATAGCAGGTGCCTATGACCCCAGATGGCCAGCTCGGAAACCTCTGTGCAGTGCAGAACCTGGTCTGCACTGAGTCTCTGAGTATCACTGTCAAGCTGAGGCCAGAAAGAAGATGGTCACCTGGCAACTGGGGTAAGGGCCTGTCCTCAGAAGCAGGCCCTGACACAGGGATCTGGTTTATTTGGAGGCAATTCTGGGAAGCAGGAAGAGGAGGTGGGAAGTGGGACAAGACAGAACAGAGCATCAGTAACATGGAGGCCAATGGGGGCTCTGACCCACTGGGAAGTCTGGGGCCTTCAAGGCATGTACCTGGGGGATATTCCCCCAAAAAGCTAGGAGGATGGGCTAGTACCAACCCTCCTTCATGGGGCACTGGCTTTCCTGCACTTGGGAGAGACCCTGAGGAGGAGCATGCAGTGGAAGCCACTGGCACAGCCCAGAACAGTGATGTTAGGCAGTTTGGGTAGAGCCCAGGGCTTCGGTTGGGTGTCTATGCCACTACATGGCCTCCTGGGTCCCAGGAATAGGACCTTCATGAAACCCTCCTCCTGCCAGCAAGGTCAAGCCAAGATGTACATGCAAGCTTCTGTCAGGACTTCCCACTGCTCAAGATCTTAGGGATTATCTAATACAGTCATACATCGGGGAAACTAAGTATTAGTTCTGTGCCCAGAAAGGTGCTCTGGAGAGATCCAGGAAAAGCCCAGCTTTTCATCTCAGGGAACTGACTCAATGTGGGGCCCAGGACCAGGAACACAAGTGTCGCCTGGAAACTTCTTGGAGATGACACTCTTAGCCAACCCCCAGGCCTCCCAAGTCAGAAATTCTGAGGAGGGGCCACCATGTTCCCACACAGGTCCTCCAGGTGTGTGGGTGGGGGGCTGGTGTTGGAGAAGCACTGAACAGGGAAATCAGGGGAGCATCTGTTCACTGTGCAAAAAGGAATGCAGGCTGTCCTAGGGGAAGCCACTTCCAGTCACCCCCCAGATGACAATGCTCTACCACATGGGTCAGCCAACTTGGGAAAAACAGGCTGGACCCAACAGTTAAGAGGACAAAAAGACGAAGGCATGTCAGTCTGTGCGCTACCCAGCTCTGGATTGAAGGGACCCTTATTCGCACCTGGTAATGAGGAAGGAAGAAAATCCAAAAGCAAAAGTAAAACATAAAGAAAATGGTAGAAGAACAGAAAGTTTCCAAAAGGCTTAATTATTTATGTGTTATTCTATTTTTATACCCTTTTTGCTATTCCCTCCATAGTATGTCTTGGAAATACTCCCTTATTAGCAGAGGCAGAGTCACCTCATTCTGTTGATTCTTTGATGCAGGTACACACTTAAAGGAATGTGCACGGATCATTCTATGACAATCTATCCAGACAGCTGTCATAATCTCATTAGTTCATTTCTTCATCATAGATAGCTTGATTTTTTTTTTCTGATTTTCATTACCACCACAGTATGTATACCCACTTCCCTGCTGACTTGTGTGAGTACAGGAGGTGGGGGGACTGTCTAATCAAACGTGAGAGGTATTGTTTACTACGATGAATAACGCCAAGAGTGGCCCCAGAGAAGCCGGCCCAGTGTGTGGTCCCACCAACAGTTTAGAAGCCTGCCCTTTCTGCTAGGCCCTCACCATCAGTGAGTATTGTTTCTTTGCAGAGAAGTTGTTATCTCTTTTTTCCTTTTACTTGCATGTCTTTAATTCTGAATGAAATTGAGCAAGCCTCTCTTTTATATGCTTATTGATCAATTTCATTTTTATATTTCTGTGAACCTCCCCCTTTTCAACTGAGCTCCTAAACATTCTTCTTCTTCTTACTGATTGATGAGAACATTTGTAAAATGTGTTGCTCAAAGAAGCGTGTAAGCCTTATGCCAGTTGGGCTGCAAATGTTTTCTGGGTTTTTTTTTTTTGGTTTGTTTTTTGTTGTTTTTGTATGTTTTGTTTTGTTTTGTTCATTTCTGGTTTTTGTTTGTTTGTTTTGCTTTCTTTACTTTTCCATCACTGGTGATTTTTTAAAAATATTTCTAGTCAGGTAGATCAGTATTACTGATCAAATCTTCCAGATATATATTTTGCTTAGAAAGGCATTTCCCAAAGATGGTGGAGAAGTAGCAGGCTGAGACTACATCAGCTAGCAGGAGATCAGCTAGATAGCTTACCTAAAGATTGCAAACACCTGCAAATCCATCGGCAGATCGAAGAGAAGAAGAACAGCAATTCTGGAAACAGAAAAACAACCACTTTCTGAAAGGTAGGACTGGCGGAGAAGTGAATCCAAAGCGACGGGAAGATAGACCCCGGGGGGAGGGGCCGGCTCCTGGCAAGGCAAGCGGCGGAGCAACGGAGAACAAAATCAGGACTTTTAAAAGTCTGTTCCGCTGAGGGACATCGCTCCAGAGGCTAAACCGGGGTGAAGCCCACACGGGGTCAGCGTGGCCTCAGGTCCCGCAGGGTCACAGAAGGATCGGGGGTGTCTGAGTGTCGCAGAGCTTGCGGTATTGGAACGGGAAAGCCGGTTACAGAGACAGAGCCGACAGTAAACTCGCAACTCGGGGTTACCTTGAACCGGTCGCAGGCTCGGTGAGATCGGAGCGCAGCCGGAGGTCAGGCAGAGGGGAGTAACTGGGCCCTGTTCTCTGAGGGCGCATTGAGGAGTGGGGCCCCGGGCTCTCGGCTCCTCCGGGCCAGAGACCAGGAGGCCACCATTTGTATTCCCGTCCTCCAGAACTCTACAGAAAGCGCTCAGGGAACAAAAGCTCCTGAAAGCAAACCCGAACGGATTACTCAGCCCGGCCCCTGGTAAGGGCAGTGCAATTCCGCCTGGGGCAAAGACACCTGAGAATCACTACACCAGGCCCCTCCCCCAGAAGATCAACAAGAAATCCAGTCAAGACCAAGTTCACCTACCAAGGAGTGCGGTTTCAATACCAAGGAGAGCAGCACAATTCCAGAGGAGGAGAAAGCAAAGCACGGAATTCATGGTTTTCTCCCTGTGATTTTCTTTTTTTTTTTTTTCCCCTGTGATTTTTTTAGTCTTGCAGTTAATGCAATTTTTTTCTTCTTCATTTTTTTCTCTTCTTCTACTAAAATTTTTTTAACGTTTACACTTTTCTTTTTTAACATTTTTTAACGAGTTTATCTAATATATATATATTTTCCTTTTTATATTTTTTTATTCGTTTTCTTCTTTTTAATTCTTTTCTTTATTTTTTTTTCTTTTTTTTCTTTCTTTCTTTTTGAACCTCTTTTTATCCCCTTTCTCCCCCCTCACGATTTGGGATTTCTTCTGATTTGGTTAAAGCATATTGTCCTGGGGTTGTTGCCACCCTTTTAGTATTTTACTTGCTCCTTCAAATATTCTTATCTGGACAAAATGACAAGGCGGAAAAATTCACCACAAAAAAAAGAACAAGAGGCAGTACCAAAGGCTAGGGACCTAATCAATACAGACATTGGTAATATGTCAGATCTAGAGTTCAGAATGACAATTCTCAAGGTTCTAGCCGGGCTCAAAAAAGGCATGGAAGATATTAGAGAAACCCTCTCGGGAGATATAAAAGCCCTTTCGGGAGAAATAAAAGAACTAAAATCTAACCAAGTTGAATTCAAAAAAGCTATTAATGAGATGCAATCAAAAATGGAGGCTTTCACTGCTAGGATAAATGAGGCAGAAGAAAGAATTAGTGATATAGAAGACCAAATGATAGAGAATAAAGAAGCTGAGCAAGAGGGACAAACAGCTACTGGACCATGAGGGGAGAATTCGAGAGATAAGTGACACCATAAGACGAAACAACATTAGAATAATTGGGATTCCAGAAGAAGAAGAAAGAGAGAGGGGAGCAGAAGGTATACTGGAGAGAATTATTGGAGAGAATTTCCCCAATATGGCAAAGGGAACGAGCATCAAAATTCAGGAGGTTCAGAGAATGCCCCTCAAAATCAATAAGAATAGGCCCACACCCCGTAAAATTTACAAGTCTCAGTGACAAAGAGAAAATCCTGAAAGCAGCCCGGGAAAAGAAGTCTGTAACATACAATGGTAAAAATATTAGATTGGCAGCTGGCTTATCCACAGAGACCTGTCAGGCCAGAAAGAGCTGGCATGATATTTTCAGAGCACTAAACGAGAAAAACATGCAGCCAAGAATACTATATCCAGCTAGGCTATCATTGAAAATAGAAGGAGAGATTAAAAGCTTCCAGGACAAACAAAAACTGAAAGAATTTGCAAATACCAAACCAGCTCTACAGGAAATCTTGAAAGGGGTCCTCTAAGCAAAGAGAGAGCCTACAAGTGGTAGATCAGTAAGGAACAGAGACAATATACAGTAACAGTCACCTTACAGGTAATACAATGGCAATAAATTCATATCTCTCAATAGTTACCCTGAATGTTAATGGGCTAAATGCCCCTGTCAAAAGACACAGGGTATCAGACTGGATAAAAAAACAAAACCCATCTATATGTTGCCTCCAAGAAACTCACTTTAAGCCCGAAGACACCTCCAGATTTAAAGTGAGGGGGTGGAAAAGAATTTACCATGCTAGTGGACATCAGAAGAAAGCAGGAGTGGCAATCCTTATATCAGATCAATTAGATTTTAAGCCAAAGACTATAATAAGAGATGAGGAAGGACACTATATCACACTCAAAGGGTCTGTCCAACAAGAAGATCTAACAATTTTAAATATCTATGCCCCCAACGTGGGAGCAGCCAACTATATAAACCAATTAATAACAAAATCAAAGAAACACATCAACAATAATACAATAATAGTAGGGGACTTTACACTCCCCTCACTGAAATGGACTGATCATCCAAGCAAAAGGTCAGCAAGGAAATAAAGGCCTTAAACGACACACTGGACCAGATGGACATCACAGATATATTCAGAACATTCCATCCCAAAGCAACAGAATACACATTCTTCTCTAGTGCACATGGAACATTCTCCAGAATAGATCACATCCTCGGTCCTAAATCAGGACTCAACCGGTATCAAAAGATTGGGATCATTCCCTGCATATTTTCAGACCACAATGTTCTGAAGCTAGAACTCAACCACAAGAGGAAGTTTGGAAAGAACCCAACTACATGGAGACTAAACAGCATTCTTCTAAAGAATGAATGGGTCAACCGGGAAATAAAGAAGAATTGAAAAAAATCATGGAAACAAATGATAATGAAAATACAATGGTTCAAAATCTGTGGGACGCAACAAAGGCAGTCCTGAGAGGAAAATATATAGCGGTACAAGCCTTCCTCAAGAAATAAGAAAGGTCTCAGGTACACAACCTAACCCTACACCTAAAGGAGCTGGAGAAAGAACAAGAAAGAAACCCTAAGCCCAGCAGGAGAAGAGAAATCATAAAGATCAGAGCAGAAATCAATGAAATAGAAACCAAAAAGATAATAGAGCAAATCAACGAAACTAGGAGCTGGTTCTTTGAAAGAATTAATAAAATTGATAACCCCCTGGCCAGACTTATCAAAAAGAAAAGAGAAAGGACCCAAATAAATAAAATCATGAATGAAAGAGGAGAGATCACAACTAACACCAAAGAAATACAAACTATTATAAGAACATACTATGAGCAACTCTACGCCAACAAATTTGACAATGTGGAATAAATGGATGCATTCCTAGAAACATATAAACTACCACAACTGAACCAGGAAGAAGTTGAATGCCTGAACAGACCCGTAACCAGTAAAGAGATTGAAACAGTCATTAAAAATCTCCAAACAAACAAAAGCACAGAGCCAGACGGCTTCCTGGGGGAATTCTACCAAACATTTAAAGAAGAACTAATTCCTATTCTCCTGAAACTTCCAAAAAATAGCAATGGAAGGAAAACTTCCAAACTCATTTTATGAGGCCAGCATCACCTTGATCCCAAAACCAGACAAGGATCCCATCAAAAAAGAGAGCTATAGACCAATATCCTTGATGAACACAGATGCGAAAATTCTCACCAAAATACTAGCCAATAGGATTCAACAGTACATTAAAAGGATTATTCACCACGACCAGGTGGGATTTATTCCAGGGCTGCAAGGTTGGTTCAACATCCGCAAATCAGTCAATGTGATACAACACATCAATAAAAGAAAGAACAAGAACCATATGATACTCTCAATAGATACTGAAAAAGCATTTGACAAAGTACAGCATCCCTTCCTGATCAAAACTCTTCAAAGTGTAGGGATAGAGGGCACATACCTCAATATCATCAAAGCCATCTATGAAAAACCCACCGCAAATATCGTTCTCAATGGAGAAAAACTGAAAGCTTTTCCACGAAGGTCAGGAACACGGCAGGGATGTCCATTATCACCACTGCTATTCAACATATTACTAGAGGTCCTAGCCTCAGCAATCAGACAACAAAAGGAAATTAAAGGCATCCAAATCGGCAAAGAAGAAGTCAAATTATCACTCTTCGCAGATGATATGATACTATATGTGGAAAACCCAAAAGACTCCACTCCAAAACTGCTAGAACTTGTACAGGAATTCAATAAAGTGTCAGGATATAAAATCAATGCACAGAAATCAGTTGCATTTCTCTACACCAACAGCAAGACAGAAGAAAGAGAAATTAAGGAGTCCATCCCATTTACAATTGCACCCAAAACCATAAGATACCTAGGAATAAACCTAACCAAAGAGGCACAGAATCTATACTCAGAAAACTATAAAATACTAATGAAAGAAATTGAGGAGGACACAAAGAAATGGAAAAATGTTCCATGTTCCTGGATTGGAAGAATAAATATTGTGACAATGTCTATGCTACCTAAAGCAATCTACACATTTAATGCAATTCCTATCAAAGTACCATCCATCTTTTTCAAAGAAATGGAACAAATAATTCTAAAATGTATATGGAACCAGAAAAGATCTCGAATAGCCAAAGGGATATTGAAAAAGAAAGCCAACGTTGGTGGCATCACAATTCCGGACTTCAAGCTCTATTACAAAGCTGTCATCAACAAGACAGCATGGTACTGACACAAAAACAGACACATAGATCAATGGAACAGAATAGAGAGCTCAGAAATAGACCTTCAAGTCTATGGTCAACTAATCTTCGACAAAGCAGGAAAGAATGTCCAATGGAAAAAAGACAGCCTCTTCAATAAATGGTGTTGGGAAAATTGGACAGCCACATGCAGAAAAATGAAATTGGACCATTTCCTTACACCACACACGAAAATAGACTCAAAATGGATGAAGGACCTCAATGTGCGAAAGGAATCCATCAAAATCCTTGAGGAGAACACAGGCAGCAACCTCTTCGACCTCAGCCGCAGCAACATCTTCCTAGGTACATCGCCAAAGGCAAGGGAAGCAAGGGCAAAAATGAACTATTGGGATTTCATCAAGATCAAAAGCTTTTGCACAGCAAAGGAAACAGTTAACAAAATCAAAAGACAACTGACAGAATGGGAGAAGATATTTGCAAACGACGTATCAGATAAAGGACTAGTGTCCAAAATCTATAAAGAACTTAGCAAACTCAACACCCAAAGAACAAATAATCCAATCAAGAAATGGGCAGAGGACATGAACAGACATTTCTGCAAAGAAGACATCCAGATGGCCAACAGACACATGAAAAAGTGCTCCATATCACTCAGCATCAGGGAAATACAAATCAAAACCACAATGAGATATCACCTCACACCAGTCAGAATGGCTAAAATCAACAAGTCAGGAAATGACAGATGCTGGCGAGGATGCGGAGAAAGGGGAACTCTCCTACACTGTTGGTGGGAATGCAAGCTGGTGCAGCCACTCTGGAAAACAGCATGGAGGTTCCTCAAAATGTTGAAAGTAGAACTTCCCTATGACCCAGCAATTGCACTACTGGATATTTACCCTAAAGATACAAACGTAGTGATCCAAAGGGGCACGTGCACCCGAATGTTTATAGCAGCAATGTCCACAATAGCCAAACTATGGAAAGAACCTAGATGTCCATCAACAGATGAATGGATCCAGAAGATGTGGTATATATACACAATGGAATACTATGCAGCCATCAAAAGAAATGAAATCTTGCCATTTGCGACAACCTGGATGGAACTAGAGCGTATCATGCTTAGCGAAATAAGTCAAGCAGAAAAAGACAACTATCTTATGATCTCCCTGATATGAGGAAGTGGTGATACAACATGGGGGTTTAAGTGGGTAGGAGAAGATTCAATGAAACAAGATGGGATTGGGAGGGAGACAAACCACAAGGGGCTCTTAATCTTACAAAACAAACTGAGGGTTGCTGGGGGGAGGGGGTTTGGGAGAAGGGGGGGTGGGGTTATGGACATTGGGGAGGGTATGTGCTTTGGTGAGTGCTGATTCACAGACCTGTACCCCTGGGGATAAAAATACATGTTCATAAAAAATAAAAAATTAAAAAAAAAAGGCATTTCCCATCCATAATTACAAACAAATCCACCTTTTTTCTTTCAGAATGTTTTAGTTTTAGTTATGCTTTATATGCAATTTCTTTTGGAGCAATAAAGCATGGGTCAGAATTCAGCACTTTTTTTCCCCAAATGACTAATTTTTTCTAAACCATCTACTGAATGAATAATGTCTCCTTTATCTCTTTTTTGAAAGGTCATCTACCACATGGACTAAATTTGAATATTTGTTTGTAAATATTTTGGAACCCTGTTAATCCATGAAAACTTTCAGTATGAACCTGGATTAGTTACTGAAACTTTGCAATTCATTTTATACAAAACAGGGCTCTTCCCTCATTATTCGTCTTTTCCCCCAGTTTCCCTATTCCATTCCCCATGTCAACTTACCCCCATGTATAATGTCAGTATTTGCATTGGAATTAGACTGATCTTACGAGTCACTCCGAGCTACTGGTCCACTTTACAATACTGAGCCATTCCAGTAGGAATCAGTTTCTCTCTCCTTAGACTAGATTTAATCTCTTCACAGAATTGCCAACTTCTTTCCCTTCTGTAGGCCTTATGACTTCCCTTTTAAAGTTACATAAGGGCTCCTGGGGGGCCCAGTAGCTTAAGTATCTGCCTTCAGCTCAGGTCATAATCCCAGGGTCCTGGGATCGAGTCCCACATAGGGCTTCTTGCTCAGAGGGGAGCCTGCTTCTCCCTCTGCCTCCCATTCCCCTGCTCATGGTCTCTTTCTCTGATAAGTAAATAAATAAAATCTTTTTTTAAGTGTATATCTTGTTAACGTCTCACCTAATTGCTATCTTTTTAAAAGATTTTATTTTTTTACTTATTTGAGAGAGAGAGCACGAGTGGATGAATGGTGGGAAGGGGCAGAGAGAGAAAGAGAAGCAGACTCCCTGATGAGCAGGGAGCCATTTTTGGTGCCCTATACCAGGACCCTGGGATCATAACCTGAGCCAAAGGTTATTGAAGAAGTATAATAATTTTCCTCCCTGAGTTTTTCCCTTCAGTAGGTTCTTGGCCAATTCTCCTGATTTTCCTAAGCATACAATCATACCATTCCCGAATGGTGACAATTTGCCTTGATTTCCCAATACCTTAATCTTACTTCTGGACTCTTACCTGATTGTAATGTCTAGTCTTCCAGAACCAGGCTAGAGTAGACAGGGTGCATGCCCTTGTTTGTTCCTTCCTCCAATGGAAAAGCTACTCATTTTTCATAATGTAAGCATAAGGGAAGTTATTTTTATAAACCTCATAATAACAAAGTTAATTTTATTTTTCATGATGATAACTGGTCACATATGAAAGATGGTTACAAGGGGGTGAAATGAAAAGAGAAACCTACCAAGGGCCATGAGCTGCTGTGTGTGAGCATGAGGAGATGCGGGCTCCCTGTCTGGGGTTCTCGGAGGCCCATTCTGGGATCTGCAGGATGGCCACGTGGATGTCTTCCTGCAGTGGAATGATGAGCCCGGGTACTGCAATGTGGGCATGGGCACTTTGGGCAGACTCCAGAGTCATTCTGAAAGCAGAAGTCATGGTATTGGAAGTCCAAATGAAAAGAGAAGGGATAAAAAGGAATTGGGGGCCAGGCTGGGGAGTCTGCTGTGGAGGCAGGATGTGAGTGAGAAGAGCCTGATGTGGCCAAGATTAATGACATAATAGGGCAAGGTGTATGTGAGGTCTCCACAGGATATTCCAGAAGAAAGTCCAACAGTGTCTGAGGTGAGGTGAAAGGAGTGAGCACGGGGATTTGAGGCAGCAGAGTGGAGGCCCTAATCATTGGTTAAGAGTGTAAGAGTAAGCTCTTATTGTGGTGGCTGGCATGGTGCTCAGAATTCACATGGTGGCCTCATGTTACCCCTGTTAGGACAGTTCATGACCTACTTGTCCTGGGGATCCTGGGCACCTGGAAATGACAACACCGGTTCATGGTGACCAATGGCCCTGGAAGGCTAGAACATCTGTGAGGAGCAACGCACCATCTCTAACTCCTCTACCTGCTAAAGCTGGGGTGGTCCATTCTCCAGGATCCTCCCTCCAGCACAAAGCAAGGGAAGGCTTTAGGACCATGAGCCCTAATGGCACCAGTGCTGTGTGTGATCATCTCTGGAAAGTCTTGGCAGTGATCCAACACAGAGATCCCCCATTCCCAGCCCCCAACTCCTGCATCCCATCTGCTATCACATTTTCCTTCTGACTCACTCACTCCAGAATCATTTGCCTCCTTGCTGTTCCTCAATGTGCCTCTGACCTCAGGGCCTTTGCACAGGCTGTGCCCTTTCCTTGGAAGGCTCTTCCCTTAGATAGCCACATGGCTACCTCCTTTACCTCCTTCAAATATTTGTTCCAATGTCACCTTCTCAATGTGACCTACTGTTAGGCGTTAGTTGGACATTTTGGTAGTCAGGGCCAGGGTCCCCAGTAAGAAGATATGGAGTTGGGACAGCTAAAACAAAACAGCACTAACATCCTGTTTTGTAGCTTAGACAAGACTGCACTAGCATTCTGTTTTGCAATCTTTGCGTAAATGACTTGCAAAATGTCCTAAAATAAGATCATTAACCACAAAGTACTTGTCAATATCACAGGCAAAGAGCAGTTAAGACCTAAGCCCCCAGATGTCAGCCAAAAAAGACCATCAGCACATAGACATTAACCTAATAAGCTGACAGATATGTGATGGAAGCCCTGATTGGCATGACTCAGCACAACCTGATTGTTTATAATAGTTCCACAAAAGAGCTCATAAAACCCCCTCCTAAGCTTAGAACTCCAGTGGCAACACTCTTGGGTCCCCTCCTCTCTGGGAGCTTCTTTGTACTATTGCTCAATAAACTCTGCTTTGCTGCCCACCACTCTTTGTCTGATCTACCTCTTCATTCTTTGAAGCAGCATGACCAAGCACTGTGGACACTAAAGACTGAGAAGTCATGCAATACTACCACAACCACCTCATTCAAAATGGTGACCTAGGGATCCTGGCTGGCTCAGTCAGTGGAGTTTGTGATTCTTGATCTCAGGGGTTATGAGTTTAAGCACCACACTGGGTATAGAGATTACTTAAAAAAATAAAATCTTAAGAAAATGGCAACCTAGCCCATCCTTCCACCCTATGCTCCTGCTCCCTTTTTTTTTTTAATTTTTTATTTTTTATAAACATATATTTTTATCCCCAGGGGTACAGGTCTGTGAATCACCAGGTGTACACACTTCACAGCACTCACCAAAGCACATACCCTCCCCAATGTCCATAATCCCACCCCCTTCTCCCAAACCCCCTCCCCCCAGCAACCCTCAGTTTGTCTTGTGAGATTAAGAGTCACTTATGGTTTGTCTCCCTCCCAATCCCATCTTGTTTCATTTATTCTTCTCCTACCCACTTAAGCCCCCATGTTGCATCACCACTTCCTCATATCAGGGAGATCATATGATAGTTGTCTTTCTCTGCTTGACTTATTTCGCTAAGCATGATACGCTCTAGTTCCATCCAGGTTGTCGCAAATGGCAAGATTTCATTTCTTTTGATGGCTGCATAGTATTCCATTGTGTATATATACCACATCTTCTGGATCCATTCATCTGTTGATGGACATCTAGGTTCTTTCCACAGTTTGGCTATTGTGGACATTGCTGCTATAAACATTCGGGTGCACGTGCCCCTTTGGATCACTACGTTTGTATCTTTAGGGTAAATACCCAATAGTGCAATTGCTGGGTCATAGGGCAGTTCTATTTTCAACATTTTGAGGAACCTCCATGCTGTTTTCCAGAGTGGCTGCACCAGCTTGCATTCCCACCAACAGTGTAGGAGAGTTCCCCTTTCTCCGCATCCTCGCCAGCATCTGTCATTTCCTGACTTGTTGATTTTAGCCATTCTGACTGGTGTGAGGTGATATCTCATTGTGGTTTTGATTTGTATTTCCCTGATGCCGAGTGATATGGAGCACTTTTTCATGTGTCTGTTGGCCATCTGGATGTCTTCTTTGCAGAAATGTCTGTTCATGTCCTCTGCCCATTTCTTGATTGGATTATTTGTTCTTTGGGTGTTGAGTTTGCTAAGTTCTTTATAGATTTTGGACACTAGTCCTTTATCTGATATGTCGTTTGCAAATATCTTCTCCCATTCTGTCAGTTGTCTTTTGATTTTGTTAACTGTTTCCTTTGCTGTGCAAAAGCTTTTGATCTTGATGAAATCCCAATAGTTCATTTTTGCCCTTGCTTCCCTTGCCTTTGGCGATGTACCTAGGAAGATGTTGCTGCGGCTGAGGTCGAAGAGGTTGCTGCCTGTGTTCTCCTCAAGGATTTTGATGGATTCCTTTCGCACATTGAGGTCCTTCAACCATTTTGAGTCTATTTTTGTGTGTGGTGTAGAGAGCTATAGACCAATATCCTTGATGAAGACAGATGCGAAAATACTCAACAAAATACTAGCCAATAGGATTCAACAGTACATTAAAAGGATTATTCACCACGACCAGGTGGGATTTATTCCAGGGCTGCAAGGTTGGTTCAACATCTGCAAATCAGTCAATGTGATACAACACATCAATAAAAGAAAGAACAAGAACCATATGATACTCTCAATAGATGCTGAAAAAGCATTTGACAAAGTACAGCATCCCTTCCTGATCAAAACTCTTCAAAGTGTAGGGATAGAGGGCACATACCTCAATATCATCAAAGCCATCTATGAAAAACCCACCACAAATATCATTCTCAATGGAGAAAAACTGAAAGCTTTTCCACGAAGGTCAGGAACACGGCAGGGATGTCCATTATCACCACTGCTATTCAACATAGTACTAGAAGTCCTAGCCTCAGCAATCAGACAACAGAAGGAAATTAAAGGCATCCAAATCGGCAAAGAAGAAGTCAAATTATCACTCTTCGCAGATGATATGATACTATATGTGGAAAACCCAAAAGACTCCACTCCAAAACTGCTAGAACTTGTACAGGAATTCAATAAAGTGTCAGGATATAAAATCAATGCACAGAAATCAGTTGCATTTCTCTACACCAACAGCAAGACAGAAGAAAGAGAAATTAAGGAGTCCATCCCATTTACAATTGCACCCAAAACCATAAGATACCTAGGAATAAACCTAACCAAAGAGGCACAGAATCTATACTCAGAAAACTATAAAATACTAATGAAAGAAATTGAGGAAGACACAAAGAAATGGAAAAATGTTCCATGTTCCTGGATTGGAAGAATAAATATTGTGACAATGTCTATGCTACCTAAAGCAATCTACACATTTAATGCAATTCCTATCAAAGTACCATCCATCTTTTTCAAAGAAATGGAACAAATAATTCTAAAATGTATATGGAACCAGAAAAGACCTCGAATAGCCAAAGGGATATTGAAAAAGAAAGCCAACGTTGGTGGCATCACAATTCCGGACTTCAAGCTCTGTTACAAAGCTGTCATCATCAAGACAGCATGGTACTGACACAAAAACAGACACATAGATCAATGGAACAGAATAGAGAGCTCAGAAATAGACCCTCAACTCTATGGTCAACTAATCTTCAACAAAGCAGGAAAGAATGTCCAATGGAAAAAAGACAGCCTCTTCAATAAATGGTGCTGGGAAAACTGGACAGCCACATGCTCCTGCTCCTTTTTATCTGCCTTCGTCTTCCTTTTGATCTACAACAGTGACCACCACTAACTGACCCTGTCATGCCACAGTGTTTATTACTCACTATTGTGAGAAAATGGGCTTCCTGATGACCCTGATGGCAGGGTCAACAGCCACTCTGCTCACTGTTGTACCCCACGTGCCCCAGATAGGGCCTGGCCCAGCAGGCACAATCAACATGTGCCAAATGGAGGGACCAGAGATATCATGAGCCCAGAACTGACATCTTCCACAGAATATCCACCCAAGAGAGATAAACCCAGGTCTGCTAGGGCCATGAGAGCTGGAAGAGGAAGGATGTTGGGATGGGCAGGAACACTGTGGAACGAAACTGTGCTCCAGGAATTAGAGTGGCTCCGCGTGAAGCCTGACCTCCAGGCTCTGCTGCCCAAACTGCAGGCAGGAGGGAGTTCCAGAGTGTTGTTACTTGCCTCTACCACTCACCACTGTCCCACTTGGTTTAATATTAAACCTCTCGGCTCAATACAGGTCAGCAGTCTCACCTGACATCCCACAGGCAAAGTACTGTTCTTACTCCACTCTGCAGTTGAGGAAGGTGACAACGCCCCCTGGGGATCCCTGGAGACCTTGAAAGGAGCAGCCTCAGCCACCCGGAAACACAGCCTATCTCTCAGGATCCCAGAGAGGGGCCCAAGGGCCCAAAGCCCTCCAGAGTCCTGGACTGTTAGGTGTTTTAGAGGCCTGGGTCCTGTGCACAGCTGACTTCCAGCCATACGTTTCCTATGGTACCCCTAGAAGGACAGAAAAGGCATCTGGGGAAAGCATGTCATAAAGCTGGAAGAATTACAGAGTCAGAATGGAAGTGTTTCAGCCAACTGGAAATGCCTTCTTTTTTCCCTGAAAATCATCCTTACTGGAAAACTAAAAGTAGAAAGATCTGAGAAGGGAAGGAGGAGAGTGGGAAAAGTAGCCCCCAAAGATATCCGGATCCTAACCCCTGCATCAGAAAAGGACTTTGTGGGTGTGGTTAGGTCAAGGATCTTGAGATGAGGAGATGGTCCTGGATTTTTTGGTGGGCTCTAAATGCTTTCACATGAGTCCTTCTTACTAGAGGGAGACCCAACCCAGAGGAGGGGGTGCAGGGACATGTGAAGACAGAGGCAGAGAGGACAGGGATACCCACACAAGCCAAGGAACCCTGCAGCAGCCTTAAAGAAACAGGAACAGGCTCTCCCCTAGAGCCTCTGGAGGGGCACCCTGCTGACCCCTGGTTAGGGCTAGTGATGATGATTCCAAATTCTGGCCTCCCTCTGTCACTTTGAGCCCTGAAATCTGGCAATTTGTAATAGCAGCTCCAGGAACACAACACAGAGGGATGTATATAACTCAGCACGTGGAAAATTGCCTTCACATAGGAAACGTAAATGCTGCCAACATTTCTCTTCTGGCTCCCCTCCACCTGGCTCTGCTGTCTCCCCTACCCTTGAAGAGGACAGAGCCCCTCTGAATAGTGCTCCTTGGCTCCTCCCTGTCCCAGCATAACAGTCTCTGGCCTCCTCATTCAAATGTGCCTGTGGATGGTCAGGGTTTTGCCCTTTGACCTTCCCTGGGGCTATGGGCAAGGAGGAGGGGTCTATTTGCTTTTTCTTTTTTTTCTTTTTTCTTTTTTTTAATTTTTTATTTCTTTTTGGCATAACAGTATTCATTGTTTTTGCACCACACCCAGTGCTCCATGCAATCCGTGCCCTCTCTAATACCCACCACCTGGTTCCCCCTATTTGCCTTTTCATGCCGAGTACATTTCTCTTATGCTTCCCCTTTAGGAGCCTGTACCCAACTCTGCCTCAGCATCCCTGCTGCAGATCTGTGGGAAGGGGCAGTGCTGCCCAGCTCACCTAATTCAGGGTTCAGGGTGGGGAAATAAGTACCAGGAAGCAGCAGCCCCTCCTACCCTCCCCTGCCCCAGCCAGGGGGCCCAGGATGCCACTGTGGGAAGGAAGTACTCCTGCCTCAATCCCAGGGGCAACAACTGCAGCCACAATTCCAATGTGCTGCCCTTCTTTGGAGCAGGACATGAGGGGGTAGGGCACAGGAATGCGGGCTGTTCCACAACTGATGTCTTGTGAAGTCTGAACTTGGGAGACACAGTGTGCTTAAAAACAAAGTGTGGATTCTTAATGGATTCAGGAGGGTGTGTAGGGCAGAGGTCAGAAGGGGGCTGGCCAGGAGGATCCTTCCCAATCTGCAGGAATTTGGATTCAGCAGCTGGGTATGGGGCCTGGGTGCAGAGAGGTGCTGAGAGGTCTTGAGGAAAGGGGCCAGCCCACCAGGCACACCACAGAAGTTCAGAGGCAGCAGGAGGGTGCAGAGAGGCTGGGAGGTTACAAAGGGACTTGTGGTTCAGCTCAGCTACCCCAGGGGCCTAGAGCCTTCCCCTCCCCCAGTCACTCAGAAGGTCCTTCCAGCAAGTGCTTTCCCCTAGCCCCATACCAGTCCACTTTATTTAAACCACTTCCCTGTAAGTCATCACTTCATTTGCAAACAAAAGCAGAAATCTCAGCGAGAACTACTGTGTGCCCTGAAACACTTTACAGCTTTTTCAAACACCAACTTCACCTCCCAACCAGCATACACAGGAGGACTGGAGGGAATGTAGCTGGTAGCTGCATTCCAACACAGACCTCCCAGCCCATGAAGGACACAGGACAGGAGCAGAGGCCTGTCCACCCCCGTGGACACACTCGAGGGGGGCATAGCCCACACCACCGTAGACTCTACCTTGACTGTATGGAAATAGTCCTTTATTCAGCCTTGCTTTCTTATCACATTGTGCATGTCCCAGTTCCCATCCTGGAAGCTTTTCTAGACCTGGATATTCTGTCACAATCCTGATTTCTATTCTTAGTTGGTCACATTTCCAGTTACATATATCCTTTTTCTCTTCCGTGCAGACCTTTTATCACGTCCATCCAATGCCTAAACACAGTTTAAGCCTCCAGTTTGTATTTATGGAAATAATTCTCTTGAGTTTGAGAACCTTCTTTTTATCCGTTCTTGCTTCTATGTGGGCCCAGAAGTAGGTCACGTTGGTTTCGAGAGCAGGTCCTGGAGCCAAGGAAAGGTGTCAGGCAGGGCATGTAGGGTTGGGCGGGGGGACATGTAGGGGTGGAAAGTCTGCAGGGGTGGGGCATGCAGGGGTCAGGGGTGGAGGGTATGCCAGGCAGCAAGTATGTGGGGCAGGGGCGAGCCGGCCCAGCCTGCAGGCCGAGCGCTCAGCTGGAGGTGCCAGCCCCAACCCGGTGGGGACCAGCAGGGCAGGAGGGGCACGACCACTCTGCAGAGGACAGGCTCAGGCATCCCAACCTCCGATGGCTTTGCCTCCATCTTGCCCCAGCCCCAGCCCCAGCCCCAGCCCCAGCCCCAAGACTCTCTGTGCCTGAGAAGAATAGAGAAACAGTAACATTTAATGCACAATAATAATAGAGAATGACCTTCATCTACTGAGGATGGAGAGCTAGAGATCACAGTCTGGGCTTGCTGAAGAAACCTCCCAGCCTTAGGACCCCAGAAAGAAAGAAGCTGAGAGCATCCCTATCATATTTGGATGGAGGTCGGTCACCAGAGTCCCCTCAGATGGAGTCCCCTCAGATGGAGTCCACCCCTGCCAACCCTTCCCTTGCTGCAGCTTCCGGGACAGCTCTACTCCAGACACAACTGGGCTGATTTCCCATCGGCAGGTGCTTTAAGTACCCAGGTAGGTGAACCAGCCTTCTCCCCAGCGGGCAGCCATGTGCACACCCACACTCTCGGGCCTCACAAGGATGCAGGACTTTGGGGCCATTTGCCTCAGATGTTTTCTGAACAGAAAGCATATTTTTTGTTTTCTCTCAACCCTTTTATCAAAGGGGTGCTTCAAAGGCAGGACACTCAGTTCCCCGCAATGGGATCATTTATCTGTCCCACTTCCCAGTTACATGGGGAAGCTGGCTGAATGCTGATCTCAATATGCCTTAGGCTACTGTTCCTTCTTGATTTTTTTAAAGTCACTTGGGCCTGAATGCTAGGGGGCAGCCTGCTGGTGAGGGCTGCGGAGGGCTCTGTCCACTGCTGCCTCCAACCTGTCATCAACAGCCCACAGCTCACACAGAACACTGCGTGGAGAACACTCTTCAAAGAAGGCACTCTGGAGGCTGCAGTCCTCTGCTCCTAAGAACTTCAAAGCATTCTGCTCACACCCTTGAAAAGACACAGAGGGTTACATGGGGACCAAGTGACACTTGACATTCCTATCTTGAAATTATTGCCTCCCATTCATCTACAACCTGTGCTACAGTCTAGGGGTTAGAATAACAAGACCTCAAAATATGACAGCCCATCCTACGGCCCTGCCCACAAGCTCAGCTTCAAAGGGAGGTCTGTGCATGTCACAGTGGTGTTAGGGACACAGGCCCCAGATCTCTTGTTCAGACTCTGGTCTTGACCCAAATTCCTTCCTTAGAATGAATTGTTTTTGGAAGCTTTCTCTATCCTTCATGCACATAGACCCCTGGCAAGACACCCCCTGATCAGGAAAACTTTAGTTGAGCAATAAAATGTTATTCTGTGATGAGTTTTGCAACTACCCCGTGCCAGGCACTGGTCCACGGGCTAGGAGAACAATCAAGGGAGAAACCCTCCACCACTACAGGTCTGGAGCCCTGCAACCAGGGTGCTGCATTTTAGAATCACCCACAGAACTTTTAAAACCCAGAATGCTCTCTATTCCAATCAAATTAAAATGGGGATAGGGGAGGGTAAGTATTTCAAAAGTGGCCAGTGATTACAATGAGCAACCAAGCTTGAGAAACTTAGGCTTTTGCACATTGCCTGTATTTCAAATTTTTATTTATTTTTAAAACAGTATTTTTGAAATTCTAATGTGCCTGTGACTCTCCCAGGGATCTCATTCAGGGCAGGCCGGATGCAGCAGGTCTAGAGCAATGCCCGGGGTCCTGCATGGCTAAGAGAACCCCAGGTGGTGCCAATGCTGCCAGCTGCAAACCCTGCATTGGGTCACATGGCTCTGAACTCTAGTGTCTCATTTGGCTTTAATGGCAACTTTCTCTGGCAGCTCTTCCAAGGTTGGCATGCTCCAGGACCAGATGTTGAGGCCACGTGGTAGGGGGTTTAAACCTCTGATGCTCTGTAGAGAAGCAGCGGTGGATAAAGGAGTTGCACTGTAAATAACAATTAAGCAGGTGAGTCTCTGTCTCAGTTTGATTTATATTCTCGAACCCAACCCTGTGGGTTCTTGAAACATTTCAGATGCTTCAGGGAAAGAACCACTCCTGAGGAACACCTCTGTGTCCTGGAGCAGATGTTGACTCCATACAGGCACACAGAGCCTCTGAGGTGCTTTCTGAAACCATGAAGACTTGGTGCCCTCTTCCGATGCCCAGACTACAGGGTCCGTGCTCATTTCTCACTCTGCTGCCCCATAGAAATTGAGTTCCCAGAAATCCTAATAGAAATGTTGAGAAGCCGAGAAGACAGTGCCCTATGGTAAAACTAGTTAAAGAAAACACAAGGTTCAGTTATTAGGCAAGCTGCTTCGTTTTGGAACTTCCAGAAACTTTAGAATGCTAAAGTCCAAGAAGAAGATGCAATGCACAACTTTTCCAGACTTTTTCAGGCAATTCTTAGTAAGATCTCCCAGAAGACCCTTCGCCTAGGATGTAACTTGGAAAGACTGGCTTGGCCAGAGTTAAGCCTTTGATGAAAGCCTTGATGAAAGTCACAGTTCTATCCCAGGGCCCAGGGGTGCAGCAGGCCAGTCACCTGAGCCCAGGCTGCCAGATTCTCACACTGGAAGCTCCAGCCCTGGCTAGAGGAAAACAGCATTTGCATAGTGCTTCCCAGATTCAAGAAAATGACAGATTCTCTTACTTGGGTCTTGGTCCTAATAAATACCAGTCCAGAATTATAATGAAAGGAATCTAATATCCAGTATAGACATATTTCAGGCAAGAAGTTTTGTTTTTGTTGTTGTTGTTGTTGTTGTTTTAAGTAGACTCTCTACCCCCCAGCTTGAAGCCCCACGCAGGACTTGAACTCATAACCCTGAGGTCAAGACATGAGCTGAGATCAAGAAGCTGATGCTTAACCAACTGAGCTACCCCAGTGTCCCCTGCCAAGAAGTTTTCTGATTTCACTTTCTTTCCATTCACTTTCTGAGATCACCTTCTTTACTTTGACCAGCATTCTCAAAGTGTGCGCTGCAGAGCCAAGCATAGACACCACCTGGGAATTCACTGGAAATGCAGAATCTTGGGCTCCTCCCCAAGGCAGTGAGTCAGAAGCCCCTGGTTGAGGACCAGCTGTCTGTGTTAACAAACTTTCCAGGTGACTACTGATGTTTGACAATTGCTACTTGACCAAAGTGCCCAGTGTAACAGTATCCTTCAAACCATATCCATCAGCTATATCTACTTCAGGTTCCTTATTAGTCTTATTTTTCTTTGCAAGTTTATTTTACTTTGTCTTTCCATTGGCAGCCCCCCATCACAAAGAACTGATGCAGGGCCAAGTATATGTGTTGCAGGAAAACTACACAACACAAACCCCCCAGCGACCTTTATGTAGGACACATATAGGATGTCCTGAAAGAGAGGAAACTGTCCCATTTTTAAAGCTTCTTAGTCATATTTGGGGCCATACTTCTTCCAGTTTCTAACTGTGCTTTTGGTAGGACAGACAAATGTTTTATGCCTTAAATCCCCAAAGTGAGTGCTTTGATCCCATTTTCAGTTCCCCTTTGCTAACTCTGAACCCAGTGATGACCACGCCTTCCTTCGGGGCAGAGGAGCCATGCTGGCTACACAGCAGCTCACCTGGGGGATGCAGGCAGAACATCACATCAGCACCTCCAGGGAAGGGAACTGGGGACTGAATGCTTTTAAAAGCTCCCCCATTATTCTCATGTGCAGGAAGGCTTGAAAACCTAACATTAGGATTTTTTTTTTAAGACCTTATTTGTTTATTTGACAGACAGAGATCACAAGTAGACAAGAGAGGCAGGCAGAGGAGGGGCAGGGGGGAAACAGGCTCCCTGCTGAGCAGGGAGCCCGATGCCTGGCACAATCCAGGACCACTCCGATAATGACCTGAGCTGAAGGCAGAGGCTTAACCCACTGAGCCACCCAGGGGCCCCTAGCATTAGGATTTGAAGGCTGAGAAAAACAAAATGTTTTGGAAACTGTCAAGGGCCAAACTGATCATGGCTGAGAAAAATACAAATGAAGCAAGGAGGGTAGGTGGTGTGGTGGGACAGGAAATGAAACCTTTTAAGGCAGCTTTCCACAACTCGATTGTGGTTACTGGTTCTTATACAGTAGGATCAGGGTTCACTGTCCTCCAGGCACCAGCACAGCCTGGCTCAATGGTGTCTTTGTCTTCACTATACCAGCCCCCACACCTGGGCCAGGGCCAGGTGCAGAGAAGAGCCTGGGTCTAGGTCATGATGCTGTGTGCTCCCTAAGATGTGCCCACAGGAAATCCCTGGCAGGCCTCATGGGCCAACTGCTCTCCCCAGAGAAGACTTCTGCAGGACCAGGGTACTGTGGTGTCTGGAGGGAGCTATGGTCAGGACTCAGCCCACTCTCCCCAGCTGGCTGTGCTTCTATGTACGTATGGTGGACATCTGCATTCCTAGCCCCAGCACCTCCTCTCTGTGCCCCTTATCTGCGGCTTTGGCTAAGGCACTTCTCCCAACTCAATACACTTTCACTCCTGCACCACCCCAGACTCCCAAGGTCTATAAAAAGGCAGGAGACTTTTGCTCAAGGCTGCTTGTCAGGCAGATGACCCCTGCCCTCAGCCCTCAGCCCTCACCCCCAGCCTACATTGTGTTTGGTCTGACCCTCACCCAGTGACGTTGCCCACCCCCTGGCCTACACTATGCATAGTCTGACCTTCACCCAGTGATGTTCCATAGGTAAAGGAGAGGCGGGAAGGCAAACACTTTCTTCATTGCCCTTTGCCCACCCAGTCCCAGTGAGTGAAGGGAGGCTTGACAGTTACTTTTAGTTTGGTTTCAGTTTGTCCTAATTGGCAGCTTGGTCACCTGGCAGCTTGACAGACAGGTGCTCTGTTAGGTCGTGGCCGAATGAGTGAGCAAATGCGTGAGGCACAGGCTCCATCCTGTGGTCCAGATCAGATGTCTGAGGGCCGGGGCTGAGGTCCTGCCATCTCTGCCTGAGCTCAGTGTGTTACCTCTGCACTTTGTCAAAAAGTGCTCTGACTCAGTTCCTAATATAGCCACAGTTCAGATCCCTTTCTTTTTTAACAGAGTAATGTAAAATGAACTGGAAGTCAGATTATCCCAATTTAGGGTTTTTTTTTTTTATGAATCAGATATGAATTTTGCACAAATTGAGATGTGAAGGCAACGAAGCTCTTACCCAGGAAAGCCCAGAAGAGAGCTGCTTGACTGAATGGACAAATACTTGAATGCTGGGCACAAACACAGCAAAGACAAGTGTCCTGGGAGAGGCCAAGCCCCATTGTCCCATCTGACCAACCAGTGCTTTTACCCCTCAGCTGCCTCCCCATGATCTGCTTCAGACAAGATCTCCAATCTCTTTGGCAAACTACTTCTATAAAATGTCCCCAAAGCACTTAACAGAGCCACTACCTCATTCTCAGTTCGATGCCAGAAAACAGTGACTCTCTTAACCTTCTAGGTTCTGGTCAACTCCTGCTGTCACACTGATTGCAGGGAAGGTAAACAAAAAGGTTGGCCTGATTTTGCTGCATGGGTTAAATGCTACCTGTGAAGTCCATTTTATATAAGGCAGTGTACACATTTAGCCTTCCCCAGGTAAGGAACAGGGGCCAAGACAGGCCTGAGAGGACACCTGGTCAATCCCTTGTGAGGGCTTCATGCCATTTGCTCAGGTACAGTGCCAGATCAAGGCAGGGCCTGGACTTGAACCCACTGCTCAATGCTGCTTCCTACACATTTACTCAATAGCTGTTTACTGAGCATTTCTACAGGCCTGGCACTGCCACTGTGGGGGCAGGGACAGCACAGTGGGCAGGGCAGTGTGGCTGTGGCAACGGGGGCAGCTGGACAGGCCTGACACTACTGCTACCAGGCTTGCATGCTGGTGGGGCAGACAGCCCCTCCGATGTGTCAGCTGGAAAGGTGGGCACTACAAATAGGGCCGCATACAAGGAGTGGGTTGGAGGCTGCTTCTCGGGCTCACACAGTCATGAGAAACATCAACCAGCCATGAAAGGGAAACCCTGGGAAGATGAGACAATAGGAGAAGAGGGTCTAGTCTCCCGAAATCCCAGCACAAAATGTTTTATGAGCTGAATTGTGTCCCCTAAAATCCATGTTGGAGCTCTGACTCCCAGAACCTCAGAATGTAACTATATTTGGAGGTGGGGCCCTTGAAGGAGTGACTGGGTTGAAAGGAGGCCAGTAGGGTGGGTCCTGACTCAGCATGGCCATGGAGCTTATCAGAAGTGATAGGAGAGGAAAGGCTGTGTGAGGGCAAAGCAAGAAGACTGCTGTCTACAAGCACAGGAGACATGGGATATTGATCTTCTAGGTTTAGAACTGTGAGAGATAAATATCGGCGCTTAAACCCCTCAGAAGCACTACTCTGTCACTGCTGCCCCCACCCCTGCACACTCACACACTGGGCACCTCGGCAGAGGGACCAAACACTGTGCACACTTACAACAAAGCTCGAAGGCAAGCTGCCCTCACACCTAACAAGTCGGGGACAAACACCCACAGTGACCTGCCCTGAACCTGTAGGAGGAATGTGGGAGGAAGCAGGAATGTGGGAGGAAGCAGACTGCCAGTTATCGATACACACCGACTCAGGAATGTTCCCTGGGACATTTCTACATGATCTACTGAGGGAGCTTCAAACAACCAGGTTGACTGTAGGGTTAAGCATCTAAATGCTGGTGGTGAACACAGAATGCACATTACCCACAGGGCCATGGGGGAGGCAGAGCCTGGGGCTGAGCCAGTGCAGATTCCTTGCTGTCACAGAGGGTGGGAGAACAGTGCAGAGTGCATGGGGAAGAGACAGTTTTACCTGCGCTAGCAATCAGATTGGGAGCAACAATAGTCCATCCTGTTGTTATTCCTATTTTGTAGACTGATACTGTGGAATAAAACAATAATCATGCCATACTCTAATTCTGTCAATCCTATAACTTTGAGAATCAGGATTTTTGCTGTGGGAGAAATGAGATACAACTGGAATAGAAAAGAGGGAAGTAAAACTCTGTAAGTTCTAAATTTGGATTGGCAATGGCCCTTTGGACTCATTAGGTATTTTACCTTTAAGATGGTAGATGATAGACAATAGATAGATGATCGAGACAATATGCAACCCAGTAGCAATGAATGTATTTAGTTTCAAGAATAGGGTCTTGAATGTTTAAGGTGAGCCTGGAACTACTTGTCACAGCAGACAGCAAGGACACTCTGAAAGACCACTGAATCACATAAAAAGGACTCCAAAACCAACAGAAAGAGACTCCCATTATAAGATAAATTGAGCCTCAAAACAGAGAAATATTACAATATATTGAAACCTATAAAATATAAATTCAAGAATTCATAATGATTTTGTAAATTTATTGGTCACTTTTCAAAGATATGTGAAATCAATACAGTATCTTTAAATAAAGGGAAAGCAGGGAGGAGTCAAGATGGCGGAGAAGTAGCAGGCTGAGACTACTTCAGCTAGCAGGAGATCAGCAAGATAGTTTACCTAAAGATTGCAAACACCTGCAAATCCATCGGCAGATCGAAGAGAAGAAGAACAGCATTTCTGGAAACAGAAAAACAACCACTTTCTGAAAGGTAGGACTGGCGGAGAAGTGAATCCAGTCCGATGGGAAGATAGACCCCGGGGGGAGGGGCCGGCTCCTGGCAAGGCAAGCGGCGGAGCAACGGAGAACAAAATCAGGACTTTTAAAAGTCTGTTCCACTGAGGGACATCGCTCCAGAGGCTAAACCGGGGCAAAGCCCACGCGGGGTCAGCGTGGCCTCAGGTCCCGCAGGGTCACAGAAGGATCGGGGGTGTCTGAGTGTCGCAGAGCTTGCGGGTATTGGAACAGAAAAGCCGGCTACAGAGACAGAGCCGACAGTAAGCTCGCAGCTCGGGGTTACCTTGAACCAGTTGCAGGCTCGGTGAGCTCGGAGCGCGGCCTGAAGTCAGGCAGACGGAAGTAGCTGGGCGCTGTTCTCTGAGGGCACACTGAGGAGTGGGGCCCCGGGCTATCGGCTCCTCCGGGCCAGAGACCAGGAGGCCACCATTTGTATTCCCGTTCTCCGGAACTCTACGGAAAGCCCTCAGGGAACAAAAGCTCCTGAAAGCAAACCTGAGCGGATTACTCAGCCTGGCCCCTGGTAAGGGCGCTGCAATTCCGCCTGGGGGCAAAGACACCTGAGAATCACTACACCAGGCCCCTCCCCAGAAGATCAATAAGAAATCCAGCCAAGACCAAGTTCACCTACCAAGGAGTGCAGTTTCAATACCAAGGAGAGCAGCACAATTCCAGAGGAGGAGAAAGCAAAGCACAGAACTCATGGCTTTCTCTCTGTGATTTTTTAGTCTTGCAGTTAAAGTAATGTTTTTCTTTTTCATTTTTTTTCTCTTCTTTTGCTAATTTTTTTTTAACTTTTACCCTTTTCCTTTTTAACGTTTTTTAACTAGTTTATCTAATATATATATTCTTTCTTTTTTTACTTTTCTTTATTCGTTTTTTTTTCATTCTTTTCTTTTCTTTTTTTTTCCTTTCTTTCTTTTTGAACCTCTTTTTATCCCTTTCTCCTCTCTCACGATTTGGGATCTCTTCTGATTTGGTTAAAGCATATTTTCCTGGGGTTGTTGCCACCCTTTTATTATTTTACTTGCTCCTTCATATACTCTTAGCTGGACAAAATGACAAGGCGGAAAAATTCACCACAAAAAAAAAGAACAAGAGGCAGTAACAAAGGCTAGGGACCTAATCAATACAGACATTGGTAATATGTCAGATCTAGAATTCAGAATGAAAATTCTCAAGGTTCTAGCCGGGCTCAAAAAAGGCATGGAAGATATTAGAGAAACCCTCTCAGGAGATATAAAAGCCCTTTCGGGAGAAATAAAAGAACTGAAATCTAACCAAGTTGAAATCAAAAATGCTATTAATGAGGTGCAATCAAAAATGGAGGCTCTCACTGCTAGGATAAATGAGGCAGAAGAAAGAATTAGCGATATAAAAGACCAAATGACAGAGAATAAAGAAGCTGAGCAAAAGAGGGACAAACAGCTACTGGACCATGAGGGGAGAATTCGAGAGATAAGTGACACCATAAGACGAAACAACATTAGAATAATTGGGATTCCAGAAGAAGAAGAAAGAAAGAGGGGAGCAGAAGGTATACTGGAGAGAATTATTGGAGAGAATTTCCCCAATATGGCAAAGGGAACGAGCATCAAAATTCAGGAGGTTCAGAGAATGCCCCTCAAAATCAATAAGAATAGGCCCACACCCCATCACCTAATAGTAAAATTTACAAGTCTCAGTGACAAAGAGAAAATCCTGAAAGCAGCCCGGGAAAAGAAGTCTGTAACATACAATGGTAAAAATATTAGATTGGCAGCTGACTTATCCGCAGAGACCTGGCAGGCCAGAAAGAGCTGGCATGATATTTTCAGAGCACTAAATGAGAAAAACATGCAGCCAAGAATACTCTATCCAGCTAGGCTATCATTGAAAATAGAAGGAGAGATTAAAAGCTTCCAGGACAAACAAAAACTGAAAGAATTTGCAAACACCAAACCAGCTCTACAGGAAATATTGAAAGGGGTCCTCTAAGCAAAGAGAGAGCCTACAAGTGGTAGATCAGTAAGGAACAGAGACAAT
This sequence comes from Mustela erminea, assembly GCF_009829155.1. Taxonomy (NCBI): domain Eukaryota; kingdom Metazoa; phylum Chordata; class Mammalia; order Carnivora; family Mustelidae; genus Mustela; species Mustela erminea. The sequence goes on from NC_045620.1 coordinate 49,416,644, forward strand.
ATACAGTAACAGTCACCTTACAGGTAATACAATGGCACTAAATTCATATCTCTCAATAGTTACCCTGAATGTTAATGGGCTAAATGCCCCAATCAAAAGACACAGGGTATCAGAATGGATAAAAAAACAAAACCCATCTATATGCTGCCTCCAAGAAACTCACTTTAAGCCCAAAGACACCTCCAGATTTAAAGTGAGGGGGTGGAAAAGAATTTACCATGCTAATGGACATCAGAAGAAAGCAGGAGTGGCAATCCTTATATCAGATCAATTAGATTTTAAGCCAAAGACTATAATAAGAGATGAGGAAGGACACTATATCATACTCAAAGGGTCTGTCCAACAAGAAGATCTAACAATTTTAAATATCTATGCCCCCAACGTGGGAGCAGCCAACTATATAAACCAATTAATAACAAAATTAAAGAAACACATCAACAATAATACAATAATAGTAGGGGACTTTAACACTCCCCTCACTGAAATGGACCGATCATCCAAGCAAAAGATCAACAAGGAAATAAAGGCCTTAAACGACACACTGGACCAGATGCCATCACAGATATATTCAGAACATTTCATCCCAAAGCAACAGAATACACATTCTTCTCTAGTGTACATGGAACATTCTCCAGAATAGATCACATCCTCGGTCCTAAATCAGGACTCAACCGGTATCAAAAGATTGGGATCATTCCCTGCATATTTTTAGAACACAATGCTCTGAAGCTAGAACTCAACCACAAGAGGAAGTTTGAAAAGAATCCAAATACATGGAGACTAAACAACATCCTTCTAAAGAATGAATGGGTCAACCAGGAAATTAAAGAAGAATTGAAAAAAAATCATGGAAACAAATGATAATGAAAATACAATGGTTCAAAATCTGTGGGACACAGCAAAGGCAGTCCTGAGAGGAAAATATATAGCGGTACAAACCTTCCTCAAGAAACAATAAAGGTCTCAGGTACACAACCTAACCCTACACCTAAAGGAGCTGGAGAAAGAACAAGAAAGAAACCCTAAGCCCAGCAGAAGAAGAGAAATCATAAAGATCAGAGCAGAAATCAATGAAATAGAAACCAAAAAAACAATAGAACAAATCAATGAAACTAGGAGCTGGTTCTTTGAAAGAATTAATAAGATTGACAAATCCCTGGCCAGACTTATCAAAAAGAAAAGAGAAAAAACCCAAATAAATAAAATCATGAATGAAAGAGGAGAGATCACAACTAACACCAAAGAAATACAAACTATTATAAGAACATACTATGGCAACTCTACGCCAACAAATTTGACAATGTGGAAGAAATGGATGCATTCCTAGAAACATGTAACCTACCATAACTGAACCAGGAAGAAATAGAAAGCCTGAACAGACCCATAACCAGTAAGGAGATTGAAACAGTCATTAAAAATCTCCAAACAAACAAAAGCCCAGGGCCAGACGGCTTCCCGGGGGAATTCTACCAAACATTTAAAGAAGAACTAATTCCTATTCTCCTGAAACTGTTCCAAAAAATAGAAATGGGAGGAAAACTTCCAAACTCATTTTATGAGGCCAACATCACCTTGATCCCAAAACCGGACAAGGATCCCATCAAAAAAGAGAGCTATAGACCAATATCCTTGATGAACACAGATGCGAAAATTCTCACCAAAATACTAGCCAATAGGATTCAACAGTACATTAAAAGGATTATTCACCACGACCAAGTGGGATTTATTCCAGGGCTGCAAGGTTGGTTCAACATCCGCAAATCAGTCAATGTGATACAACACATCAATAAAAGAAAGAACAAGAACCATATGATACTCTCAATAGATGCTGAAAAAGCATTTGACAAAGTACAGCATCCCTTCCTGATCAAAACTCTTCAAAGTGTAGGGATAGAGGGCACATACCTCAATATCATCAAAGCCATCTATGAAAAACCCACCGCAAATATCATTCTCAATGGAGAAAAACTGAAAGCTTTTCCACGAAGGTCAGGAACACGGCAGGGATGTCCATTATCACCACTGCTATTCAACATAGTACTAGAAGTCCTAGCCTCAGCAATCAGACAACAGAAGGAAATTAAAGGCATCCAAATTGGCAAAGAAGAAGTCAAATTATCACTCTTCGCAGATGATATGATACTATATGTGGAAAACCCAAAAGACTCCACTCCAAAACTGCTAGAACTTGTACAGGAATTCAGTAAAGTGTCAGGATATAAAATCAATGCACAGAAATCAGTTGCATTTCTCTACACCAACAGCAAGACAGAAGAAAGAGAAATTAAGGAGTCCATCCCATTTACAATTGCACCCAAAACCATAAGATACCTAGGAATAAACCTAAATAAAGGGAAAGCATCAACCATTTTACTCTCCTTTTCTTATACAAACCATACCTCTGGATAATCCATAGTAGATTAGGAGAAGTGTCTCTTTCTAAAACTATTGTAGCTGATCAGTGAAAAACCATAGATCATTATTTTGCAAGCCCAAATGAGTCTATGGTCCCACGTAGTAAGCATCAGTAGTCTCTGACCTTATGAAAAGAGAACTTTCTTGAGGGTTGCCCCTCATTCCTCTGGATGAAAGAACACACTTGTCCGGTCTGATCAGGCTCTGGATCCAGCTGCAGAAACCAAGCACAGCAGAACCATTACACCACACACTTAACATCCTGCCTGCAAAACCCTTCTTTGGAAACTCAAGCCAGTTAGGCCACATACATCAACAGAAAAGAAAAGAAGTATGGAGAGACACATCACATTTTTCTTAGATGCCATTCTTAAACAATCTCTACACTCAATGTATGCCTGGAACCCACAACTCTGAGACCAAGAGTTACACACTCCACTGACCAAGCCAGCTGCGTGCCCTAAGACACACCACATTTTGAATAGAGGAAGAGGAAACTATAGTGTCCAGGGAGCACACATGGATGCCAAACTAAAACAAGAAATGAGATGATGCCAGGTGGACATCTGGTGGGCTTTTCGGGTGCCGGCACATCTGTTTCATCACCTACACAGTACTTAAGAGGGCGCCTGCCTAAAATCATTTACTAGACCATACATTCAATGGGGTTTTCTGTACCTGTGTCTTATTTATGACAGAAAAAGCTATGATACTGAGCTCCCTAGCAATGCTGATGCTCCTGGTCTGCAGACAACACTCCAAGTCACAGAGAGAGACAGACAGCAAGCAGATTGTCTGCTAAATTTATGAATGATATTTAATAATAATAATAAAATATTGTGTAGCCACTCTGCACAGAATCCTGCTCTAAATACTTCATTTTGCTTAGTTCTCACAAATGCCCTGAGGTTGATATATGCCTTTGAAACATGGATTCACAGAAGCTGAGAGGACAGAGTGTGCCCACAATATGTCCAAGGACACCAGCCAGGGGAATTGTTTCAGGGTTCACAACTCCAGAGCCTATGTCCCCAAGTCCTTCGCCACATGTGTCCCAAAGGGTTGGATAGAAGTCATGATTTGACACTGAAAAGTAAATTATGTTGGGAGTTAACTCATGTTTGCCAAACCCCAGTAACGAAAGCTTGAGGTCCTGGCTCACCAAGCACCAACTCCACATATCCGGTAAGCTGTTGCACAGTGACGTTTCAGTTAGCTGTGCTGTGTGACAAAACACCGAGACTTAGTGGCTTAAAACAAAACCAATTTATTATTGCTCACGAGTCCATGGGTTGGCTAGGCTCTTCCAAGAGCTTGGTTCTAGGCACTCAGCTGGAACTAGAAGGTACAAGGTGGCCTCACTCCCATGCCTGGGGCCTAGATGCTGGCTGTTAGCTGGGCCTCTCTCTCCTCTCATCATTTCATCTTCTAACTAGGCTTCCTGATGGGACAAGGGGGACATTCTGAACCCTGATTCAAAAGACCTATCGAACTTCTGCAAATGTCCTATTGGCCAAGCCCAGTGTCAATGTGGGGAGGACTAGACAAGGTCATGGATCCTGAGAAGCATTGCTTACATGTGGCCCCTAATGAAATGCTCTACTCCTCCCCCCAGCATAGCCCAGGTGGACACTCCTCCTGCCCCATCCCTGGCCCATGCAGCAACAGTGAGAGCAGCACTGGCAGGCTACAATATAGTTGGTGCAAAGTTGTTCAAGCTGGCTTCAGGCCACAGCTTCCAACTACAGCTACAGAAAATGATGGCTGGGAGTGCTTGAGGCAGCTGGCCCCACAAGGTTGAGCTTGGCTGTGCGCAGATCCACGGGGCATCAGAAGGAATGCACAGCAGCACCCTCCAGTGGCCTCACCAGCATCCATCTGGATCTGCCCTGGGCCTGATATCACCCATGGTTTGCAGGAAAGATGATGGAGCAGGATCATGCTGGCATCACTGTAATCTTCTCTTGAGGAGCCTCCTCTTCAGATGTTGTCCGAGGACCTACAGCCCCACATTGCTCCAGAGTTGGCTACATGCCCCGAATTCAGGCTCTATCTCAGGTCTGCTGAATCAGAACCTGTATTTTAACAAAATCTGCAGGTGGCTCGTGTGAAAAAAAAAAAAAAAAAATCAAGAGGCTCTAGAGACCAGGGACCTCGTTCCTTTAACAAATAAATTTCAAAGGAAACGAGAGAGAGAGAGAGAGAGAGAAATTCATGGATTGAAAGAGATGTTTGAAACATGCCAATAAAACTCAGTAAACGTTCTTCCTGGGGATCCTGATCTGTATCAGCCAACTGTAAATACCTGAACACTGACAGGGTATTGGATGCTAAGGAATTGTTCTTGATTCTTGGGTGTGATAATGCTGCAGGGCTTATGTTAAAAACATCCTCTCCTAGAAACACCGAGATGTTGACTGAGAACATAGTAGGATGCCTGGAACAGCCTTCACGAGAATCCAGCGTGAAGCATATTGCATGGGGCTGGATCACAGAGATTCCTGGCACTGAGCAGCTAGTTGTGAGTATGTAGTGACCCGATAAACTATTATCTCCACTGCTGTCTGGTTGGAAAGCTCTCACAATAAAATGGTCTTTTAATCTCCCCACTGTTTTTATAAAAACATATAGATTCCTCGGTTTCAGTCCTCTTGAAACTCTGAAAAATGGGAAATATTTTGGTTGTTGTTGTTTGTTTGTTTTTATCTTTCCAGATGTCTTTTCCTGGTGCATTTGGTGTTAGGGCTGAGGTTGGGTAGTCACTGATTGAATCGTAGCATTATATCTAGAAAGAGTCAATCCCGCAGGAGCTCAGCACTATACCAACAGGGCAGCCTAGAGAGGCAGAAGTCAGGAAAGTGGGGGAAATAAACATAATAATTCAAAGATGGAAAAAAGTCAGCTTCCTTCTGAACAACAGAATAGCCAGCTCCTTGGCCCTGAGTCCACTTTTTATCAGGTCCTAACCCCCAGGAAATGTGATGGTGAGGAGACAGGACATCAGCCCTGGGTGGTCTGCAACCAGCATTTGTGTAGCAAGCCAACCAATGCCCACGACCACACAGTTCAACACAGGAGGGAAAGCCGGACCTGAGATACTCCAAGCAGGATAACCAAGCTGAAAATCTCAGCTCCTACTGCATTCCCTAAAAGTTAGCCATTAGAGAGCCATTCCTTTTGAGTTAACAAGGATTCTCATTTAAAATGCAAGGCTTCTAGAAGAGTTAGCACAAATATTGTACTCTGAACAACCTTTTTTATAAGATCTTGCAGGTCTTTGGCAAATTCAAATGCCCACAGGATGGAAACCAGTTACATAAATGTGCAAATCCGGCCAAGAAAGATACCACAGAGTTGGAAAGGGCAAAAGAATTAGGACTGGGTGTCCCACTTTAAAGCCTTCAAATTAATAACAATGAAAATTAATAACATTAAACTTATAATTAATAATATGAAAATGCATGATGTTTAACAGTGACAGAATGGACATATCTGCCAGCCAATTTTCCACCACTAAAATGCAAAGGGGCCTGGGTTAATGTTATTGGTGTAGCCCTGAGCAGGACAAGAAATCTTCTGAGTCTCAATTTCTCCCTTCTGAAAATGGACAAAAAAATCCTCACATATAAGGAAGGATGATTGAGAGACTCAGATGCTGGAAAAATACAACATGCCATCCCAATGTAACAGTACGATTATTTTCTCTCTCAATTCAACTGGTTTTTAAATTTTTTTAAGTTCTATTATCATCTTGAACATTAATCAACCCAAGTCCTTTAAAAAGTTCACCTCGACTTCTGATATCTGGTTCAGCACATAAAGAACTTAGAAGTCATCACTTTATCCTAATGATAAGTAAAAAGCTGAAAAAAAGAAAAAAAAAACAGCTCTTAGATCCGTCAGAGAAGTGTAGTTCCAAGGCAAACCCCCAAACTGAAGAGACAGATTCAGAGATTCACAGCTTACAGGAGCAGAAACCTCGATGGGTCAGCACTTAAGTGTGAGAAACTGAACTGTAATTGATGAGTTGCTGGAGGCTCAGGAGGAACAAATCTGAGAGTGAAAAACTCCACAGGGATCCAGTTGTGTGTGTGGTGGGGGGAGGGGTGGCTAATATTATGGTTTACTTTCAGAAGTTCCACCAGGTGGTCACAGTGAATGTCTGAGAAAAATCTTGTGCTTCTGGTGAGGGAGAGGCCAGGAAGGAACCATTTTGAATTATGCCAGGGCATTCTGTCCTTAACAGGATCTCCCCTCAAAAGAAACTATTTCACCAGAGCCTAAATTGTTGGGTTTTTATCAAATCTTAATGGACCTGGGGGAAGGGAAATACCCAACTCTAATTCACTCTAACTATCCTTTCCCACCTTGGGGCAGGACTGAGAAGCATGAAGTACTGGTGAAGTTCACTGTCCAGAGACACAGGCTCACTGAAAAACTAGGACTGAAACCCTAAGACTATGGAACACTTCCCCTCCCCCATACATCACCACCATGTAACTAAAGGCCTGTTTACCACAGTTCATTTTGTGCAGTACATCACATCTGGCTGTCAAGAAAAAAAGTACAAGGCATATTAAAAGGCAAAAAAAAAAAAAAAAATTACAGTTAGAACAGGCAAAGCAAGCATCAGGATCAGACATGAAAAGGATGTTGGAATTATCAGAGCAGGAACTAAAACATCTATGATTATATAACTAAAAGTTCTAATAATAAAATAGCATCCACAAACCAATGGAGAATAAAAGTAGAGATATGGGAATTCTAAGATTCAAAAAGAAATGCATCAGGCTTAATTATAGCAAGGTTGCAGGTTATAAGTTTAATATACAAAAGTAATTGCTTTCTTATATGGTAGCAATAAACGAGTGGAATTTGAAATTAAAAACACAATACTCTTTACTTGTTTTAGCACCCCAAAACTGAAATACTTAGATACAACTCTAACAAAATATGTATAAGCTTATATGAGGAAAACTATAAAACTCTGATAAAAGAAACCAAAGAGGAACTGAGTAAGTGGGGAGATAGTCCATGTTCATGGACAGGAAGACTCAATATTGTCAAGATGGCAGTTATTGCCACCTTGATTTTCAAATGTATTCCCAATTAAAATTTCAGCAAGTTATTTGGTACATATCAAGAAATTAATTCTAAATTTTATAGAAAAAAAAAAAAGACCCAGAATAGCCAATGCAATACTGAAGAAGAAGAACTATCAAAGGACTGACACCCCCAAATTCAGGGCTCACTATAAATCTACAGTAATCAAGACAAAAGGACACTGGTGAAAAATAGACAAATACATCAGTGGAACAAAATAGAGAGCCAAGAAAGAGACCTACATAAATAAAGTCATCTTATCTTGGACAAAGGAGTAAAGACAAAAAAATGATCCAAAGATACTATTTTTAAATAAACGATGCTGAACAACTAAACATCAACATGGAAAAAACAAAACAAAACAAAACAAAACTGGACATAAACTTGCATCCTTTACAAAAATCAACTCAAAATTTATTACAGACCTAAGTTTAAAATACAATACTACAAAAATTTTTGAAGATAACATAGGAGAAAATCCAGATGACCTTGGGTATGGTGATGACTTTTTAGAGACCAAAGGCACAGTCCATGAAAGAAATAAATAAGATGAACTGCATTAAGATCAGGAACTTTTGCTCTATGAAAGACAATGTCAAGAGAATGAGATAACAAACCAGACTAGGAGAAAATATTTGCAAAAGATATATCTGGTAAAGTACTGTTATCCAAAATAAACAAAGAACCCCTAAAATTCAGCAATAAAAAAACAAGCAATCCAATTTAAAAATGGGAAAGAGACTTATACACCAAAGAAAATATGCCCATGGTAAATTAGCCTTTACATTATATGTCATTAGGAAATTTCAAATTAAAACAACAATGAGATACTACTACACTCTTATTAGAATGGCTAGAATCCAGAACACTGACAACATCAAATGCTGGCAATAATATGGAGCAACAGGAATGTGGTATGATACAGCCCTATTGGAAGACTACTTGTCAGTTTCTTTCTTTTTTTTGATTCAAAAGTTGGGTATTCATCCTTTCTGATGGAAGCATCATTCTCCATAGTATATATGGACCATATCTTCTTTATCCATTCATTTGCTGAAGGGCATCTTGGCTCTTTCCACAGTTTGGTGACTGTGGTCATTGCTGCTATGAACATCAGGGTACAAATGGTCTTTATTTTTATTACATACTTGTCAGTTTCTGATGAAGCAAAACACATTCTTGCCATATGATTCAGTAATCACATTCCTTGGTATTTTATCCTCTAAGAGTTGAAAACTTAATGTCCACATAAAAACCACACATGGATGTTTATAACAACTTTATTCATAATTGTCAAAACTTGGAATGAACCAATGTATCCTTTAGTTAGATGGATAGGGAAACTATGGTACATGTCAATGAGGAAATAGTATTCGGCACTAAAAAGAAATGAGTTATGAAGCCATGAAAAACCATGAAGGGACCAAAATGTATATTAATAAGTGAAGGAAGCCAGCTTGAAAAGCTCCATACTGTATGATTCCAACTACATGACCTTATGGACAAGGAAAAGCCATGAAGACAGTGAAAAATCAGTGGTTGCCAGGAATTGGAGAGGAAAGAGGGATAAATAAAGGAACTTTAGGGCAGTGAGACTACTCTGTATGATACTATAATGGTAAATGTATGTTACTATATATTTGTCCAAGTCCAGAGAATATACAGCCAGGAGTGAACTTTACACAAACTCTAGACTTGTGATAATGACACAAAAGCAAAAGTTCATTTATTATAACAAATTTAATACTCTGGTGAGGATTTTGATAGGATATATGGGAAACTTCAGTACCTTTTGATCATTTTGCTGTAAACCTAAAACTGTTCTAAAACATAAGCTCTGTTAAAAATAAATAAATTTAAGAAAGTGTGGATCAATTCAGCATCAAACTAGCATGAGTTCATGATAACAATCCATTGGGCAAACCTGCCGGTTATTATTCCCAACTAAACCAACCTGACTGGGTGGGCTGTTAGGTGCCTCCACTAGTAATCTGGGACTTAGAGATCTCTGTGCACACTGCTTTCCAAAATATTTTCCCAGTTTGTCTGTCCTGTGTCTCACAGCAGCCCTATTAAGAAAGGAACAGGAAAGTCAGGTGAAGGGCAATCCCAGGCCAGCTGACAGTCAAGTTTCACTTCCCATCCAGCAGCCAGTACCAAGCACTTTGACTCTTTATGAAGACTCTGCCTCCTCCTCTGAGTATCTTCCTGAAACGGTCAGCTGCATGAAGGCAGGGACAGTCTGTATGATTGAGCTGCTTCTCCAGTGCCAAGCATAGCAGAGACTCCTACATGTGGCCAGCTCAAGGAGAGCCTCTGATGGAGCATAGGAAGACATTGCCAGGGCAAGAAGCGGGTTCCTGGTCAGACTTCCTCCAGTGGGCTTGGAGAGAAGCTTCCAATTACTATCTCTGGAGCAGTTTCCACCAGTGTTCTCACTCACACATGTGCATTCTCTCATACAAATTTACCATTCCTACTGGGCCCCTAGATCAAGCATGACCTCTGCCAGTGCCCCAAATGAAAGAGTTCTGAAAGGACGTGCCACAGAAATCCATACTTGCATTCAGCTTGCTAAGTGCAGGTTAAGTTCAGTGGAAAAGTGGTCTTTTCAACCCATCAGACCAAGACATAATCATTCTCTATGTGTATGCATATATACACTCCTATCTAATAGAACATGTAATGTATGTTTGCACTATACATACAATGAGTGAGAGAGTGAAATAAACATATGTTTGCATTTGAAGTATGTGCATAGTATGTTTAGATAGATAAATAGTTATAGATAAAGTGAAAAAAGCCATTGAAAGGAGAAAAGAGAGACAGACAGATGGGAGGGAGTCATGATGATTATGGACTCCATGCTCAACAAAATGGAGACACACACATAATTCCATTTATTTCAAGGACTTGCAGTTCTGCTGTGTACTCCAGGAAGGGCCGACTTACCACCTCACTCAAAATAAAAAGCTGCTCTCCATGAGACCTTAGATCTTCCCCAGCTCCTCCATTTGTTCCCACTCTCTGGGCCTGACAAGGCCCCCCTCCCCAGGGGTCCTTGGACCCCCGGTCTTCCAAGACCTTCCAGGAGGCTCTCTGTGTAAGGAGATCGATCCCCTGCTGCTCCACAGAGACACGGGGAGCGTGGTGGGGGGGAGTGGCAGGAGCCAACCAGCTTGAGTAGCTGGAGTGTGTGGGATGACACAAGACTGGAGTTACCATCCAGAAGCCCTCCTTTGTCAATAAGAAAAGCAGCTTCTGAACCACAGGAGAAAACAGGGAGCTACTTCATCATCACTGGCCAGGATTTTCCAGAGAAACTGAACCAATAAGAGATATGTGTGTCCATGTAGATGCAGATGTAGATGTAGAGAAAGGTGGGGGGGGGCGTTTTTTGTAAAGAAGTTGTTATAATATATAAATATAAATTATAATATATAACATAAGGGAATTATATTTTTATTACAGATAAAAGAGATTTTTTATAAGTAATTAGTAATTACTCATGTGATTACTCAGGTGATTAACTCATGTGATTGTGGAGGCTGAGAAGTCAGACCCAGGAGGGCTGATGGGATAAGTCCCAGTCCTGCTCCAAGGGCAGAGTAGAAGGAGGTCCCAGCTTGAACAGTCAAGCATAGACACTAAACTTGTTCTGTCTCCACTTTTTGTTCATCCAGCCCTTAATGGGTTGGATGAGGTCCACATCAGGGAGGGCAATCTGCTTTACTCTGCCTACTGATTCCAATGCTAATCCCAGGTGGAAACACCTTCACAGACACACCCAGAAATGTTTGACCAGATACCTGAGTGTCTCATATCCCAGTCAGATTGACACATAAAACTAATCCTCACACAACCCTAACATGGGCACCAAATACTTTGAAATGATTTCCCCAAATCTAATTTAACACTCAGATAAGATGGCCAGTTCTCTTAGTGTGGCTCACCCCTGCACCCTACCATGGCTAATCATGGATATGATCCAAGGCAAAAAGCTTATGTTAGCAGACATGCCCAGGCAGAGGAAGGGACGAGTGATGAAGGAGAGGGTCCAGCACGGGGGGTGTGAACAAGGAGTGACCCATCAAGCCTGGGCCTCAGTGACCCAGGGTGAGGTTGCCAAGTCTTCTGTCCACCTCCCATTAGCACTAGTTGAGGGCATTAACCCACTCACGGCTGCCCACCCCTAGCCAGGAAAAGCAGGCAGAGTCTCAGGTCCTGGCAGCTGGAACTCGGATGGCCCAACATGTCACGGTTTCTATAGACCTGCAGAAGGTCTCCAGAATGTTCTAAGCAATAGCAGCATCTCTGTGGTTCCCATGACCCCATAACTGTTTCTCCCTTGCAGTCTGTGTCCCACACACAGAGCAAAAGCAGCAATAAGAAAAAGAAAACAACTCCAAAAGCACTTTTTCCTTCCACTAAGAGGCTCTCCATTGTCATGTGCTGCTGACAGTTAAAGTTTCCCCCAGGCCTTTGGGAAACACTGTGTTCCAACAGCAGCAGCTTCCCCTGCAGCATTCAGAACCAAGTTCATAGGCCACTGCAAATCCGTGGCTCAGCTGGATTGCTTCCCACTGCACTCAGGTGCACCTGGTGCCTAGGGGCAAGTACAGCCATCCAGAACACCATGCCTGAAGAATTTCTCTGAAGAGACAATGCCAGACATCAAATGTCTGTCTAGGTTTTCACTGGGAAAAACATGCCGAATAGAAGTCCAGGGTTATTCCACTTCTTAACTATTGTCTTTTATTATGAGAGTCCCACAGCATCTGCTGGCACTGGAATTGGGAAAATGCCTACCTGATCGATTGTAAAATGAAGGTCTTTCCTAGAGACCTTCCCCGGTTGACCCTTGCCTGGCACCAGTTTAACTGCAGAATGACAGAGAGAAGTGGAGTGTGAGTTCCCCCTGTGACTCACCCAGAGCAGACCCAAGTCCATCCCAGGCACACCTGGCCCCAGAACTGCTTCAGGAGGACTTGGGACCAAGTCAGCTGGGTGGTGGTGGACAGCAGCAGCACTCAGCCTTTGTGGGAAATGGCAGTGACCGCCTGCACTGACCTGTGTGCAGCGAGGTAGAGGCTGGCACCCAAAGCCCTCCCCAAGCTGCTGTCCCTTCACTGCCAAGCAAACCACCCAAAATCAGGGTCTTGAAACAAGCACCTATGTGTATCTGTTACACAATTCTGTGGTTGGCAATTGGGTAGGTGGCACCAACCTCATCCGGGCTCACCTGCTGGCAGGCTGGGGCTGCACTCTGCCACGGAGTACTCATCCTCCAGCAGCTCCCCACCCCTCCACCCCCGCCTCAGTCTTGCTCATGTAGCACATCACCCATCGGGCTCAAAGAGGGAACAAAAAGACATGGGCCACTCGAGTCCCACTTTTGCCACATCCTGTTAACCAAAACCGGTCCTGAGGCCAGCCCAGAGTCTGGGAGAGGTGTTATAAAGAAGAAGCAAAAGCATAGGTGAGGGGGCATACAGATGGTGCCTCTTTCCACGTCATTCCAGCATCTCTAAGTGCTCAGCCCGAGGCCGCTGGCCTCTAGCTCAACCAGAGATCAAAGGAGGCACTTTTCTTCAATTGTGTGACAAATCAACCTACCAAAGGAGGAAGGTCACAAATCCTGGAACCCAGTGGGCCTTACTCCAAGCAGTGCCAGGCCCCAGATAAGGTAGGTTGAGTGAGAACTTTCAGGTTGAGCCAGCTACAGAATTTCTTAGAAGACAACCCAGGTGACTCTAACAGGAGGTCAAGGTCCAGAATTGCAGGCCTGGCCCAAGGAAGGCAAACAGCCTAACCACTGGTTCCCAGCCTGGCCACCACCCCCAGAATCCCACAGGCACTTTGGGCATCCCATTGCCCAGGCCACACTGTAGCCAAATAAATCAGAGCCTCTGGGGTGGGTTCCATCAGCTCCCCAAGAGATTCTAGGAGACAGTAGATCTGGGAAACTCTCCAAGGTGTGGAGAGCTCATGTCAGTCTTAAGGTGGCAGGAGTGTTTTCTTGGTGCAGCAGCTCAACCTTCAGGTGTCCCAAGGTTATTCTGGGTCTTTCTGGCAGAAACCTCACGTAATTCCTCATCTGATTTTCCTTTTTCAAGAATGCTCTTCAGCTGTCACTGTGCCCCAAGCCAGAGCCCTGGACTCTGCTGATGATAAAGGATGAGAGCAGTGATTAGGACAATGTCCTTTACCCATCACTCACTTTGGATCCACTTCTAAATGCTGCTGTTATCATGGGAGAGACCAGCAGAACTCCCCCACCTCCTCCTGGTAATATCACTGGCATCACTTGGCTGGTGTCAGCTGTCCAGGGAATACTTGTTAGAATTCCAAGTGGGACAGCCACTTAAGCCCTTTCTCTGCCACATGTCACCTCCATCTCCAAGGCAGCCAAGGCCTGGGAGGGAAAGGATGTGGTTCCAGAAGGCAGCTCCCTAACGCCAGGCTGCTCGCGCCTCAGCTCCAGCCTCCTTCTCCAATCCAGCCCTGGCCCTCTCCATCCCAGATCCTGTTGTGTAAACATGGAAGAAGGAACTAAGGGGATGGGACTGGCTATAGGCTTTACACAGGTACAGGAGAAGACAAGCATGCATGTGTGCACACACACATGCACACACAACACACATGCACACAGACCCTGGTTTTATTTGCATCTCAAGCACCCCGGCCTTCATGGGAAAAAACATATCCATCTTCCAAGCTTGGTATTTTCTCTAAGTTTGGTCAGATTGCTTGGCTGCAACAGGGTCTTCCTGGACAAATTTAAAAGAAATCTTTAAGGAAAACAGCTGCTCAGTCAGCTTCCCCAAGAAGCCCCAAAGTTCCCTGTCCACAGTGTGGGGGGTGCAGTTCCCTGAGTCTGGCCTCTCTTCGGTCCCCTCTTGACATTTCCTGATTTGCAGGCTCAGGTAACCTTCTTGCCTGACTTCCCCGGGATTCTGCAGCTGAGTCTGCCAGTCGCCCAGCTGTCCTTGGGCCCAGCAGCAGCCCTGTGCTCCTTGTAGGTCTTGCCCATGTTTGGATCAGCAATGCCAACTCAAGCCAGAAAGAGCCACTAACAGGAGGCCTAGCCCCTCCTGTATCTCTGGGGTTTCCTCAGTGTCCACTCTGAGCCAGCCCCTGTGCTGGGTGAGGTCCAGTCTCTACCAATATCAGGGTGTTTGTCTGCAGTAACCGGGTCTGTCGGATCCTTGGTTCCCAACCCCAGAAACAGACTTGGCTGAGGCAAGCAGAGAAAGGGGGATGCCAGAAAGTGCTGAGAGCCTGCAGAAATAGGCTCAGAGCAGCATAGGGACACAGGGGGACAATGATCTCCCTGGATCCCTGCTGCTGTCCCTGCCAGCCATCACCACCAAGAGTAAGCCCCACATCAGCCATGCCCTGGCCAAGGCCCATGCCTAAAGTGCTAGATGTCAGGGGGTAAAAAGAGAGTGTCCCTGACCACCTTGGCCACCAGCAAGTTTCTCTGAAGCAGAAAGGGCCAGGATGCCAGGAAAGTGACACATGCCCCACAAGCACATATCCTGGGGCAGGCCACCTATTTGGCCTGGAACTCAAATCCCTTACGTCAAACAAAGGAAGTGATGAATCACTCGCTATGACACACACTGGCTTAAAAGATATAAATAGGAATTGCTTTTGTGAACCACCTTGAATTGTCTTCCTTATGAATAAGCACAGCATGCAAAGCTTTTAACACTTTATAGCGAGTAGATCAAGGACAGACCCACAATCCAACTTGGGCCACACAGGGGCAATGAGACTCACTCTGGAGTTTGAACACCTAGAGCTAGACTCTCTTGTCTGGATTGGAGGTGACCACAGGGTGAGGCTGGAGTTCTTAGAGAAAACACCATGGAGCTGAAAATGAACCAACATGGTAGAAGGCAGGACTAGTGAAGGAGAGAAGACAAGTCCAAGCAGTCCAGAGACCCAGCTCCTTCTCCCATTTCTTCTCTGTAGGCAGCCTCCGGTCCAAGACGGCTGCTCCAGCTCCTGCCACCTCCTCTACATTCCTGCCAAGAGATAGGGAAGAATAGATGAAGCTTGAAAGCCAGCTGTCTTCTAAGCAAGGCATTTGGAAACCACCATAGGACACTTTAACTTACATCCCTTGGCCTTGAACTAGTCACATATGTGACTAGTTTTATGTGCACAGCCATAAAGCAAGCTGAGAAACACCTTCTTTACCCTAGGTGAACTTCTAAAATCAAAACTAAAAGGTAGGGTTCTATTCTTGTGGAAAATGGATATTAGTGACAACTGACCTCTTGGCCAGTGAGCTTGAGAGGAGTTTCATCTGGGTCTTAGAGCCACCAGCTTTGCACTCACCCTGTACCAGGAGGCCTGCCTACTGTCAAGCGCTTTTGGAAAGCCTCTCTCATGCTTTCCCGGAGCTGAAGTTCATTCTCTAATCACCTGTTTGGGATCCTAGAGATAGAGCACTTGGGGGTGGAGGGGCTATTTCCAGGCACTCAGACAAATGCTTCCATCCACTTTACTGATCACTAGGTCATGCACTTGAATTATAGCCTTGGCCACAAGTCTGGGACTACGAAACCCCAAAGCAGAACCTCGAGTCCCCTCACTATGAGCAGATAGAACTGTCTAGCCAAAACAATGGGTTGCAGATTTCAAAGGAAAGTCTCATCTGGGCTTTTATCTTTTGGCTGGATGGGCGGGCACTTAGTGAGAGGAGTGCCATGGGCTTGACCTCACCTCTCTCCATAGCTGGGAGAGCTTGAAGCCAGTACGCTCAGCCCTTATCAGCTTTTTGGGCCTGACTAAAATGTGGAAGAATGGGAAGGCATATCATCCAGAACTTTGAGACTGGGCCTCTGTTGTCCCAGAGAGTCACAGGGCATAAAATCATCTTCACACCGAAGACTCCGATAGCCCAGGTGACCAGGACCTTGGCTTCCTTGCCCCTGTACCTGTGGAATCTGCAAGTCCTGTCCAACAGTTCAAGGAGGCAAAGGAGAAAGCATCAGCCAGACCGATGTCCAAACCCTGTCCCTGTCACTCATCTTCCCAGGGACCCTGGATGAGGGCCTCACCCTCCTGAACATGTTGTCCCTGATGCCCCAGTGTGGGCATCTGAGAAAAGCAGGGACACATTAGAGGTGACATCACTGAATCCCTGATAACAGACCGTCATGCTCAACTTCAGCATCAAGACCAACACCAGTGCCCATCTGTGCCTGCTTGATGGTAGCTTGTTTTGCCCCCTTACAGTGATTGGATATATATGAACCAGCATCCCCAAAGCTGCCTCATGGCCTGAAGTTCTGGGGCTCCGCACCAGGATCACCCATTTCTATTATCTGTTACCTCCTGTGGGAACCTGCTGTCCCTTTGCATAAGAGCCCCCCCAACATGAGTAACTTCTCACTGACGGCTGTCACTCATGTCTATCAGGACCTACCCCACCTGCCCCTTACTCCAGATGCCTTCCATGCAGAGATGAGCCTCAGGGACCCTCTATAATCCACAGATGGTGGGGAGCAGGAGGAGCTCTGCACTCAGTGGTCCTAATAGCCTTTTCCCATCCAACAATATGTGTTCAATGTTAATGAGTTATTAGCAAGAACCCAGGAAACATATGTTTGCATCCACTCCCAGTAAAACCACAGGAGGGGCCCTTTATCTCCAAGCCAGTCCCTTAGTCTGTGGAGTTGGAGCCAGCTGGGGGAGGGAAATCATGGCCCCTAAGAGTGCAAAGAGGAATCTGTGAATTGCAGACAGCCCTGTTTCCTATCTGCCTTGCCCTCCTTCCCTAGCTCTTCCCAAAGGCATAAATACTGCCAAAGTTCTGCCAGAGGGAACTCCTTAAATTATAATTAGCTAAGTCTAAGGGGGTCATTTAGTTGATTTTTGCTTGGAGGCCTAAATTTTCCAAATAAGTCAGTGCACTTCCCACAGACGGGAAATTCAAATAAATTACCTTGAAACAGAAATTCTAATTATCAAGAAACTCACACACTTAAGACCATTGTGCATTTTTCAGAATGTGCATATCTCACCCAGTAACTGCAAGTCTGTGCTGCTGGCTGCTAAAATATATGGAGTGTCTGCAGTGGCTCTTCTCTTTTACCCTCCAATTGCCTGCTCTCCCTGCTCCCAAGCACTCTTTCAGCATCCAGTGCATGAGTGGGGAGTGGGAGTCAGATATTGTTCAAAGTTCTGGACAGCCCCATCAGTCCAAAACAGGAAGTGTCACCTAGAACATGGGGTTCATCAAGGCATCTTTCCTCTCTGAATGCAGCCCTCTGAAACAGTGGAAATTGTCAGCTTAGATGCCAGGACTCTTTGAAATGAGGGAACATGGAGTACAACTCCTGAGCTGGGTCCATACAATAGCCAGACTACAGTCAACGTGAAGAATCCAGTGCCCCTGCAAATAGCTGCTCTGATGGTCTGACTGCCCTCCCATGGCACCAAGCTAACTGCCAGTGTGGACAGCAGGAAGAAAACTCCCCAGGTGCTCAGGGGCAACATGGTGGTGGCATTGAGGGACAGCACACATTGAGGGACACTACATGCAGTCTGTTGGCAAGGATTCCATGAGCACATGCCATATCCCTCTCATAGTTTGTCATTAATCTTCCCAACCACCCCAGGGGAGGTCAAGCTACCCCTGTTTCACTATGGGGGAAAGTCCAGGGAGATTCAGGAATGATCCATGTCACAAAAATTGCATGCGGTGGGTGGGTTTCATGTTCAATCTGTAACACCACTCCCTCCCCAGCACCTCCACTGCCCAGAGAACACCTACCCCAGATTCTAGGTAAAGGCTCCCTGCTGGCACTCTCCAGCAACGTGGACCATCAGTCCAAACCAGAAGGTTACAGAATGGTTTCCATCAGGGTCTCAGATTCCCCTGGTTGTAGAAGGGAGGTTCAGACAGGCCTCCTTCAGTAAGGGCAGAGCAGCACCCCAGTCTCTTGCCCCACATCTCTTCTTCCTTCTGCATCTCCTCTGCTACCTCTGACCCACCCTTGGATTCCTGTCTGTAAAGTCTGGATAAATTGTCCCCATTGCCTTGTCTGGCTGGAGCCTCCATGGCAGGTAGCATGGGCAGAGACCCTCAGTTGGATAGCCAACCCCAACCAGGACAGCGGAGTTTGGTCACTTGAGTCATCTTCGGGTCTTCAGAGGCTCTGGGCATCAATGTGTCAGGCTGGCATGCCTGTACCATTGGGACATGATAGGCCAAGGGGAGGCCTTGACTAAGAAAGGAGCAGGGAGCCATAGAAGCTGCTGAGCAGAAGGTTCCCGGTGGGTGGATCTGCTGGCCGAGCCTGGGGAAGCCAGGAGGTGAGGGACAAAGTAAGTGGAGGGGGTACCTATTAAAACACTGTAATCACAGCACAGGCCAGACCCAGGTGGGTGGGAAACAGGTGTGTGTGAAAGGTGCACGCAGTTCTAGAGATGCATGCTGCGGGGTGGGGCCATAGGAGAAGCCGTCACTGTCCCTGCTTCTCAACGGGGACATGGGAAGCAGAACGGACCCCCTCCTGTTTTTTGTTTTTTGTTTTTTTTAGGGCTTGAATGTGTTGAATTATTTTAATACTTTTACACCATAACTGAAATACTTTTTTTTTAATTTTTTATTTTTTATAAACATATAATATATTTTTATCCCCAGGGGTACAGGTCTGTGAATCGCCAGGTTTACACAATTCACAGCACTCACCATACCACATACCCTCCCGCAATGTCCCCCCAGCAACCCTCAGTTTGTTTTGTGAGATTAAGAGTCACTTATGGTTTGTCTCCCTCCTGATCCCATCTTGTTTCATTTATTCTTCTCCCATCCCCTTAACCCCACCATGTTGCATCTCCACTTCCTCATATCAGGGAGATCATAATGATAGTTGTCTTTCTAGAATGGACCCCTTTGACAGACACAGACTGGGAGACTGAACTCTTTCCCTGGTCCAAACTGGCTTCTTCTTTAGAAGTGGTGAGTTTAAGCCTCACTCTGGGACTTTCTAGGGACATTTCCAGTGGACAGGTATAAATGTGGAGCCAAGTCACTTCCCCCAAGAACCTCCTCCCTGAGCCTCATGAACCCGGTTGAGTTTTTATACCACATCTTTGGCTTTTCTCAGGGATTTAAACAACAAAATAGCGTGTTACTTTATTTTTGTCTCATTAGGTAAACTTCTATCAATGTTAACTCCATGATCTTGTCCTCATCCCCAGCATGGGGCCCATGAAGTACATCCCTGCTAGGGGCTCCCTTGCCCTCCATGGTACCCTGGGGCACATGTAGCCAGAAAGCAGTCTGGGGAGAAGCATCGTGTTTTGGGTTTTCCTGCAGGGGCACTCACAGGAAAATGCAGGATCACATACAGTTGTTGTCTAGAGCCTAAGTTTTCACATATTTCTTTCTTTTTCTTTTTTTAAATTTTATTTATTTATTTTGACAGAAAGAGATCACAAGTAGGCAGAGAGGCAGGCAGAGAGAGAAGGGGAAGCAAGCTCCCCGCTGAGCAGAGAGACCGACATGAGGCTCGATCCCAGGACCCTGAGATCATGACCTGAGCTGAACGCAGAGGCTTTAACCCACTGAGCCACCCAGGCGCCTCTCACATATTTCTTCCCCCTTCTTTCTAATTGCAGAATATCCTCTGTTTCCTCCTCAGTGATGTTACTCTAGCTCAGATCTTTTGGAAGTGAGCTGAGTCTCAAAGACAAATCCCCTGTTTCCTTATTCCTTGAGTGAAGAGGCTCCAACCTGCCCTGGCCAGATGCCCTCACTGCACCTGGGAGCCCAGTTCCGAGCTGTGGTGATACCCCCAAGCAGCATCAGCCCCATTTCCTGTCTCAGCACAGCCTGAGGACATGGGAAGTGCAGCCAAAGTGAAGGCCCTAATTCCAGGGAGTCCTATTGGAAAAATATGTGTTTATAAAACAGGTTTTCAACTATTCATCTCATGGAAGAACATATCGTTTCAATGAATTTCCTAAGCATTTCCTTAAGTGTGCAATGCTGATACATTTCATTCCCACTAAGGATAATAGTGATCAATATTTATATGATGCTTAGCAACTTTCAGACCACATCTGCTTCCATCTCAATTGACCAGCCCAACACCCCTTGGACAACCACAACAGGTGTCATTCCCTATGTTATAGGTAATAAGCCAAAGGGCTACAGAATAAAGTGACCCTCTGTCTTCACATGAATGGAAGGTGACAGGATGTGACCCCAAACCTTCTCTACAGAATCTCACTGCCTCTCCAACCCACTGTGTTTCACATGCTTTATTTCTATCAGCTCGGAAGTATTAGCAAAGAGGCTAAGAGCGCAAGATTGGACAGATGAGCATATCTCAGATCTCAGTGTGTAAGGTATGTGATCACAAGCAGATTCACTAACCTGGCTGGGCCTTGATTTAGTAATGGTAAAACAGAAACTAGAAGTGGAAGTACTCCTCACAGGTGTTAGTTACATGGACATGACAAATGGTGGCTTTCAAGAATGACAGAACTCCCCACCCCCCCCCCCCTGCAAAGGTGAGCAAACCAGGGCAGCCAGGGCAATGCTCCACCACACCCTGGTGCCTGGAACCTTCCCAAGAAAAGGAGGACGTGTGGACCACAGTGAATGAAGTCAGGCCAATTCCTGAGATCCTAAGAACTTGGTTTTCAGACCACACCATCTTAAGTTCCTTTCACAAGCAGGACTCAGAGCAAGGAGAGGGGCTGTGACAGGTGCCAGTGTGAAGCTGTTCAGCTCAACTCGAAGGCTGGGCTCCCTGGAAGGACTCTTAGTGCAGAGGTCGGGGGTGCAGAGGGGAGGCAGTGGCATTTTGCCTGAGACTTTTCAAAGCTTGTCTGTGGGATCTAGACATTCTCTCTCCAAGTCCTGTCTGTGTGTGTGTGTGTGTGTGTGTGTGTGCTTACTCTGACCTCATTAGTGCCTGGGTCTGTATCAAAAAGTCTATACATTAGCTCCACTGACACCATACATACAAGGCATAATGGATTTCACATCTATTACAATTCATCAGGACAGAGAAAAGAACCCCTTCAATGCCATGCCAAGAGAATGATCTTGAAATTATCCACAGGAATGATTCAAACAAGGCATAGCATATAGGCTGGGAGCATTCTCTGTTTGCTCAGCCCTGCACTGTGTCCTCCAGCCCCTGCCACCCCACAGAGGTGCAATCACAATAGCAGGTGTTTACAGCAGGTTTGCTGTAAGCACTTCTTAAGCATTGAAAAAGTAAACAACTGAAAAGTAACAGTTCTTCATACTGATGAAGGCTCTGAAGAAACCCAGACAGGATGGTGTGGGGGAGTGACCCTATATAGCTAGCACAGTGATGGATGACGTCTCTGAGGAATAAAGCATGATGGACAAGAAAGGGCTGAGGACATAAATAACTGGAAGGAGTGTAACACAGAGAGAAGAAATGGCAGGTGCCAAAGCCCTGGGGCAGAAACAAAGTGGCTGGTTCAAAGACAGAAAGAGGCTGTGTTAGTTAGGGGGAAGGGAGGGGGACACATGTTCCTAAATCATCAACAGGAGGCTCATTTCAGCTTTTCTTTCTCTCTGTTGCTTTGGGTGCTTTCCAAGAGAAGAAAGAAATGCCAACTTTGTGTCCCCAAGAATGCAAGGAATTTAAGTGCACAGTATCCACCACAAGTCAGAGAGTGCCAAGAGCTTTGCCTGTAAGGACCCCACTACATCCATACAATGAGGACCATGATCCTAATTTCACAGAGGATGCAAGGGGCCCCAAACTTAGGTACCTTATTCAAGGTCATGGTCCTAGCTATGTTACTGAGTAAGCCAGAGGACCTGCAAACCCTGTGTGTTGCTTTTTCCCATGAGATTATTTCGACAGACTTCTTAGTGATTAAAGTTTCAACTCCCGTCCATGAAAATCTCAATCATTTTCTCTCTGTGATCTCCCAACAGCAGACGGTATAAATCCCTGGTTGTGGGGGGGAGTTGTTTCCACCCCCTCCAAGGCCCAGTTCCCATTCTGGTTCAGTTAAGAAACCCAACACATAGCTCAGATAGGATGCCGTGTGGCAGGATGCCAGGGACCATTGCCAAAACTGTTTTACAGAATTACCCTGGAGTGGGCAACGCCATGGTGATTCTGCGCTCTGATCACATTCAGAACCAAATGCAGGAATAACTCAAAACTATGAGAAACCCCACAATCTGGCTCTGAGCACCTTTTCAAAAATGTACTTGTGCTTTTCCATCCAGATGCAAGAAAGCCTGGGGAAAGCCTTATAGGTCTGTAATTCGCTTCATTTGCTTCAGCCTAGAGCATGAAAGTCCTCTTTTGAGACAAACCACAGGTGTCTGCCAGTAAAACATGACTTGCTTCTTTAAAAGAGAGAGTATAGACCCTGAGTCCATTTATTTCTTAGGGGCCTTGAGACACCACACCACATTTTGGACTGCAAATTTAGGAGGCATTTCAGGATAATGCATCAGAAATGGACGGGCGGCATTTTACTAAAGCAGACACTCACCATGTGCTAGCCCCACACTAAGGCCAGGTCTAATGTGACCTGTGGCATTTATTAGAATCTGTGCTGACTGGTTTGAGGGGTCAGCAGAAGGAGGGGTCTTCTGGATACCTGTCAACAACCCTCAGATCCATCCAGTTGCAGTGGTCCCAAGTCTGCATGGCACTGGTGACAAGCACACCAAGTATCCGTCGGTCTCTGGAATCCCCAGCCCTGCAATGATCACATCCCTAGTGTCTTCCCAACAAGCTATGGGTGGGTCCATTTCTAGCTCCCATAACCTAACTGGTAGCACTAATCTTGAAATGGTAGCAAAACTCTCTCAAAATCATTAAGGGAAGGAACATTGCCTAGCCATTTTCTTATTTGGCAAAGACAGAAAATTCTGGAGCTGTCTTTGGTAAAGAGGACAGGCCATCAAACTCAGATAGTTCACCCAGAGGGAGTGTGGAGCTGCGCACAGAGATAGAAGTACCATCATGTAAGTAAAGCTCATGAGTGCTGATTGACAAGCAGAAAGGATGGAAGGCAGAGAACAAAAGGAGGACAATGTTAGCCTGTGAAACAGCCATATACACTGAAGAGAGGCTGAGTGACACCTGAAAAGCAGTATTTGCCCAGCAGATATGGTAGGAGTGATCTTTGGTATTGATTGAAGATGGTCACTCCCTATGTGGTTGAGGCAAAGGCACCACCCTGAAGAAATTCAACATGGGGAAGGGGATGCAGAATTCTGATTAAGCCTCTGGTTGACTCCAAGACCATTGAATGATGTTTTATATCCACTTGTCCTTTCATGGATTCATTCAACAAATATTTGCCAGCCACGGACATGAGCCAGGTTGACCCAGGCACTTGGGATGGGGCAGGAGATGATAGTCCCACATTTTCACCCTTCTAGAGCCTACATCCTAGTGGGAGAGACAGACATTAAAAAAGTAATTAAGTAAAATGTATAGGATGTACAGTGGAGTGGGGGGAAACAAGGCAGGGATAAGAAGGGCAGGGGGGAGGTTTCTGATATTTTAATTAGGATGGTCAGGAAAGCTTTGTTAAAAGGGTAACATTTAAGAAAAAACACAAAGGGAGAAGGAGTAGCCTTATGGTACCTGAGAGAGAAGCTTAACAGGCTCTGTGGTAGGGGGAGGGCACCCGGAGATGCCTGAGAAGCGGCAACGAAGCCAGTCTGGTAAATCACGTACATATCATTCCGAACAAGTAGAGAAAGAAGTGGGAAATAGAAAAATGATACTCGCTGGCTCAGTCAGTGCAGCATGTGACTCTTGATCTCAGTGTTGTGAGTTCAAGCCCCATGTGGGATGTAGACACCACTTCAAAATAATATCTTCAAAACAAAACAAAAACAAAAACAAATCCAACAATCTTTAGTGTGAAATTGAGATTTGGAACAGAAATGCCACTTTGGTCTTTTCATAGTCTTGGAATAGAGGAGTTTTAGAATATAGCCTTTGGTTTTGGGAAGATCAAACACGGTCTTTGTCATTCATTCAAAACAAGAAAAGAATGGGGAAGAGGAGAGCAGAACAAATAAGTCTATAAAATAAGAGGGCCGGAAAGAGCCTAAACATATCAATAATCATAATAACAGTAAGTGGATTAAACTTTTCAGTAAAGATACAAACATATTCAGTCTGGATTAAAAACAAAATGTTACCATCATGATGAAAGACTTTAATAAAAATTTAAAAAAGAGATCTAAAAAGAAACAGATAAATCAACAAGGATATAAAACAACACAAGTGCCAAATATGAACAAAGGAGTATATATGGAACATGCACCCATTAACTGGCAGAATGAATTTTTTGCAGGATCACAGAGAATATTAACAAAAATTGCTCATGTATAGGGTCATATGACAGTCTCAAAAGAGACTCAAAAAGTCAGCATCAGATGTCATATTTTCTGAACAATGCAATTAAGTTAGATATCAATGATAAAAAGATTTGAAACATATATTTGGAAAATAAAACACTCTGTAAAGTTATCAATTAATGTTAGACTTTGATAAGTGAGGGACACAGATTGTAATCTCTAGTGTGAACAAAAAGACATGAATAGAGTATATAGATTCCAAATTAATAAAAGGGGAAATTGGTTAGTCAGAACACATTTCTAAATAATC
Organism: Mustela erminea; assembly: GCF_009829155.1. Taxonomy (NCBI): domain Eukaryota; kingdom Metazoa; phylum Chordata; class Mammalia; order Carnivora; family Mustelidae; genus Mustela; species Mustela erminea. The sequence goes on from NC_045620.1 coordinate 49,441,831, forward strand.
TATAGGGTGACAATACCTAACACTGAACAATAATTAACAGTACGTACCAGAACTTACCAGATACAATAGAAAAGTTTCCAAGTTAGTGTTAGTGTTACGTTGGAAAGGGATGAAGTCTGAGAAAGAATGAGCATATCAGCCAATTTATGACAGAAGTTAAAGAAAAATGGAATAAACTCAGGAAAGTAGAAGGCAGAATAAAGAGAGATGGAGAAATGCATGAAATAAACTCAATAAAGTTATATCAGACATCTGCTGAAGCTCTTGCCATGGGTTGATTTTACTTGAACTAATAAGATGCAACAAAGCCAAATGCAAAACATCAAGATTCCGCACCTGAATAAACAACAGGCCAGACACTGCTCAGTGCTCAGGCTGTGCTGGTGAGCAAAAACTGACAAGGATCGATGAAGAATAAGCATAATAAATAACTTAAAAACCAGTTATGTTCTAAGACTGTAATTGTTGTGGGAAGGAAGCATGGGGTGAGAGGAGGGGAGGATCTACAAGGTCAAGTAGAATGGTTGGATGAAAAAAGAAAGTCCCATAGGACATTGGCCGAGCAAATGTTTGGGCAAAAATGTTGGGACAGAAGGAATAGCCATGAAAGGGCCCCAAGACATGGCCATGCCCAATGTACTGGAAGAAGAGCCAGGAGGCCAGGCTAGAAGGATGAAAGGAAGTTGGGCAGAGGTGAGATTGGAAGGTGAAGGCAGGCCCCACTGGCCCTTGGGAGGAACTGTGGCTCTTATGCAGAATGAAATGGGAGCCCATTGCAGGGATGAGCAGGAGAATGACCTCTCTGACCCAAGATTTTAGAAGCTCACTGTGTGATTTTGGAAGCTGTTGTGATAAGGAGAATTTAAAAGCAGAGAGAAACATGGCACAGTTTCCAGAGAAAGATGCAAACTCCCACTCTCCAGGACTTTGCTCCAGCCTGGAGGCTCCCCCCTGGGCCAAGGGAGGATGCCACCTTCAGAGCACTCTGCCTTGGCAATATTTTCTGATATCTCAGACATGACGAAAGCAGGCAAGGAGGTGGCACAGTGTTTGATAGGGCCAACAGGGCAAAGGAGTGGCAGAGACATGACTTTAGGGGAAGGGACTCTAGCCAGTTCCTGCCCCCACCCCCAGAAGCTCCATGACACTGAGTGGAGTATACACACGTCCCCTGATTTCCTGCTCCCTGGATCTAGACAGCAAAAATACCTGGCTCAGTGTTTGCAATGTTCTATCTATAGAATCATGTTTTAATCCCCTTAAACCCTATACACATGAGTTTTCATGTGTACAGGGTTTAAGGGACTATTTTGGGCTCAGAATGGCACAGAAATGAACAATCCTACAGTTTATTAAATGAAATATTCCAGTTCACACCATTCACTAAATTTGCAAGTAGCCAGACATACAAACAGGCTCCACAGAGAGCTCCAACTCTCCGACTCTCAGATTTCCAAGAGAAAGAGTGCGTAAAGTGACTTCAGCCCCCAAGCTTCCGGAAAGCTCTGCTGATTGATCTAGTATAGGGCCTTGAAGGTCTTAGAGTTCTAAACAGTTGGCCGGACACACTACCCAATGTAGAACTAAATTCCAAACAACCACAACACTTGCCAAAGGAAATGTGTGGCTCTCTGCCGTCTGTCTCGGTACTAGAAATGGGCAGCCTCAGACACAGCCAGCAGCACACGTGGAAGGAAAGCAACGCACATTTGTGCCTGTGAGATCCACCCCAACCCTCCCCCCAGGTCTGAAACCATTTCCAGAAGAAGAGATGAGAAACGAGCCTATTAGTCGTCCGTTATCTGGATCTGGGAAGACGTAGTGACAGTCTGAGGACGCGGGGGAGCAGTGAGGCCCTTCAGTCAGTGGAGGTTGAGGCTCCGCTGAATGTCTGCAGTCAGCAAGATGTCTGTCTGCCCCACCCACATGCCTGTCCGCCCTACACTCCAGCTGACACTGGGCATACGCTCAGCCCCGTCCACAGAGCAAATGTGGACAGAGGGACCCCACCGTGCAGAGGGATTCCACGGAGCACATAACAAGGTTTCCCCCAACTTGAGATCCTGCCAGTTCTGAGGCCCTCCTCACCCTAGACCATCATTCACTCTTTCCTGTGTGCATTCAATCCACGTGTGTGTGCAAGGCCTGCGGGGGGCACTGTGGAACACAAAGGCAGGGCAGGACAGATTCAAGAATGCCTGGAAGCTCAGGGTACAGGCTGGCTGAACCCCTTGGACCAGACCTGTTTCAGAGGGCCAGAGCAGAGTGGGGATCATCACAGCGTCCCAGGGAAGACCATGTCCTGAAGGGAGTGAGGTGCTCTGTCTGTATCCATGTTCGCCTTTCGGAAAGGAGCTAGTACAGATTCTGTGTGGGAGGCTCTGAACTAGCAGGATGCCTGGAGACGGGGGTGGGAGTCTGGGGACAGCAGGAACACATGTTCACGGAAAACCGGGAGCAGAGAGCCGAGGGCAGGAACTGGCCAAAGCGCCTAAGGTCTAGCTGAGCTCTGTAAAGTGGAAAGCAGAAACCAGCCCATAGTCCCTGTGCCCACTGGAGTGACTTTGACAAGTCTGTGGCACTTCCTGCTTCTTCCAGCACCTTACAAGACAAATTCTGATCCAATTATTGTTCTAGTTACATAATTAATTACGTACCCTACATATGTCTATAAGTGCCCTTTCTCACTTGGGAACCCAAGCAACTGCATTTCCAAGGGTGGGGTGTGTCACTTTCTTGCCCAGAGGACTCTCTCACTGACTGCACTCCACAGACCTTCTTGACTGAAGGCCGTTTTGCTCCTTCTCCTATAAAACAACGCAGCTGTCCTGAGTTCTGCTGCCCCAGGACTCTCTCTTGCCCATCCTCACTTTTGACCCTTGTCTCCCCCATCTTTGGATGAGAGTCCTCACACCAATGGCCACACAGGAGGAGGGCTGTGCCAACCTGCTCCTAGGGCAAGTCCCAGGCAGAGAGACCCACAGATTCCACATGCACCTTTGCAAGAGAGAAAATAGCAACTCTGTCTTAAATGTAGCAGCAAAGTGAGAGATGTGTGTGACTTCTGATCCATGAAGTTGTGGACGGAAGAGATGTGGTATCTCGTCTCGAGGGAATAAAGGGAGCACCTCCCTGACTGCCAAAGAGAAACCACAGGTAGGAAAATGGGGTCCATGAAGCCAGAGCCTACAAGGAGGTCAAGGCTCCCATGTGCTCGCAGAAGGACTAAAGGCAGCAGTCCATAGGCAAGGCCATCTGGGGATCTGAGTCTGGGTACCGCCAAAACAGGACCCACACAGCCAGGTCACTCATAGCTTCCTCTTTTTCTTAGAGTCCAGGGGGCATTCCTGAACAGCATCTCCTGGGAGGTCTGGGGAGCCAGCTTTGGGTTTGCTTTGAGCATTGTGGGGTTTCAGGTTCAGGCCTGATGTGAGCACTCACCAACAACACAGCACGAGCTGCGAAGGGAGCACCTGGGTCATCTTGAGCTGGACCCCAGGATGCAGCCATCAGTGGCCTTGTTGTGTAGCAGTGTGTCATGGAGAAGTTAGGGAGTCAACAGATAGAAAACAGGTATGTCCTGCAGAGCCCTGTGTCCCCAGGAGGCCTGTCTCATCTCGTGAATTCTGCAGAATTCATTGGGTCCCTTCCCACAAGCTCAGCACCCCAGGCTTCCCAGACCTCGGGGCAGGACAGCACCTTGCCCAGCTGCTGCCTCCTGGTCAGCACTGTCTCCTCCGCCCTCCCAGAAGTTCATGGCAGCTGTGGCTGGCGGTTCTCGGGTAAGGCTCTCACCTGCCACATCGAATTTGTGTTGATTTTTCAACTGGCTGCTTCTTGTTAAAGGGATTTCCAACTGTTCTGGCACCCAAGTGTTAAACTTCTCTGCTTATTTTATTGGAACTTATTTGTTCACCCATCCAAATAAAACTTTCCGCAGCCCCTAATGCTTTCCTAATGTACCTACTGCTTCTCCCTTGAGAGAAGGAGTCTCCTTGAACATTGAGGGGTTTGGGGGAACAGGCCATGACTCGGTACATCCTGGCCTATTTCTCCCCCCTACAGTCTCCATGGAAGTCCCACCTTTGCTCCAGCCTAGAGCTATATCCAGACCTCTCCTACAGGATCAAACGTCACTTGGGAGCAGGACAATTAAACAGATCAACAGGAGTCCACCCACATGTTCCTGAGACCCTGGCTCCCACCCGAGCCCAGGTGGCCAGACACCTCCTAGGACAGCTCCCATTGCTTCCTTAGCACTCAGGCAGATCCCTGTGGGGATGACAAGCAGCAGGAACTGTCTGGAAAAGGAGCCCCAGGGGAGGCAGGAGGGCGGCTGGTAGCTCCCTCACAGAGGGAGCTAGCTGCCAGATCCCTCTCTGAACAGTGCTTCTCTAGAGGGCAAGAGGGAAAAGTCACCACAGTGGGAGGGGGCATTTAAGCCCATCTCTCCATCCCCAACCCACGGGTCTGCTTAGTTATATGCAAGTGATTCCATCAGCAGCTCATATTCATGCACTTCCTGAATATTCCACTCGTGGGCACGCCGGTTAATTCCATCCTTATTTCTTTTACTCTCACCTCTGCTGTGTGCCACCCACCCTGCCACCTGACTGCTGAGCATCAGTAGAACCTCTTCCAGTGAAAGAAAGAAAGAAAGAAAGAAAGAAAGAAAGAAAGAAAGAAAGAAAGAAAGAAAGAAAGAAAGAAAGGAAGGAAGGAAGGAAGGAAGGAAGAGGGAGGTATAGGAAAGAAGACCCCATGGATCTCCTGTGGAGGGGCTGTCCTGGGGTCACATTGCAGCCTCCCGAGCCCCCAAAGTCACACCCCATAGAGAAGTGAGTGGAAGGAGGCTCTGAGGACCTCCCCACACATACACCCGAGTCCAAATGGTGACAGGCACCTTTGCCTGCTTTGTCAGATGCTGACACTGGGCAGCCAAGGGCACTCCCTGCACCGTAACTGCAGATAATTTCCACTTCGATAACTAAAATGCCCCAAGAAGGCTGTGTGGGACAAGCCAGCCAGAAAGGGCAGCTGGATGCCCTCTGCTGGGGAACAGTTAATGCCCCCTGGGGTGGGCAGCTACTTAGGCAATAACAATTCTGCGCCTGGAATCGAGATGGGGGACCCACAGACTGTGCAAGTGCCTCTGCCTGTTTCAGGGACATCCCCTTGCCTGACCTGCTATCCAACAGTTTCAAGGGGAATAAATATTAAAGTAGATATGATGCAGTTACTTTATCCTCTTCAAAGCAATATTCACCTTTATTCTCTAATTTTGTCTCAAAATAAATCTCTGTGAAGTAAGAATATGTATCTTCCTTTCACAGATAAGGAAAGAGACCCAACACTTTGAAGGCAATGGCCACCATAGAGCCTCTGTGTTCTCCTTACTTGCAAACACAGTCTAATGCCTTGGCTCCAGGCTACACCCTTTTCAAACAAGAGAGTGAAAGCAAGTTTTGGTGCTGCCCAGAGTCTCCATGTTGGCAGAGGCACCTGCCTCAAACCTCCCCTGCCAAATCCTCCAATCCCTGCCCTCTCCACACACCTTCTCTTCTTCTGGACCCTAAATAATCAACCACATGGCTCCCTAGCAGGCCAGACGTATGGTGAAATGAACATTCCCCCCACCAAAAGCCCGGTGCCCATGGAACCACCACTGTTCCAGGTGGAATCAACACTGAGCAGAGGGAAACAGAATCTTTGGAAAAATACAAATCCATCAGCCTATAAAACTAGGCAAAGAGGGGGGAAGGTGGTAATGACCACATGTTGATAAGAATCATCATGGGGACAGCAGCATAGCCCTGAATCTTTCTGATGAGCCAGAGTAGGAACTCCCTGGAGGCCACAGCATGGCCATCCATCTCTGCTTACTCTGGTGTGATTGCAAGCAGCCTGGGATGGATCCTGCTTCCCCTTCTCCTTCCCTCTGTCCCTTGCAGCAAACTGATCAAAGGCTCTGCTGGATCAACCATGCGGACATCCATTTTTCTTTCACATTTGTTTGTGTTCCAGGAAACTTTCTGCAGTGCTTCAGATAAAGAGACAGGACCACTCGCCTCCCTGTGCATTAAGAACAAAAATCTAAGCAGCAAAACCCCCACCTCATCCTGGCTTTAATGGATTGAAATTAAATTCAGTTGCAAGCTCAAGTCCCCTTTAATGTCCTCAAAGGAACCCCTCTCACTGTCTTTGGTATACTTCACACCCCTTGATTCTAAGCCAACCTTTCTAGAAGAGTCAGAACTCAGTGAGAAGAGACCAGTGTGGTTAAAACCAGGGGGTGGGGGTGGAGGGGTGAGAGGAGGTGTCCCTTCAGGGACTACAGAGCCTCCCAGGGACTGGACACAGACGGGAGACAGTAGATCACTTAAATAACAGTTATGTTATTTTGCTTTTTTGTTAAAGGTAATTGGTTCCTTTTTAGTTTATTGCATATGGTATAAATTAAGAGTACAACTTCACTATTTTACAGAAGGAAATGCAATTTTCCAAATGCCAGAGAGCAGGGAGTACACCCACACTTCTGCTGGGTGCACCAGCTCTGACATATGACCCCACAAGGGGTAGAGCCCCCAGCATTGGAAAGAGACAGGGCAGGTGGGGGACTCACAGGATTCTCCCATCCCCCAGCAGAGGAGGCCCCTAGGGGGTGACGTGCAGGGCACAGAGTCTCAGGCAGACCACCACCAGAGCCCTGAGCCACAAGAGCCTGTCCTCTGGAGAGCCCGAAGTCCTACCACATCCCTGAGCTCGGGGGTCCATGCCCTCCTCAGTAAAAGCAAAGAAGGCACTATAAAATGGTTCCAAGCTGTCCCTTGGCCCTCAGTGGGTATGGGCTAGGCCAACCTGAGTATCTGCAAGAGGATTTGAGGTGAGTGACTTAACTGCAACTGAGATTAGGGATGAGGAAGCTGACTCCACAGGGCTGTGAGCAGTTCACAGTTCTCAAGAATTAGGGCCCCTCTGCCGTGTCCCGGCCCAACACCAGACAGAGGTCAAGTATGGCTTGCTGTCCACTCCAACTCCACCTGCCCGCTAGAATATTAAAAAAAAAAAAAAAAAGTTAAACCAACATTTTCTTTTGTTGTTATCCTGCCAGTTTTCAGGAACACTTTTGTCTCACATAAGGGAATTTGAAAGGTGAGTGGCCTAGTTTTGCTTCTTATTTATGAAACTAGGAAGCATACCCAGCTTTGCTCCTTTCTCCAAAGCCTGAATTTGACCTGGTATAAAGGAATAAGAAAAAAATAAAGGGAAGGAAGAAGGGTGATAGGATCTGGCTTTGAAGTTGAGAGGCCAAGAAAGATTTCTGATGAGCTGGGCCTCTACAGAAATAAAGAAAACGAATTACACAGTCTTTATTGCTTTCTCTCTCCCACCCTCAGGCTGTTGGCCTAAATTACCCAGAGACAAGGACAGAGAACCAACCCCCAGCTCATCTCAGAACCAGGGGACAGAAACCCCCATCTCCATAAGTCACTGCTTTGGTGACCAACTAAGATTCTGACAAACAGGAACTATCTTGTGTGTAAAAGGTAATTATCTAAAGGCTTTCTTCTCTCTAGTTCCTTGGGGAAGGGGCCTAGGTAGAGAGCAAGCCTCTCCCAGGGCCAGGGGAAGCCAACTGAGCTGAGTGGGTAGGATAGCCAGGGGAGGAGCCCTGGGCATTGACAGATGCCCACAAGAGATGCCAACAGTCGCCAGCCTCCGCCACAGGAGAGACTATCCTGGAACACGTTCACCCCAGGGCTCACCAATCTCTGCCAGGGTCTGTCCTGGGAAAGAGGGCCAGTCCAGGGCCAGAGGTTGTTCCAACCATAGTGTCCCCTGCATGTCCTGTCCCCCATGTGCCCCAAACACAAGCAGACATATTTGGGGGAGAAAACGAGAATAAAGACGTAAAATTGGTCCAGAGTAAAGAAGTAGAGAAAGATGTTCCTGCATCAAAAGAATAGGAGAGGTTTTCAAAAAATGTCATGGAAATGGAACATGGGCTTCTTAGGGGGATTGGAAGTCTACAAGTTGGTGGTGAGGAAGTGATGTACACAACTGTGTGTAGTGAAAGTGTGTGCATGTTAGAGTACCAAGAACACAAACATTGCTTCTCAATGTTGTCTTCATGATATGGCATGACAAAGCTGCCTCATGCCATTTTAGCCACATCTGAGCTGGTGAGAAGGGAAGAAAAGTGGGGCACACAGAATTCCATTTTAAATGCCAATGACTGAAGCTTTGCACACCTGCTCACATCTTGTTGGCGGGAAGCAGGTCACAGGACCAATATCTGAATGGGTGGTTACACACTGGTCAAAAACTCAGGGCTTCCATTATTAAAAGGAAGATGGGGAAAATGGATGGTAGCTGTTTGTCACGTGTGTAGCTGGGGAGGGACTCAGCCATACAACACAGAAAATGGAGTATTGGGTTGGGGCATTCTACACTTTCAGCCTAGAGATCTCAAGCAATACATTTCAAGTGTTATGGTCTTACTTCCTAATGAGCCAACCTTGTTGTGTAGATGGATACATCAGGATGAATGAAAAAGGCTTACTGTTAGTGAACATTCAAAACATAACCGCTCCCTGTGCTGTTTTTATGCTCATCAAAAAGGCTTCAACTCAAACTTCGGTTTCCTACATCACTTGCCATGGGAGAAGGTGTTGGCAGACAGAGACTTACAAAGAAATTTGGTCTACTGAGAATTTCTCACTTCACCTGGAAAATTAGCAAACTGATCTTCTGATTTATACATCTGTCTCACGTGAGTTTTGCCAATGTGAGTCAGCACTTCCAAATGGGCTCAACTCTGGAAAATCAAAGACACTGAGTGTCTGAGAGCCAGCTCCTGAACCAGAAACAGGCCTGGAACAGAAGCATGTCACTGAGAGAACTAATGACCTAAGTGTACAGCAGAGCTAGCTTTCATTTAGTTGATATCCCTACCACCACAATCTTGTCCATTAATAACTACCCTGTGTGATTTGCTGTTGATCCAGGTTCAGGCAGAAGCCCTAAAGCTACAAGGCTGGAGCTCACTCTTTCTTTGAAATTAGAGGTCAGGGTCCTGAGGTGTGAGAGGCTGTGGCTGGGGGTGGTGGGACATGGGGGGATGACTCTGTAGACAGAGGAGAGTGGCTGCTGTGCCCATTCTGCTGAAAGTATTGTACTTCTGCAGCGGACGCCAGGGGGTCATTTCTGAGGGCTACCATAATCAGAGCGGCTGCTTTCATGGAAGCCGCTCCTTTCACAGGTGAAGGAGTTGTTGGCCATCACGCGTTTTCCACCTAGCCCGATTCGCCGCTTCCACCTGCCACTGACTCCAGATGCTTAAATCTTCCCCTCAGATGTAAAACTAAAGGGCTTTGTGAAACTGGGATGGCATGTGACTGGTGAGAAGTGAGAAATCATTTCTGAAAGCAGTGAGAGAGAACTACTCCAGGGCCTGGGAGACACGGGGCAGGCTGTTGGGAACAACCGCCCTCGGACTGCAAAAGACCAGGGCTGCCCCCATGCCCGCCACCCCCACTCAGTCTGTGCAGGGGGACACCCGAAGGCTGAGGGGCCTGTAGAAGCAGAAGGGTCTGCATGGCAGGCATCCTGAAATGTCTGAAAGCCTTTCTAAACAGTTGTGAGAATTTAAAAGGGAAGAAAGGATTCTGTCTCCTATGACAGAATTGGGAGTGAGGGCAGGGAGTGAGGACCTCTGGCTCACCGCCATGTTCCTTCACCAGGGACCTCACCTAGAGGCAGTCAGGAGCTGGATGTGGCTGTGGTCAGCACTGCCAGGCAGCACTTCAGGAGGAAACTTCAGGCTGGAAGAAGACACCAAAGACCACAAAGAGAGTGACAGGGAGACAACCTCTCACTGGAGTACCAGCCCCAACTCCTTCTCCCTGCACTGTGTGTGAGTTGGGGAAGGAAGCAGGCATAATGGAAGCTGTAGCTCCTATAGGACTTAGTGGAAAGAGAACGAGGTTGGCAGTAGGATGCCTGGACTTGAATTTGGCCACAGGCCTCACCCACTGGGAACACTTAGGCACATGGCTTTGTCCGTCAGCCTTGGTTACCATAGGTCTGAAATAGAGACCCCCTTGCCACCCATTACTGCAGAGATCCGCAGGTGTGTGTGAGCCCGCCTCCCCTTGGAAGACAGCTTCCAGGAGCACTAGTTCCATCCTTCAGGCTGTTGATTTCTAGAAGCAGGTAGGGGAGGATGAGGAACTTGGGAAACTTGGGCTGAAACTATGTAAAAGAGTTTTCTTTCAAAGTGGAATTCTCAGGGCCTTCAATTCAGGAACATTCATTTTGAATTTCCAGGAAGGTTAACGACGATTTTCCAAACATATTTAACTACAAGACACTTTTTTTTCCTTTTTTAAAATTTTTTTGTTTAAGATTTTATTTCTTTATTTGACAGAGAGTGACACAGTGAGAGAGGGAACACAAGCAGGGGTGAGTGGGAGTGGGAGAAGCAGACTCTCCTATGAGCAGGGAGCCCACTGTGAGGCTCCATCCCAGAACCCTGGGATGGACCTGAGCTTGAAGCCAGATGCTTAATGACTGAGTTGCCCAGGCACCCCTACGGGACCTTTTATTGTGGTAAGCACTTATTAAAATCTCCCCAAAGTACTGAAAATCAACCTGGAATATTAAACCCTTCGTTGGATAATTTAGGGTTTCTCTGCACTGTGATATATAACACTCCTAATCACTAAATAATGTTTAATTAGCAAATAACATAAACTAACATAACATAAACAGATTCTGTTGTCTGTCCACATGACTGTAGCTTGGTTTGTGGCCTCCATCCCTCAGTCGGCAGCACCCCACCCTTTCAGCGGCTGCACATAGACATGGGCCCTCACAGCCCACAGGGGCACACAGTTGTGGGTCTGCAGGGGACTCTGCCTCCAGGGGGGCCATTAGATCCTTCAAAGCACAGCCACGTGGAAGGTGGGGACAGACTCTTGGGAAATGTGTGGCCATAGCAGGTGGGGAAGCAGCCAGACCCAGAAGAAGCCTGGGTAGAGAGAGGGCAAGACAGAGCCTGACAACATCCTTGCAGTGGACGCTGTGACCTCCAGACCCAGCCCTGAGTCTCCCAGTCACAAGAGCGATGAAAATGCTTTCTATGCCTAAATGGATGTGAATGGGTGTGAGTCTGCTCAGCCTGCCATAACAAAGTACAAGAGATGGAGGATCTTAAACAATGGAAATTAATTTCCTCACACTTCTAGAGGCCACAAGTCCACGCTGAAGGTGTTGGCAGGGCTAGTTTCTCCTGAAGCCTCTCTCCCTGGCTTGAGGATGGCCTCCTTCTCCCTGTGTCTCTACATGGTCCTCCTTCTGTGTCTGTCTCTGTCCTAATCTCTTCTTCTTCTTCTTCTTTTTTCTTTTTAAGGTTTATTTATTTGTTTGAGAGAGAGAAAGAGTACATGCACATGTGAGCAGTGGGCAGAAAGGGGGCCAGAGGCAGAGGGAGAGAGAGAATCTCAAGCAGACTCCCTGCTAAGTGCACAGCCCCGTGGGGCTTGATACCAGGACTCTGAGATCATGATCTGGGCTGAAATCAGGAGTTGAACACTTAACTGACTAAGCTAACCAGGCACCTCCTTCATCTCATCTTCTTAAAGGACACCAGTCATATCTGACGACAGCCCACCCTAGTGATCTCGTTTAAACTTAGTTACCTCTTTGAAGACCTCACATTCTGAGGTCCTGAGGGTTAGGCCCTCAACCTAGGAACTTGGCGGGCATATGGTCCAGCCCATAACAGCTCACTAAGCCATGCAGCTTATAAATGCTGAATTGGCATTTGAATCATTCATGTGATCTTATAGCTTATCTGTCTATGGACTAATAAGCTTTCTAACTAGTTTGTTCTGCTGCCTTAAGTCCGCTTTGAAACAAGACAAGAAATACATACTCAAAAGTAGCAACTAGGTTGTGAGATTAATTTTTTGCTTCCTTTGAATGTTTTATTGTGCTGACCTACTGCCTTCCATAGATGCAGCATTCACTGAATATTCATGAGCTACAATGACAAATTCTGTGCTTGAGCACTAAGAACCTTCGAGCCTTGAAGGCACTTACTGTGCTCTGCCAAAGGGATTCCAGTATAGGCTGTGACACTCAGCAGGCTCCCAAGCCATGCCCTGGGATACAGAAAGAAAATACTAGAACTTTTTTATTCACATATATTTTAAACTGGTAACATAAGATATGTGTATTAGGTTTCATTAATATTTAATATGTGATTAATTATATTAATAGTTTAATATGTAACTGCGGATGTAATATGTAAATGCAATATAAATGTAAATATGTGATATGTAAATATCATATTTAATATGTGATTATGCTCAGGTGTAACTTTAAAATGTATATATCTGGGTTGTTCTCAATTTCTTTAACTGATGGAGCATTGTCAATATGCATGCAGAGCATTGTTCTAATCATTGGAGCCTCCAAAGTCACGAGGCCTGGTTGGTCATCGATAGCTGGTTCTCAGTAGTTCTCAGGGCTGGTCCCGAGACCAGCAGGATCAGCCTCTCCTGGAAACATCTCAGAAGACATTCTCAAGCTCCATATCAGACCCATTGAGTCAGAAATTCTGGAGGTGAGATCAGGAATCTGTGCGTCAATAAGCCCTCTAGGGGATGTTGAAGCACCTCTCCAGCAAACCCAATACCAAGTTCACGTACCTGCAGGATTGCTCAGGACCAAGTGAGAGACAACATGACTAAACTTACATGAAGTCCATTTGATGTCCTTGCCCCCTGCAAGTCAACGAGTAAGATCACAGTGACATGAGTACATGAGTGTAGTGTGTGCCTTTACCACTTTACCATCACAGCATAAAATGGGGCCCTGCAATTCTTTGACATTCCTCCCAGCAAGGAGTGGGATCTGTGTCCCTCGGCTTAAATCTGGGTGGGTTGTAACTGTTTGACCAACAGAGCATGGCAAAGTGAGCTGTGGCTTCCAAGGCTGGGTCAGAAGAAGCCACACCAATTTGCCTGACTCTCTTGCGACCCACTGGGACACTCCCTCTTGAAGCCAATCACCACGAAGAAACCCCACAGGGAGGGCACAGATAGTGCTGCACTCTCCAGGTGGAGGCAAACATTGTCCAATGGAGGCAAGTCTTCTCACTGTGCCTGTGTCCTTTTCCCGGACCACAGCATACATATACCTAAGATGATAGAATGTTGCTTTCCATCTTCAAGTTAGGGAAAGTTTGTTTCATGACAACAGATATACTGAAACAAGCAATATCCCATACATGACTAGAGAGAAGCTCTTCCTAAGCTCTCTAGAGAGCAGCACAGTACCAGATGGGGTGATCGGGTAGGCATAAGTTTTCAACTTCTAGTCCTAGGGCTTGGGATCTTGGTAATTTATCCAGTCTGTTCCTCTCACTGAATGAGAACACAGAAATGTAAAGACTAGGTGACATGGACAAGCGAGTGGTAGAGCTAAGTGAGACCCAGTACAGGACAACATAGGAAAAGATCACAGACTTTCAAGTGAGACCAGTTCTGGTTTGAATCCTAGTTCTTCAGCTTTGAACAATTTTCCAAGTACAATCTTCATTTCGGCTCAACAAGTAGATCAAGTTAAATGAAATAAGGGTTACTAGGTAAAGGGCTGTCCCCAGCTCCCAGGAACTCTTGTTATCACAGCCCCATGCTATTAAGCCAGGTGAGTCCATCCATCCCAAGACTTCTTGTGGGTGTGAGTTCAACTGGAGAGCTCAGTGTTGTTCAGCTTGTCCAGCCCCTGTGGAAGACCTCAGCCCTGCAGGGTACCCACCTAACAAGTGTTGTCCCTCAGGCACACACCAGCCTTTGGCCTAGCACCACCATTATGGAAACATGGGCAAGAATTAACCAACTGCCAAGACAGGATGAAAATTCCAGAAAGAGTGAAATAAGGAAATGGGATCCTGGCTTGCCTCTCTGCCACTGCAACCCTCTTCATTTTCAAACTGGGACTGTATACCTCTACCCCTACCTATTTTTTTTTTTTTTAGGATTTTATTTACTTATTTGAGAAAGAGAGAGCATACCAGCCCGGGGAGGAACAGGAGAAGGGAGAAACAGGTTCCCCACTAATCAGGAAGCCTGACATGGGAATCAATCCTAGAACCCCAAGATCATGACCTGAGCTAAAGGCAGATGCTTAACTGATTGAGCCACCCAGGTGCTCCAACTTCAATTATCCATGCCTGCTCTGAGAACTGTACTGCTCTAGGCAGGGCAGGAGGACACAAGCACTCCATGCCTAGCACTATCACCAAGACTACTCTAAATTCTGATTCCAGTACTAGGTAGTAGACTTTTCCTTGTGCCTTTTGGAGAAGTTCCTGGCTTGTACCAGTTCCAGGCCAGAGTATGGCCTCTCTTTAGTTCAGTACTTCTGGGGCAAGAACATATTTCTCAGATTCCTGATTCCATGCCTAGATCCCTGCCACCAGATGTCAATGTTTATTAGCTTAGATTGGTCCATTTGGGGTTCAAGTGCACCAAAACAGTGGTTTAAACAAGATAGATATGTCGCTCTCATGCATAAAGGAAGAACAGAGACAGGCAGCTCTTAGTTGTCAAGTCCAAAGTATTATGGACCTGTATGTCCTGCTGCTCCACATTCTTGGCAAACCACATAATAGGCCAGCATAGCTTCTTAGGCCCCAGCCATCACACCTACATTCTAGGCAGTAGGAAGGAGATAGGAAAAAAGAAAAAAGAAAGAAAGAGAGAGAAAGAGAAAGAAAGAAAGAAAGAAAGAAAGAAAGAAAGAAAGAAAGAAAGAAAGAAAGAAGGAAAGAGCCTGTCTTCTAAGAAGATTGTTTGAAAGCCCTATAAAACACTTCACTTTCATCACATTGGCCAGAACTGAGTCACATGGCCATACCTAGGCTCAAGGGTTTCAGAAAATGTGAGAAGACAAGAGTGAATGGGTACAGTCACTGTCTTATGGTGGGAAGTGGGCCCCACTCTTGGTATTGTGCCCTGCTGTTCAAGACACATGCCTATTTCGTCCTCCTGGATCTCCTCCTCCCAACCAGATGTTCTATCACCCCTGGTGGAGCCACCAAGACCTCCCCTAAGCCTGGGACCAGCCCCTGGGGGTCTCTGTGTCTCTGGGTCTGAGCCATCTCCAAGCAGACAGGAACAAGTCAGAGGCCAGGTCAGGGACAGGCAGCAAGGTGAGGGAGGATGAGGGGCCTTTCCCCAGCCTCAGAGACCAGGGATGCTCTCTATTGAATCCCCAAGACCAGGTGACCTGGATCTGCCCATGAGGCAGCTGCTCTCACACCCCCAGCTGATCCTTCCCATAACCCCAAGGGACAAGGGACCAAAGCCAATTCCACCCTCCATCTCCTGCACATCAGCTTGTGACTCAGCATTCAGAGTCTGACTTGTCCCAGCTCCTCTGCATCCTGTCAACTGCCATTTTCCATGGGCATTCTGATGGCATGGGGTCACCAGAATTTCTCTGCTCACTCCAGGCAAGTGGGATGTATGTGGGAATGTGTGTACTTCTTGTGGCAGGAGCAATTCTTGGGGCCCGCACCAAGAGATCCCAACTCTGCTGATCTAGGGTAGGGCTGAGGAATCTGCATTTCTACAGGTGCCCTCAGACAGCACTACCATAAAACACAACAGCCATGGGATCATCCTCACACCCTCTCCAACGACGTGACTCCTACGAACATCTTACAGAAGATCAGTGCTGCCCAGCATTGGATTTGGAGTCATAAAATTCTCCAGAAGGGCTTCTTCTTGGGAGCAAGAGTTGTTTTCAGTCTCTTCTGGGTGAGTAACTGACCTGACCCTCATTGGTCACTGGTGACTTACAAAAGCCCGTAAAATGCTGTGAATGGCCTCCACCTTGATTTTTGTGAAACATTCCAAGAACTTGTTTGTATATGCTCATCACTAGCATGGAGGTCCCCAGAAAATGTCAACATTCGGGTCAAAGAACAATGATAATTGCACATGATACCCAAATCTCACTTCATTAACTATCCTGGTGCAAAGCAAGTCATCTAAGACAGCAAATTAATGAGTGAGTCTGATTAAAAAACTTGCTTGCTGACATCTCCACAGTGTGCATGGCTCAGACTGCATTTCCCGCACACACAGGCTGCCGCACAGTCCTCCAGGGTCATCTGGAGGAGAGACCTCCCATTTACTACCTGTCTTTCCAATTCCCCAGGGTAGGTCTTACTTGTAGAAGAGCTTTGATTTCCCCCCATCCCATGACTTTGACATTTTTAACTTTACAAGTGTGAAAGTGATAAAATATGAGGAAGAATAGCATTGATGTGTCCTGACCCGTTCATGTCATCCAGTGAAGATTTCAAGAAAACTCTCTCCCAAATCTTAGCCTTGAAGGGACCAGCAAGAATCATCCAAATCCTCCCTTCCACCCTTACTACATTAAGGCAGGACAAGAGACCCCATTCCCAGGACTAAGTGGATGATACATTTGCCCTTGGTGCTGACAGTCCTCCTCATGCTTCTAGCTCCTTTTATTTTAACTTCCTCCAGAAGGTACCATGGATGACTCACTCCTGTGCAACCACACCACTTTAGGAGACCTTGGTCCAGGTTTTTTTCAGCTGGCTCAGGGCAGTTTGGTATGGTTTTGGTTTAGTGTGGTCGAGTTTGGGTTGGGTTGTGTTGGGTTGGGTTAAGTTTGCATCTAGGAAGAAAAGTGAGAGGACTGGGTCAGCCTTTGAAGTCCCTCTACCCTCTATCTTCCTTGCTAGTTTGGCCTTAGTCTTTTGAAATCAAATATTATAAAAATAAACTGAGTCTACATCCAAGAAGGAGGAGGAGGAGAAGGTGGGAGGAGGAGGAAGAGAAGGCGTGAAGGAGGTGAGAAGAGGAGGTCAGAGAAGGAAGAGATGGGAGGTGGGCGAAAGAGGAGGAGAAGGCGAGGAGGAGGAGGAGGTGAGGAGAGAGTGAGGAGAAGGAAAGAGGAGAAGAAGTAAAAGGAGGAGGCAGGAGGAGGAGGGAAGAGGAAGAAGGGCCTTAGGCTTTGTCACCCTCCACTCATCATTCCTCACAACCTTCTCAGAATTTAATGTGTCTGCTAGCTAGGTGCCCTTACCTCCCTATGTTTGTGCCACACCCAGTCTCTGGGCAAATAGAAAGTCTGGTTGTCAGGGTCCCTATATGACAAAAGTGACCCATAGGCCAGAGAACCTGGTGCTTGGCCTAGTGCATGGTACCCTAAGGGCACTAGTTAAAAACCCAAGATTCTGCAGCACTTTGTCCCCTTCCCCCCTGCTCTGGAGCCTTCCCTGATCCCCAGGGCTGCTCCAAGACCCCAGAACTCCCCACTGAAGTCCCCATCCCCTGATCCAGACATTAAGTTGCTTCTCCCAGCTAGAAGGTCCCTACCTTTTTCCCTGCAGCATCCTTACACCCTGCACAATGTCAGCTCAGGGTGGGGGAAACTTGTGAGGGTTTCTCTCACCCCCCTTAACTACCATCAACCCCCCCTGCCTTTGTAAGAACAGTGGGAAAACATAAGAATAAAAATTACACAGGAAAAAGTTATTCATATTAAAATAATATATATTTTAAAATATATATTTTAAAATAAATATATTCAACTCTGTGTGTCGAACACCCCCTCTCTTTCCACAGATATTTTTACCATAGGTATGTATTTGAACATACAAACTAGCCAACACAGAGGCTCTTGACCCACAAACCAGCACATTGCTGAGCGGGCATCACCAAATCACTCTTACATGGGGCCGAGACGCACCTGGTGCTTATCTGGAGTCAAAACTGGCAGAACGAAGTGGGGTTGCCAAGAAGGGCTTGGTAAGAATGTGCCCCCCTCCATAGACGATCTGAGAACAGGGGTCGCCAGTGCTCTCACCTTCCCCTACACTGGAGCTGCACACTCTGAGGGGACAGGACTCTGACAGGTGACATCTCCCCAAGATAAAGAAGGTCCCACATCCCATTCCGCAAGAGCTTTGCTATCCAGTTATCTCCACACTGCTCACCCCGGTCCATCCACTGGGACCTCATCCCCCACAGCATGAAGAATGCACCCTTAGGTCTCTGGGCCTGAGAAGGGGAGGGGAGGGCGTGGCACACCCAGAGGGCTCTCCATGCGACCAAAAACAGTGCTTCCATCTTCAGGCTACCCTTGACCAGGAGAGGGATGAGGAGGACTCCAGAAGGGAGTGGGGGGAGAAGCTCCACCTCCTGGAAGGCACCCTTCCTTTCACCTTTCTGTGAGTTTGATACTTCTTATAAAACAGTGCTGGAGGGAAAAGGGACAAGGAGCAAAAGAATGAATATGTATCTCTCTGTCCTAGTCCTTGACTAAGGTAGACATGCTATCCTTGGCCCCAGCCCAGGAGGCCTGCCCTTCCCTGGGGTTTGTGCACTTGGCTTGCCATCTGTAAGGGAGCCCACCACAAAAACAGCCCTCAAGCCAAGCACGGGTCCACCAAAGGTGCCTTATGGTACTTGGGCATGCAAAAGGCCATTTGGATATGAATCATGGCCACCAAAATCCTGGCGCTCCTGAGTGTTCTCACAACACAGCAAGTGGTTTCTCAGTGGACTCCTTCCTTCTATGAATTCTTACACAGATGCCCCCTGTATAAAACAGAAGAGGGCACCCTGTGTCGCTCTAAAGAGGGGTCTAGAATTCTTCTTGTGCCTTCCTCCCTCCAAAAGTCCTTCCAGCGACAGCATGGTGAAAGCCACTAGCACACAGGGCCTCTGTCCTGCAAAGCCAGGGACATGCAGTCACCTGTGTCACCTGACCGGTGTTTATTTTCGGGAAAGTAGACAACCCACCTATGTTTCATCACCTTGGCAAGGAGATGCCAAGGAGATACCAGCAGTTACCTGGCATCTGGAGGGACTCCAGAGACTCTGACAGCAAGGATCCTAGAATCAAAAGTCACTGAAGGGCACAGCTGGGCCCTGGTTTTGCTAAGAAGAGGCCCTGCTCCTCCTCTGCTAGGCTCCCTGTGGGCCCCCCCATACCCCACGTCCAGGTTCATCTTCTTAATTACCGGGCATCTCCCCTCCACCTGCCCTGCATGCGTGAGGGACAGCAAACTGCTTTTTATGTGACTCTGGGACTGAAATACATCTTCCCTTATGGCTTCACTATATTATTCCGAATAAACAAACTCACTGGCGTTTGCATTTCTTATAAGGAAGCCTCCCTCTAGAATGAGGGATTTTGCTTTTTTGACAGCAATCAGAGAATTAAATCAAGTCTTAAGTCCACAGGGTCATAGCCCTGGGGACCCAGTGAATGAGGTCTACAAGAGAAGGATTTTCTCTCCCCAAGATATAAAAAAAGCACATGTCCATGCATGTATTTGCTGAAAGATGTTGTTCCACTAACAACTCCTGCATCTGAAGGGCCTTATTAATGTGCATCCAATGAAGAAAGATTCACCTTTCCTAGCTGTGTTCAGACTTTCAATGCATTCAACACAGGAAGCCCAATTATGTGCATTTGACGAATGCCTGGGCCAGTCAACTCCATGGGTACAGACTTGTAATCATGGTGGCATTGCAACCAGGACACACAGCATCACAGGGACTGAGCCTGTCTCCTTGGCAATGCTGATGATGGAAGAACAGGGTGGAACCTTGGCCTGCTGCACCTGACAGACCCCAGAGAGTCCTGTCCAGGCCAAGCAGCACTGGGTCTCTATGTGGACTTGCCTACAGCCACATCAACAGGGGGAAAGCTGTAGATCAGAAAATGGGGGCCTGTGTGAGGTTTCCTTTCCTTGGCTTGTTCATCTGCAAAATGGGACCAAAGAAGGAAGTCACCCACTCTGTTTATGGAGCCCCTGCTGTGTGCACCATTCCGCTGCTTGGGGAACCAGTAGTCAAGAAGACAGGATCATTTCTAAGCCTACACTTCAGTGCTGTGTCCCCCAAGGACAACTGACCAGCCCTACACTATATCAGGCAGTGCTCCATCAATTATTTGTTGGCTAAATGTACTCTCCGTTGGAAGTTGGCATGGGTGGAGGGGATCATGTGCATGTGTGCATGTGTGCAGACATGTGTCTCTGTGTGTGCATGCATGTGCACATATATGTGTGTAGGAGTTTGTGCACACGTGCTATCTAATCCCCTTCTCTGACCAAGTCGGGGTCTCCATACAGAAGTAAAAGGTAAACAACTCATAATACAAGGACTTTCTTAACTCATTTATCCTGGAAATCCCATGGCTTCAGCAGTGAATGTGAAGATTTGAGTATGAAGAAGGTGCCCACTTCCCAGGAATCATCAGTCACAATAAACCTGCAGCCACTTACATCTTGTTTCAAAATGGCTAATTCCTGCTGCAGCCAGCTTGACCTGAGAAGAGACAATTTCACGGCACACTCTGGCTGGAAATTGATGTGCAGACTGATCATTCAGATCATTCATTTCTTGAATTAAGCTTTGTGGAAATAAAAGTGGCTTGTCAAAGCCCAACTTATTACAAATTCCAGAGAAGTTACAGACACTAAGTGGTAGATTCATCTCAGGGCTCCAGGCAGATCTTAGCAAAAAGAAGATTTTCCTGGGTAGGCTTCTTCCCAGCAAACACAACGTCATAGCTTTCCATGGGAGGCTGTTAGGGTCCTGGAAGAGGAGCTGACTCTGGAGAAAGGGAGGGCTACACTGCTTTCTTACACATAAGATGACATGGGGTGGGGTGAGCTGCAGCCTCACCTCCCCACAGGATCACCCTGGGGCTCTGTCTTTAGAGAAGCAAGTGTTCCCTCAGGGGCAGCCATAGACCTCTCATGAGCAGACAGAGTCGTGTCTCATGTAGTGCCCACTGCCTCAATTAACCAATGCCATAAATGCGACCAGTCAGCTTAGAGCATCCTTAGGAAGAACAGGGTCTGGCTAGGGAGCCACAGGGGGAAGTGAAGCAGCCAAGTTGGCTTGGGAGCGGGGGGGCTTCCTGGAGAGGGACATGTCTCAGATAGGATTCCTGCAAATGATTCAGTCCAGTAGAGATTGGAGCAATGCAGGGCAGCCACCCAAAAGCACATGGTGGCTGGGGGAGGTGGGACCTCAAGGATGCTGTTTGGGGTTTAGAAATCTGGGGAGCATTTATGGAGGCCCCCTGCAGACGGACCAAGCAGAAGAGGACCTGGGCCCTGGGCAGGCTCAAGGTCCTTCACTTAGTACTCCTCCATCATGTCATTCAGCAGGTGGAACACTGCAACTTCTAATTCCCCCAGCCACTGAGCATCAGTTTACTGCCTGCAACATGCTGTCACCTGTTGGATGGCTAACTCCAAGTGTTCTGTCTACCATCAACAGTTATTTTCCTTGGGGAATGCTTTTATTTGCAGCAGACAACACAACTGCTTTAACAAAAATAAGCAAACATAAGATGTATTTCATGGCTAAAATACACTCTGGGTTTTAAGCGCAAGTTTTGCCAAAGTAAAAGATTAGCCCTCCAAGCTATTCCTGCTAAAACCAATGACATTTATTTATCATTCTCAGGAACCTGCTGTTTGGTCAGGGCATGGTGGGGGTGGGGGTCTCATCTCTGCCCCATGCAGTGTCAGCCAGAGAAACTCAGCATGGGTGAAGAGATTAATTTCCAGGTGTTGCACTCACCATTCTCTCAGAGCTCAGGCAGGACTGTAGTACCTCAGCTCTCTTCAGGGTGTTGGTGCTTGGGCTTCCTCACAGTATGGCTGCTGGGATCCACAAGCAAATGTTCCAGGAGGAATGCAAGGCACTTTTCCTTAACTCAGTGTGCCCCTTCCTCCATAGTCTATTGGTTGAAACCCTCACAAAGACCTTCACAGACCAAAGAGAAGGGGTATGTGTTCAACATCCTGATGGGGATGTGACAAGATTCTGGAAAAGTATATATAGTCAAAGATACCATTGTGGCCATGTGTGGAAAATGCAACCTGCCACATGAGCATCAAGAGAGTGTGCACAGTCTTATCCACCAATGGAGCCATTTTAAGACCTCAATAATCCTCCATACCTCATTCTCATTCATGTCTGTCCTCCTCACCATTCTGTGTCCTGTCTGTGACCCAGAAACGCTTCAACATTAAGCTTAAGAAATATATGACATAGTTTGGTTTTTGTTATTAATAGATGAATGGATAAAGAAATGTGCATATATATATATATATATATGTATATATATATATATATATACACAATGGAATACTATACAGCCATCAGAAGAAATGAAATCTTACCATTTGCAACAACGTGGATAGAACTAGAGGGTACTATGCTCAGAGAAATAAGTCAGTCAGAGAAAGACAATTATCATATGATCTCCTTGATACAAGGAATTTGAGAGGCAATGTGGGTGGTTTGGAAGGTAGGGAAGGATAAAATGAAACAAGATGGGATCAGGAGGGAGACAAACCATAAGAGAGTCTTAATATCACAAAACAAACTCAGGGTTGCCAGAGGGAGGGGAAGAGGGTGGTTGGATTATGGACACTGGGGAGGGTATGTGCTATGGTGAGTGCTGTGAAGTATATAAGCCTAATGATTCACAGACCTGTACCCCTGGGGCTAATAATACATTATATGTTAATAAAAAATAAATTAAACTTTTAAGAAAATTTAAAAAAAAGAAATACATGGCAGTGTCAGTGATGCATTTCCATAGGAATGATACTAAATGGAGCGTTACCAGATTCACACATTTCCAGAAATAACTACCACACTCTTTGACATAAGCTGGTCCAACAAAACAGTGTGGAGCTGGTGTCAGGCAAGAATGCTTTGATGGTCAGCACCTGAAAACTAGTCTAATAGATTAAAAATGGGATTTATTGGCTCTTGTAATAAGACATCTGAACATGGACAGTTGCCGGTGTTGGCTCAAGTACACAAGGATGTCTATCCTTTCCCCACTCTTCATGTGCTGTTTGTCATCCTCCTTACCATTGCCTCATAGCCCCTAAATGGCTGTCACCACTCCAGGCATCACGAGCACATGAGCTAGCAAGGATTACTTCTCTCAGTTTCTCTTACCTTTTATCAGAAAGCAAAAACTCTTCCCAGAAGCCATCAGTACCAACTGATGAATATCTTAAGGCTCATTGACCAAGAAGGCATGTGATATGATAAACACTTCATGTTATAATCAACTAATGAATCATTGAACATTATATCAAAAAAAAAAAAAAAAAGACTCATTGGCCAGAAATGGATCTCCCCCAGCTTTGAAGGAGGTTGGTAAAGTGAGGATTCAGGAAGATGATGTGATACCGCCTTCGGGACTCAGACCAGCCATGGTCACCCTTTGGAGCTAGGCACTTAGCATTATGGCTTAAAAATGGGGTTCTCTCATCAAGGAAGAAATGGGAGCATGACTCCTGCAAACCACTGAAGTATTTGAGGTTTAGAAGGAGAGGTCATGGAATCTAAGGAAGAGGAGAACATATACACCATTTTTGAAATTACAGAAAGAGCATTTGCTTAATTTTTTAAAGATCCAAAATAAGCTATTAGCAAAAAGACCAGAGATAACCAAGTGTCCGTGAGGATGTGAAGAAAAGGAAACCCTTGTATGCTATTAGTAGGAATTGTACATTGGTGCAGACACTATAGAAACATTATGGAGGGTCCTCAAAAAATTAAGAATAGAACTACCATATGATCCAACAATTCTACTTATAGATATATATCCAAAGAAATTGAAATCAAGATCCCAAAGAGATATCTATACCCCCATATTCTGCAGCATTATTTACTGCAGCATTATTACAACAGCCAAGACATAGATACAACCTAAGTGTCCATCAGTGAGTGGATGAACGGATAAAAATGTAAATGTGCACAGACACACACACACACACACACACACATACACACACACATATATGAATATATATATATATATATATATTGTTCAATCATGAGAAAGAAGAAAATCCTGCCATTTGCATATTATCTTGAGGGCATTATACTAAGTGAAGTAAGTCAGAGAGAGAAAGATAAATCATTTATACATAGAATCTAAAAAAGCTGAACTTGTAGAAACAGGGTAGGATGGTGGTTACCTGGGGCTGGGGGATGAGGGAAATAAGGAGTTGGTGGTTGAAGGGTATAAACTTCCAGTAATAAGATAAACAAGTTCTGAGGATGTAATGTACAACATGGCAACTATAGCTAATAATACTGTATTATATACTTGAATGTAACTAAGAAAAGAGATTTTAAATGTTTTCATTATAAAAAAGAAATGTTAAGTATGTAAAAGGATGGAGATGTTAGCTAATACTATGGTAATAATAATTTTGCAATACAAGTGTATCAAATCAACATTTTACTCGTTGGACCTAAACAATCTTATATGCTAATTATATCAATAATGCTGGAAAAAATAAAATTAAAAATACTTAAAAACTTGGAGAACCTGGGTGGTTCAGTCAGTTAAGCATCCGAGTTGATAGCAGCTCAGGTCATGATCTTGAGGTCATGAGATCAAGCTCTGCATAGGACACTACAATCAGCAGGAAGTCTGCTTCAGATTCTCTCTCTCTCCCTCCCCCTCTGCCCCTCCCCACTCTCTCAAATAAATAAATAAATCTTTTTAAAATTACTTAAAAACTAAAATAAAACTAAAAAACAAAATGTATGAACATTATGCTTATTATACCTTTGATTCTCAAGCCTTCCAGACTGCTTTGTATGTCCAGTTAGGGTTTGTTTCTTTTTCCTTTGAGCATTAAGTTATTCTCTGTGTTACACTTGGCAATGAATCTAAAAAAAAAAAAATGGACGTAAATATGAGCCTTCTCTCTTCCCACAAATGACCTTGTTATTCATGTGTCCCAGGTGTGCACACTGAAGGAACCAACAATCTCCCCACTCATAGTACACGGTGATGCAGTGAGCTCATGATGCAGGCAGGAGGGAGTGCTGCAGACCCATTGCTACCTGACTTGAATGGCCATCCCAGCAGCACGTCCTGCAAAGACGGATGTCAAAAGTCCTAGGCTTCAGGAAATCCAGATCATTTAATCCTGCTACACCCCACCAGAGGCCCAAATGGAAAAAGCCTGAGAGGCCTTTCATTCAGTTTGAAAGAAGCCCCTGGGAAGTATGTTATGGTGTAATTGGGAAGAAATTCCAGTTTAAAAAAAAAAAAAAAAAGGAAAGGAAAGAGAATGTCAGTAACTAATATCAAAGAAGTCTTGTGAACTTCATTTTCATACAAAGTTTGGAAGTTAAGCCCATCAGGGTGGCAAAGGAAACGAAGCCCTCAGGAGAAGGGCTTGTGTTTGGCTGGTGTTTGGTCACAGCACAAAAGAGGCAGGAGCATCCTATGAAAGCTGGTGATGTAGCAAAGCATATTCACAATGCCACAAGGGCTCCCTAGGACTAGGACTTGGGGATGTTTTAGGCTGAAATGCAGAAAGGCTTTATTTCATCTTACACACACACACACACACACACACACATAAATACATATGTATGCACACATAGATACACACGCATATATACAAATACCATATATATGTGATACACACACACACACGCGCGCGCGTTGCTGGTCAGAGAAGGGCTTAACTTTCAAACTTTCTATGAAAATGAAGTTCACAAGACTTCTTTGATATAAGTTATTGACATCCTCTTTCCTTTCCTTTCCTTTTTTTTTTTTTTTTAACTGGGATTTCCTGCCAATTACACCATGACAAGCTTCCCAGGGTCTTCTTTCAAACTAAATGAAAAGCCTCTCATACTTTGAACCCCTGGTGGAGTGTAGCAACATTAAATGAATTAAATGATCTGGATTTCCTGAAGACTAGGACTTCTGAGACAGCTAGATAGAAATACATATTTTTTCCCATTTTTTTTCAGAGCAGTTTTAGGTTCACAACAAAATTGAGAAGAAGCTATGGACATTTCCCATATCTCCCTGTCCCCACAAATACATAGCCTCTCCAATCATCAACCTTATGCATCAGAATGGTGTATTTGTTACAACTGATGAATTTATATTGAAACATCATCATTACCCAAAGTCCATAGTTTACATTAGAGTTCAATCTTAGTGTTATACATTCTATGGGTTTGGACAAATGTATAATGATATGCATCAATCCTTATAGTATCAATACAGAATATTTTCACTGCCTTAAAAATCCCCTGTGTCCTATTTCATTCCCATGATTTTTCTTAATCCCTGGCAGCCACTGATCATTTTATTGTCCCCACAGTTTTGCAGGATTACTGAATCCTATGAATAAAAGTATATTTAGTTTTGTAAGAAACTGCTAAGCTGTCTTCCAAAGTAACTGTTACCATTTTATATTCCCACCAGCAGTGAATGGGAGTTCCTGTTGCTCCACATAATTGCCAGAATTTGGTGGTGTCAGTTTTCTGGGTTTTGGCCATTCTAATATGTGTGTCATGGTACCATTATTTTAACTTGCATTCCCCTGCTGACATATGATGTGGAGGATCTTCTTATAGTTATTTGCTGTCTACTTTTTTTGGTGAGGTGTCTGTTAAGGTCTGGCTCATTTTTTAACCATGTTTTTTGTTTTCCTACTGTTAAGTTTTAAGAGTTCTCCCTATATTTTGGACAACAGATCTTTTGTAAATGTTTTCTCCCAGTCTGTGGCTCATCTTCTCATTCTCTTGACAGAGTCTCTCACAGAACAGAAATGTTTAATTTTAATAAAGTCCAGTTTGTCACGCTTCTTTCATTGATCATGCCTTTGATGTTGTATCTTAAACGTCATCATCAAATCCAAGGTCATCTAGACTTTCTTCTGTGTTGTTTTCAAGAAGTCTTGAAATTTCACATTTTACATTTATGTCTGTGATCCTTTGAGTTAATTTTTGGAAGGGTGTAAGCTGTGTCTAAATTCTCTTTTTATTTTTGTTTTTTATTTGTTTGCATGTTGATGTCCAATTATCCTAGCACCATTTGTCAAATACACTATTTTTGTTTCATTGTGTTTCTTTATTTTGTGAAAGATCAGTTGACTGTATATGTGGGTTTGTTTCTGGCTGCTATCTTTTCTTTCTTTCTTTCTTTCTTTCTTTCTTTCTTTCTAGCTCTATTCTGTTCCATTGATCTATTTTTCACCAATCCACAAATCTTGATTACTGTAGCTTTATAGTGAGTTTTGAAGGTGAATAGTGTCTTTCCTCTAGCTTTGTTCTTCTCCCAAAAGGGCTGTCATCTGAGAAAGGGACCAAAGCTGGTAGAAATGTGAGACAGTGGTGTGAAGTAGCCCCAAGATTCCAGCTCAACCCCAAGTAAGGAAAGCTATGCCATATGTTTGCTCGGGGATTTCTGATACTGAAATCCTTCTCCTTGTATCTAACTCACACACCAGCCTGCAAATTATGGAGGACAGACTATTGTCTTCATTTTATGATAAAAGAATGGAGACTAGCACAGGGATATGTGGGTCCAGGGTCATACAACAAGTCAATAACAAAGCCACAGATGGAAGTCTGGACCAAGTATTATGACTTTTCTGCCTCTGCGGGGATGAGGACCCTTTATCCCTGCCCTGTTTCCCAAAGTCCCTAGTAGTAAATCTCATTGATCACACTGTAATTCTTATTTTATTTTATTTTATTTTATTTTATTTTATTTTATTTTATTTTATTTTATTTTTCAGTATTCCAAGATTCATTGTTTATGCACCACACCCAGTGCTCCATGTAATATAGTCATGCTGGAATTCTCTACCTCCCTGCTCCTCCAAGACGGACACCTATAACCTTCCACATAAATGGCCCTTTGCTGCTGCTGCAGAACCAGGATTGATATAATGAGTGTTTAGCCCTTGGTGTCACCCTCAAGGATACTGTGCATGAACACAACCTCATTTCTGTGATATTCCTGCCCATGATGCACCTGGTCCTGGTAGTAAACAACACCAGACAAAAGATTCCTAATCTTTAATCTCCAGATGTGTGGAGGTCATGAGAGTCTACAAAGACTAAAGAACTACTCCAGACTGAAGGACAGACAACTGAATGGAACATGTTGATTCTGAACCAATCTTTTTGCTCTAAAAGACATTATTCGGACAAGTGGAAAAATTTTAATGGGGCTTAAGGACTAGAAGTTATTAATGTGTCCATGATAATTCCCTGATTTTGATGATAATTGTTTTGTGGTTACAGAGGAGAATGTCCTTATTTGTAGGAATTACACAGTTACACACTAAGTTATTTGGGAATGAGGGATCATCACACAGGTAATTTAATCTTAAACCTTTGGGAGGGAAGGTCTTTCTTTGTATTGTTCTTGCAATTCTTGTTTAACTTTGACATTGTTTCAAAATTAAAATATATTGTTGTTGATGATGTAAGTACAACCACAGAGAGAAACCGGGATTTCTCCAGTGGAAATATAAGTGCCCCTGTTTATCTCAGGACACTGAGGCATTACCGATGGAAGTGGGGAAGAACCAGGCACACACTCAAGGCTTGCTTTATGCATCCATCAACAGGCTGACCATGCTCACCCAACCTTCACCTGCCTAAACAGAGGAGGGAATGGATGGGACCTACGCACTGTGAGAGATCTGTTCTGACTTTGGGAACCTGCCTCCTTCCTGCACCTCTGGTCTGTGAAGCTTTGCAGAAGCTGAATCAAGCTGGGCTCCCAGCTGCGAAGAAACATGTTCCTGCAACGAGGATGGGGGCTGGGCGGTGGGTGGGTGGGTGAGGTGACTCTTCCCCCAAAATTCCAGTGAGTTTCTAGGAACTTCCTATTGGCCATGGCTGAACCAATCCCTGTGTCTGGAGTGAAGTTGGGGGGGCGGTGGAGACATCTGATTGGGCAGGCTGGGTCATGTGCAGGGTGGGACGGGAATCAACCTCTCCCAACCCAGGTGGGCAAAGCCCTGCACCCGATGGGAACTTGCTGGAACAGAAAAAGGGATAGGTGTGCTGTAGTTGGGGGTCTTCAAGCCTGCCTGTCCCCAGACCATTTCTGTCCCAGACATCCCAGAGCACAAGAGGGGGATATGGGTGGGCTCTTTGACTTTTGCCACCTGCTGCTCCCTGCCATTGCTCACAGTGACTTTGCTTGGGGAGAGTTCAAGACTGAGGGGCTGGGAAGCCCCAAGGACAAATACATTTATAGTTTATAAACAAATAATAATTTTCTGTGTTTGTTTGGTAGATTTTTTGTGCTTTCGTTCTGCAAAAGTGGGACATACTTATAACCCAGTGTGCCCAAACCACATGCTTATAAAACAGGATTTGGATTTTTTTTTCCTTTGAGTTGTCAGCCCATTTCAGATGGATCCCGCATAGAAATGTGCCAACTCATGGACAATCAGAAATATCTCTAAAATGTTTAACAGACGTCTGTGTAGCATGCAGCCCATCTGTATCAGAACTTACCTGCTTACTAAAATTGCTTACTAAAAATGCAAATTCCAGACTAGTTGATTGACTCAGAGTCTCCAGAGCAGAATCCATGAGCCTGTTTTTAATAACCTCTCCTCCTGCTGGCAAGGGACTAGGGGGACTGGAGTGACAGACCATGAATGGGAAATTGTGATGAAA
This sequence comes from Mustela erminea, assembly GCF_009829155.1. Classification (NCBI taxonomy): domain Eukaryota; kingdom Metazoa; phylum Chordata; class Mammalia; order Carnivora; family Mustelidae; genus Mustela; species Mustela erminea. The sequence goes on from NC_045620.1 coordinate 49,471,413, forward strand.
GCAGAAATATTCAGAAAAGCTGTGTCTGTGTCTGTGTCTGTGTCTGTGTCTGTGTCTGTGTCTGTGTCTGTGAAAAAGAGAGACAGAGACAGGGAGAGATATGTGGGTCCTGGAAGTTCTGATTACAAAGAAGCAAGTGAGGTGGTAGGATTCTCGTGTCACATGCATGATTTATCTTTGATCTAATGACAAATTAGAAATGCAAACTCTCTGTTCTTCTCTTTAAAATATGCTCCCTGCTTCACCCAACCAGAGGAGCATCCGGCAATGCAAGGGCCAGCCAAGCTGTCTAAAGAAGGCTGCCCACTACCATCCTGCCAGACAGCCAGCACCAGCTGGATCTTGTATCTTGACCCACATCCCTATGTCCATCACCGTCACCATGGAGGATGTGATCACAGCACAAGGATCCCTTCATTGGACGAGTATATGGATTCTTTTTCCAGTGCATATTCTTTTCAAAAAGCTCTCATCCATTTTAACATAAAATAAACACAAAGAACTTCCAGTAAGGTTGGTTCTCTCGCCAACTTGACATATCATTTGTTTTTAATATTCCTTGTGCAAAACCGAGTTATGTTTGATCTGAAAAGTAAAAAAGTCAAATTGGTGAAAATCTTTTAATCTCTCCCTTCAATTCCTGTTGTTTGTACTGGGACTGAGGGCACACACTGAGCGGTCAAAGCTGTTCCAGCTTTGTCCAACAAGCGTGCCAGGATGGCAGGAGGAGCATAGGTCTGTCCTTGTTTTCTTTGAAGCCTCTGAGGCTCCCTTGGTTTGACAGAACCACCATGGCTGCCAACCTGTAGGCTGTAAATTATTGCAGAGAGATTGTGGATCGATAAGTCCCCCAGGAATAACCCATAAACAAAACAGCAATGCCTCACACACACAAATAGTGCCATTTTTCAAAAGGATGTCGATGGTGACTGATTAATGCAAACTCATTCTAGAGCATACCCGAATCCAGGGGAGCTTTTGATCACTATTTTCTGGAAACTCAAAACACTATCATATTTCACTGTGGTATTTTCTTGATGTTAAAAAGGAATCGTTGGGAGACAAAAAATGATAACAACCAAAAACAGATCCGTGGTTTCCAGGTGAGGACTGGGGAGAGATTAACATCACAAAGGAATTTGACAGAAAAGGGATTGATCTGTAGCTCCTTTGGGATGATGGTTTCATGACTTTGTGTATCAGTCTTAGAACCACATACCAGAAAGGGTTTCACTTTGATCATATTTAAAATAAATTTTATTGAATTAACACATTTTGATAAATTGAACAAATAAAATTTTTAAAAAGAATACCTCAAACAACAAAATGGTATAGTGAAGGGAAGATGATTTGGACAGGAACCCCTGGATGGCTCAGCCAGTTAAGCATCTGATTCTTGATTTTGGCTCAGGTCATGGTGTCATGGTCGTGAGATCCAGCCCCACATCTTTTTGCACACTAGGCATAGATCCTGCTTAAGATTCTCCCTCTCTCTCCCTCTCCCTCTGCCCCCCCCACCCCTGCTCTCTCTCTCTCTCTCTCTCAAAAAAAATTATATATATATGAATGAATGAATGATTTGGACAGCCCTGCCACATACAAGTCATGGGCTTCAATTCCTCCACCAAAACACCCTGACTCCCTTTTGTGGAATTTGGTTTCTCAGTGATCCCTCTCTCTACCCATGAGTTCCAGGTATGGGAACTAATCTTACTGTCTTTACCCTAACCATCATGGTGGACTCGGGGTGTATAGACATAACCTAGAGACAGACAGTGGAAAGGAAGGACTTGTGAGAGAAGACTCGAACTTCTTCCATGGGAGCTCAGATGAGACTCGTGTGTTTTTTGTTCTGTTTTGTTTGGGGTTTTTTTTTTGTTTTTTTTTTTTGTTTTGTTTTGTTTTGTTTTGTGTTTGTTTGCTTACCTGGAATGAAGAGTTTGATATCCCTTCAAGATGTTGGTAACCAGCTTGGGACCATGAGGTTGAAAAGCTGCCTGAAATTAGACATCATATTACTTATGCCCTGAAGCAAGCCTTACCTGAAGCTGGAAATGTACTGCTCCACTGTGTGGGAATCAAGGTGACTCAGAAATGGTTCTTGTCCTTGGGGGCTCAATGGCACAGACAAAACCCTCAATCACAAAATAAGACAGGAAGCAACAGTGCCCTCAAGAGTGCCAGAATGTTGCTAGAGAATCAGAAGACCACCAGCAAGGAGCAGAAAATTATTCTTAACCTTGTCCTCAGTTCTAATGCAGAGAATGTGCACATTCAGCAAAGAAAGGGGTAGAGGAAGTGGCATGGGGTCAACTTGTTCTTGGGACCAACCTCCTTATTTCCTCCTACAGGATCAGAGTACTGAAGCTTATGCATGTTAAGAACACCATCTCAAGAAGTCCAACTTAGCTATCCCTGAAAACAACTGTGTTCTCTGATTCACCTTCTGTCATCTTTACCCTCACAGGGGGAACCTGGGCTCTGCAGTGTCCCCTGAGACCAATCACTGTCTGGTTGGACTTGACCTCTCAGGCCAAGCTCTGCCTGTCCAAGACTCATATCCCTATCCCATCTCTGGGGTAAGGATATGCTTCAGCTCTTTCCCAAACAAAGCAACATTCTTCAAAACATTTCTCTCTAAGAGAAGAATCCAAATTACCTTACCACAGGCCCTCCATGTGTGGTGGGTAAAGGATTGTGATGTTATCTTCTGGGTTCTCTCCCTTCTCCTTCTTCTCCTAGGGCAGGTATTGCTTGCAGTGCCTTAGAGGTGGCTTGTGGCGGGGCAGAAAATAGACATGGTTGTAGACATCTCCTGGCTTCTGTTTTCACAAATCCCAAGTCTGGTCTAGAGGGAAGAGGTGGGAGTCTCAGAAGGTACAGGGGGCAGGGGCTTCCTTCAGATAAAACAGACCATCCCCTGGCCCTGAAGGAGAGGAGAGGCTGGGAGCAGGGACAGAGCTGCCTTACCTCCTCTGCCCAGGGAGAATGTAGCCCATGCTGGGAGGAGATTCTGTGCAGCTCCTGGTCTCTTCAGAGCAGAGCACAGAGGAATGTAAGGATGCAGGACTCAGTGGGGACCACCTATAGTCGGAGGTCTTCTCTGTGCCTTGGCTGTGCCCAAGTCCTTGAGATGACCCTAAAGAGCCGTGAGGAGGGGCCAGGAATCAGGAACCCCTCTTACAAACCAGAATCCAGAGAAGTGAGTGCTTCAATTCACTTACAAAAAATAAAGAAATGCCGTATTTCTCATGGACTCTTGCTGTGGCCTGTGGTTCTCACCTCTCTATCCTCGTCTTTGTGTCTGTCCATCCTATGTATTGAGAGGCGGCATAGTCATGTTGTCACCACCTCTGTGCCCTGACAGCCGCACTCCCACTCTGCTCAGTGGAGGGCCGTCCTCCCAGTAGGTTGTTTCCTAACAGGAGCCTGAGTTTTCTTCCTTCATCAGCAGTCACACAGCAAGGTGAAGGGTCACCTTCCACTTCTCTGTCCACTTCTGCTCTCAGGATGAAGGGTCCCAGGCCTACAGGTTTGTCTCATCAGACTCACCAAAGAAGCATTTGTGCTCATCACAGACTGTCCCCGGGACAAGGGCAACCAGCTTCTCCACTATCCTGATGTCCCACAGATCCCACAGAGCTTGTCCCTGGATGGGCTGCTAAGGATCCCCCCACATCATGTGTTTCCATGGCAATAGGTCACATGTTTGGTGGGAAACTCTTCAGTGCCTCTAAGGAAAAACAGTCTCCCCTCTCTGATCTAGGGTGATTCTGAAAAGTGGCTGTCATTGATGCTGTCTTTTCCTGAAGGATAAAGGGTCCTTCTACCACCCACACAGGAGGTGAGGACAAAAGGTTGAGGCTGACTGAAAGTTCCGTCAGGATTGGGTGGAGGACTCCCCGAACCCTATGTGTGGCCTCAAAGGGAAACAGACTTGGAGACAGGAGGTGGCCTCTGCCAGCACCTTGACCCAGGCCTGGGGACAATATGTGACTCAAGTGGGGTTGAAGCAGAATGGAGGAGCAGCACGACCAGCTCTGGGAGCAAAGCAGGACAGGCACTCCACAGTCCCCGCCCCCAGGAGAACGTGCCGCCCTAGGGCCCATCCCTCCTCATGTCCTCCTCCGGCAGGGGAGGCGAGGCATGCTGAGGCAGATGGGATTGATGGTAGAAGGAAGCCGTGATGGAGCTGTCGGAACCGATCCAAAAGGTGGGGGACTCTCCCTGTGGGTGAGACAAAAAAGGACAGAACAGAGACCTGTGCTCATCCTTCAGCCAAGCAGATGGTGCTGAGGGAGAAGGAGGAGACTGTGTGGGAGGAAGGCCTGGGCTGTGGGTTGTCGTGTCCACTGTCCCCGACACCTCAGGGACGTGGGTCCCAAGGACAATACGGGCCTGGTGGCTTTCAGAGGTCTTCCACTTGTCCCCCATCTACTCTCTGTGAGCCTGGAATGACGTGGGCACACCCGGCCCGGGTTCAAGCACGCCCTGCCTGACTCCACCTCATCTCACTGCGTGCCCTCATGGCCTTCCCAGGCAGCCAGCTGCTGTCAGATGAAGTGGTTCCAACTTGACCTAAGTCCCAAATTTGAACATGGGGACAATCAATAAAAATGATCGGTAACATGACACCGTAATGTCTCAATGTTAAATACGACCAAACTGCCAAATCTATCCGTGATTACATTTCAATACCAGTCAGTCGTTCTTTTCCCTGCAGACATCTTTCTCCAATAAATAATCCAACCTATTGATCATTTACTAATCCAGAACAGCATGTAGTCCTTGAGAAGAAGGCTCGGTGACAGAGGCATGCTGTCTGATTGCTACCCCCCTCCCTTCCCAGAGCCCATGAAGCACCTGTTTCCACTGACAATCCAGAGAACCCAAGGGTCCACAAGCCTGGCACCAGTCAGCACCCCTCAGATCTGTGACCCCAGTGCCAAGGCCACATGCAACCCAGGCCAGTTAAGTCCCCTGCTGGGAGAGAGGACCTGGCCCCAGTGCTCCCTGCAGGTCCTAGTGAGTGGCCACGCCTGAGAACCTCCATTCAGGCATTCAAGGTGTGCATATGGTCAGACTTTATTCTATGTACCCCACATTCTCCAATTAAGAATTAGGTCAGCCGCTGGGTGCATGATAAGATCATGAAAGTCATAATAACCCTCACCACATGACCCAGATGTCACAGAGGCACACAGAATGGCATGAGTCCCTTGAAGTCCATCTCTGCAGGAGACAGAGACGGTAGATAAATGAGAGACAGAGAGACTCGAGAAAGACAGAATCATGGAAATGAAACTCACACAGGCAACCCCACGCACCCAGCAGACATCTGGAAGTTCCAAAGCCAGACTCTAGAGTGTACACCAAACAGGAAAACTAAGAACTTTTATACTGAGTGGTACATAGCAAACCTAAATTTTCATGTTTAAAATAAAGTAAAACCAATAATTGCCAGGTTCCAGTAATTCATCCAGCATAAATTTAGTTTACCCTATAAACTACTCAGATAGTTGCAAGAAGGAAAAACCAAGACATGCTCAAAGTCATGTTTGCATAAAATAAAAAGGAGTCTGTCTCCTCTCTTTTGTTCTGAGAATCGCACTGGGTGGACAGCAGGAATGGAGTCTGTCCTCTCTGCTGGGGTGGGCGTGGATCATCCCAGCCACAGGACGAGGGGCTGAGGGTGAGGGTGACCCAGCTAACAGTCTGAGAAGTTAGTGGACTCCAAGTAACTCTGCCAGGAGCCATGGATTCCAACAGGGAGGACAGCAGACTCAGGGCAAAGCCAGAGTTGGAGACAGCTACAAAGTGGCCAAGCACTTTGAGTGTCCATATTAAGACCCCCCCCCCAAATGTTTTCATTCAAAATTAAGCTGATGTTGGGAAGATATAGTTTTATTTTTATTATGAAAGGATTTTACATAAATATAATAAGACTGAATGGACTGAATACGAATCCGAGTGGACTGAATGAGACTGAATCCTGCTTAAAAAGGAAGTAAATCTCAGTCCAGCATAGGAGGCAGCATTCCTCTGCAACGTGTTTCTGAAATCAGCATGAAGCCGATCTCTTTTCCCCTTCCTTCCCCCTTCTATGGCCCAGTTCTAGGCACTAAGGACACAGCAGGAAACATGACAGACTGAAATCTGGCACTCAGGAGCTCACCTCCTGGTCCAAGAGAAGCAAGTAGCTAAGAACAAAATGAAACAGGATGTCATGGGGGCAAGGACGGCTCCTATGGGGGATGGTCAGTGATGGCACCCAGACAGTGGGGTAAGCTGAGAAGACAGACCCCGCCAAAGACCCCACACAGAGGGAACATGACTCATGGTGGGACTATGTCCCTGCAAACATCAAGGCTGAGTTTGTGCCGATTTGTGCCAATTGTGTTCTGTTCACCAAGTACTGAAGGAAATGCAAGGCTGAGGTGACTAAGACTCAGAGCTGTCCTGGTGGAACCTGCACCACATGGCAGGAGAGAAGAGTCATGGCCATTCCTCGAAGATGCACCTGGTATCAGGCTCTGTTCTAGGTGCTTTGCATGAAGTTACTCTCTGGTTCTTGGGGATAGGAGTTAACATTTAAGATTTTATTTTTATTTTCATTTTATTTTGCGAGAGAGAAAGAGACAGCAGGAGAAGGAGGTGGAGCAGGGGGTGAAGCGGACTCCCCATTGAGCAGGGAGGGAGCCCAACATGGGGCTCCATCCCATGAACCTGTGATCATGACCTGAGCCAAAGGCAGAAGCTTAACCGACTGAGCCACCCAGGCGCCCATGAGCTAACATTCTCATTGCACAAGGAAAAATACTTAAATCCAGCTGCTAAAGACTACACTCCTCAGCAGGACACTGCAGGACAAGTATGAAATGTCGTCGTGGTCTTGAGGAAGAGAGAAGTGGAGGGTGAGGAGAGCAGGTGATTCGGTGTGGCAGAGCTGGGCCACAGGTGATGCCCCCCGCTCCCTGCTGTCTGTGACACCCCTGCCTGGAGCCCAGAGTGGGCCATTCCGTGGAGAAGACACCCCCCCTTCCACAGAGGCCACCATGTGAGGAAGCCCAGCTCTGCAGAGGCCACGTGGGGTGATGCAGGTGCCAGCACCAAACACAAGAGTGAAGAAACCATCCAGTGACTCTCCAGACTTCCAGCAAAGCTCTGCACATTGTGCCTTTTCTAGATTCTTGACCCACTCAATGACAAATAACAGTAGTAACTAGGCGCAGGTAGGTGGGGTGGTCAGCTATGGAGCAATAACTGAAAACCAGGGGTGTGCCAAAAATTTATTCTAAAAAGTCAAAATATTAATGCCTCTGAAATTCTACAGTAATTTCAAAGATTGGGATGTAAGAAACTACCCCAATTTTCCCTGAAGATATGGCTCAAGGACAAGACTTTTTCCAAAGTACCCAAGGAGCCAGAACTAGAAAGCTGCCCCCTCTCCCCCTCCTTCCCACCGCTGTGCACTCTCCGCATGCCACATTGCCTGCTGATAAAAGCCCTATAAACAGAAGACATATGTACTGCGGACGCTGACGGAACATGGAGAGCACACCGTGGAAAGCTACGTAGGCACCATAAAAGCTCAGCTCACCTGAGTGACACATTGAGCTGATCTCATATAATATGCTAACGTTGACAAATGTGAAGCATTTACTTAGCCACAGTTTTGCTTGCCTTCACATTTTGAAAGCTTTGCAGGACATGCACTGGGTTACTTGTATCTCTTTTAAAAGTTGTTGGAGAAAGTGTGAGTTAATGCCTTCTTTATCTGTGATGGGTTTCCCTGTAGCAAAAAGCAGCTCACAGAGAGTGGGGTCTTCTAATAGCTTGCCTTTCTTTTCCCTCTTCTTCTTCTAGTATTTTCAGAGAAGTGCTGAAACAAATAATGAAATAAACAAACATACGTATGTATGCATACACGTGTGTGTATGTGTGTGTGTGTGTGTGTGTGTGTGTATGTATATTGACACAAAGAGAGGTTTGCAAAGGTCAGGATTTCTTACCTTCATGAGATCATCCTAATTCCTGGGTCTCTTGCAGCTCAGTTAATGAAACCAACCAATGAGCAGGGAAAGGGGCTGAGAGCTACAATGATGTGTGTGTCTGCATAAACCAGCAGAAGGACAGAGGCAAAAAAATTGGGGTTACCAAAACAAGTGTGAGTCTTTGCTTCATCACTCTGGAACTGCAGACAGTCTGCAGTGAAGTGGGGGCTCCCTTGTAGAGGGATCAGGGCTCTGGACTACCCCACCCCTTGGAGAGCTGAGAGATCCCACCATATGTACAGTTTATGCACCCAAATTCAATGATTTGTGTTGGTCAAAATTTTTAAAAAGAAAGACCTGGAAAAAAGGCAGGGCATGTCAATGTCATCAAAATCCCTACCCAGCAAACTCCTACCCCCCAGGAAAGCCTGAGACACAAATTTTGCAATTCTCTGGGTCAGACGCAGCAGTTCTGTGCTTTCAGTAAAGAGGTTGTTTTACCAAGTTGTGATTGCCGAGCTGTAATTCCAGTGTTTGAAAATACATGAGGCAACAGGACACCTAGCCAGCTAGTTACCACCCCAGCCCCATTGCTCAGCTGGAGAGGCTGTGTGGTGTGCCCCACAGTGTGGAGCTTGGTACAGAGAGTCAAGCATAGGGGGCCTTGAGTAGAAGGGACTTTGTGAGAGATGTGGAGCATTTGTCCCACACATGGACTCCATGCATAACCCCCAGCATTCAGTCTTCCTCAGACCTCCACACTTCCAGCAATGCAGCTCAAAATACTTCTCAGCCTAAATCCATCTTAGTGAGAGCAAATGCACCCCAACCCAAATGGCTGGATTTACACAGCATGATATGACATAAGGCCATGGGGTCTGTGCACATGTTTTCTGGTATATCCCTGTTTCAGAAATCATGATTACTGCAAGAATTCTCAGCAAAGTGGCCTGACCTCTTTAATTCAGTCTCTGAGATATTAGATCTAATAAGACAGATAACAGGGGATGGGTCCGGAGGAAATGAAGAGAGTAGGAGAATTCAAAAAAAAAATCAGAGAATCCTCACCCACATGGGAGGCTTCTTGGCCAAGACAAAACATGGGAAGACTTTCAGGCAGTATAGGGTAAGCATTATAGTATTATGTCCTTAAAAAACGTCTTTTAAGTAACCCATTGCATTTAACACAATACAGTCTTCTCTGAAGAAAAACAAATGTCCGGGCAGCCAATCAATGAATTAAAGTCTTGTTAACAGTCACTCACCAAGGGAACATCACTATGTTCAAATAAAACCCAATAATTAGCTCACATCAGAAATTCTGCAGGGCTCACTTAAAGTAAAAATTGTACACAGATATTCATAGCAGCATGCTTATAATAACGCCAAAGTCGGAACAATCCAGATGTCCATCAGCAGATGAATGGTTACACAAATGTGGTATATCCAAAGAACAGAATATTATTCTACTATAAAAAAGAGTGCAATGTTGACACCTGCTACAGCATGCACGAATCTTGAAAACATGTTAGGTCAGAAAGGTCCTATACTGTATTGAGTAAGGAAAGGGTTACGGTCTAGGCAGGGAGAAGTAGGGGGACCCTGGCTGGGCTCTGAAACTATTCCTGGCAGACAGAAATGCCAGACAGAGCCAACAAGAGATAAGGAAACAGACTACCGGGCCTCAGATGGTCCAGAGTACTTTTCTTTGGCAGCTACAGTGTAACACAGAAAATGACCAAACCTCAAAGAATTGAGTCATTAAGAGTGTTATCAAGAGTCGGTGCTCAAACCAAGAATGCACAGGAAACTCAAGGCCAGAAGCTTCCCAGTCAGTTCTGAATAAAAGACTGCCACTAGAAGCCTGCAGTGGCAACCCATTCGGGAGGCCTCTCACTCTGGGGAGCTGATTCTTCCCCTTCTGCTCTCACCTCCACTTAACAAACTTCCACTTCACTTCACCCTTTTGTGTCTGCGAGATTCATTCTTTGACTCCGTGAGACAAGAACCCTATAATCCTGTAACGGTATGATTCCATTTCTGTGAAATGTCCAGAACAGGCAAATCCATATTCAGCCAGAATGATGCTTAATGGGTCCAGAGTTTGTTTTTGGTGAAAATGTTCCAAATTTAGATAGTGGTAATGTTTGGAGAATATTGTAAATGTACTAAAAGCCATGAGATGGCATACTTTAAAACAGTTAAAAACTGTGTTGTATGAATTTTGTCTTAATTTTTTAAAAACTCTATTTGGTATTTTTTTTTTTTAAGATTTTGTTTATTTATGTGACAGAGATCACAAGCAGGCAGAGAGGCAGGCAGAGAGAGGAAGGGAAGCAGGCTCCCTGCTGGGCAGAGAGCTGACACCTGGCTGGATCCCAGGACCCTGGGATCATGACCTGAGCTGAAGGCAGAGGCTTTAACCCACTGAGCTATGCAGGTGCCCCTATTTGATTTGGTTTTTTGTTTTGTTTTGTTTTGTTTTTTTTAATTCTGCAGGGCCAGCATCTGGACAGGCCTCCTTTGTCCAAACAAGGCCAGTGAGGTTAGGGAAGTAAACTCACTAACCTGAGTTCACAGGTGGGAGGGAGACAGTGTTGAATTGACTCGAGAAGCCAAGGGAATCCAGTGGAAATTCACAAATAAATCTTTAACCTGCTTTTTAACTATGTCACAGAAAGGAACTTAAAGCCAAGGATATAGGAGAATCTTTCCAGGGGCAGGAAACAGAGGTATGGAGAGGACAGGAGATGGGTGAATGCTTTGCTTGTTTTTCATTTTTAATCAACCTCAATCACAGCTGGTGGTCTCTGGGAGGCAGGACCCAACACTGTCCCTTGGTCTTTGTTCTTGTGGCTCCTGTAGGAAAAAGAGAAAGCAAATTCCATTCAATCGCCATAACATGTCCCTGCAAGAACATAAAAATAAGTGATTGCTTATTTTCAACACCTGAACTATCTACTCCTGCAGGAACTCAGAAAATCTGATAAGGTGATAATGGAAAATGTGTCATGCATGAATATCCATTTTAAAAACACACTTATCTCACACTTTACGTAAAGGTCAAAATCAATGTTATGTCGAAAACATTTTTCAAAGTACAATTATCTTGATTCGTGAAGCGAACCAAATTCCTATTAGGTTTACAGTCTTGGGTTTAAGCCACGCACATTTCACCAGAAGGGCATCACTGATCTAATTGAAAGCCAGAATTAAAGCAATGCTGTAAGGACCTTCTATCCCTCCAGCTGGCTGTCTTTATCCAGGCTCCTATGTCACATATCATCCTCCTGGGAGAAGCAAGAGAACCTTCTCCTGGGGCGTCCCACGGCCCCATCTCTGTATGCTCTTAATTAACCTCCCAGGCACAGGTATGTCCCTTCCCTGGGCGGTGGCATCTGCTTCCAGGGCACCCACGGTCTGTAAGGTGGACAGCTCCGTGTACAAGGGACCCTGCTAGAGGATATCTTTGCTGTGTAACAAACACCACAAGCTTGGCAGCCTTGCACAGTTCCCATTTATTATCGTCCACTTCTGTAGCTCAGAAGTCTTGGAGGGTGTGACTGGGCTCTCACAGATGCAAATCAAGTGTTGGCCATACCATGCTTTATCTGGAGGGCCTAGGGAAGGCCTGCTTCCAGGATCCGTCAGGTTTTGGCAGAATTCAGTTCCTTGCTGTGGTAGGACTAGCAACCCCCATTTCCTGGACTGTCCTGAGCTCCTGGAGGGTGCTGTCAGTCCCCACCATGACCCCTCTATGCCAAGGCTAGGAAAGAGATCCTTGCTAGGGTCAAACCCTCTCACCTTTGCATCTCTCAGACTTCCACCATCAGCAAGAAACTTTTCTCTGCTTATGCCCACCTGGAACACTTCCTGATTTTAATGCTGAAGGATTAGCAATCCTAATCACATCTGCATATGTATGTCACTTTAGGCACGGTCATTCGGGACTAATACCTGCCATAGGCACGATCTTGGAATTAGGGTGGGAAATTTAGTTTGGGGACATCTTTGAATCTGCACCCTCGCCCCCGCACCCAGGGAATAAGCAACACTTACTGGAAGCTCAAAAGTCAAAAAATGAAGCACATCACTTTTCCAGCATTCCCCGACACACAATTTCTGGACCTTATGATTGCACTAATCCTCATGATCATCATCATCTTCACCATGACAGCTGGTCCCTAATGCCAAGCCCTCTGCTCAGCACCGGACAAACTGATCTTACTTAAGACTCACTATCTTTTATGTAGTTGACTCTGTTACTGATCCCATTTTGCAGAGAAGAAAACTGAGGCTCAGAGAGGTTAGGCAACACAGCCAGTATACGCAACCGGCTGGAAGAGATGGCCCCAGAGCTGGTAGCTCATGCTCCTTACTCAGGAACTGAGCAGTCACGGTTAGTTTCACCTCTCTGTGGGCCCCCCAAGTGCTTGGATACCTTTCCCAGACTTCTGACCCTAAGCTGAGACCTTTCATCACCCCATCTGCGCACAGCCCATCCCCACCTTAGTACTTGATCCCTGTCCTCCTCCTGGTGTGTGTGTGTGGGGGGGGGGGGTGTCCGCAGCCTGCTGGCCTATTAGTAAATACAACAGGTTTTTTAAAATTTTTTTTAATACTTATCATTTGCAGTTGACTGATTCCACAGAGGATTTGATAGAGTTCACTAGCATTAAAATGGGAAAAATGTAAATAAATGTTCTCAAACTCTAGATTAGCATAGAAAATCAAGTCTAAGGGAAGGTTAGAAGTCCATGTTCTACTCTCTAACCCAGTTCTTAAACTTGAATATGAATTTTATTCTCAGCTCCCCAGTGAACATAGCAAAAAGAAAAACACAATCAGTTACAAAGTTAACTCTGTGCAGAAGTAGAGCTAGCTCCTTAGAAAAACCAATTCTTTCCCAAGTAGCATAGCCAGAAGCCAGAGAAAAATTTGTCTTCTGAACCCAGGTTGCTGTGCTAAAAACCCCTGGGCAACATTCCTGAAGCACAGCTTGGGGTCTCTCTATTATTTCCTGACCCGCCCACCCCTCAGTGTGAGGATAGCCCGCTGCAAACTAGGCTCAGTGAAGAAGGACCTGCAGGAGGCTAGGAATTGCAGAGACAACACACTCTCAAGGGTTGAGGTTCTGTGTCCTACAAACACCCTCCAAATACCCTTTCTCTCTCCCGCAGTGGACAACTGGCAGTCCAGGCTCTCACCTCCTGGGATCATGTGGACAGGTATTCTCTATTGACCTCTCCTAAAATTTTTATTTTTTTAAAGATTTATTTATTTATTTGGGGGTGGGGGCAGTGAATCTTAAGCAGATTTCCCATTGAGTGCATTGTCGGCCTCAACCTCACGACACTGAAATCAGACCTGAACCAAAACCAAGAGTCAGGCACTTAACCAGCTGCACCACCTAGGCGCCCCTCACCCGTAAAGTTTCTAAATAAGCTCAGCTCGATAGGCAGACTTCTATGAAGATAGACAAGACTGTCCAAAGCCCTTACCAGTCCAACCAACCTTAACCAAGGTGGAACCTTTACCAGACCCTCAACACCAGGTTCTTGAGCCTCAATGTCATACATAGCTTGCATTAAAGGGAGCCAACAAGAAAGGATTGCTCTCAAAGCATAGTATGCTGGTTTATAAAGACACTTTTCCCAAGGATGAGGAGCTGGAGTAGGGAAACATCCTTCTGTCCTACTGTCATTATCTCATGATTGTCACTGTTAGTGGACACAAGACATCACAGGATGCCTTTCTTCATGATCGATACTTTTATTGGGCTCCTGGAAAACAGAAATATTTGTGCAAGGAGGCTTTAAATTGTTACTTCTAATTTTTTCCAGACAACCAGTTCTTGCTGATGGCCGTTACCTCTCATTTCTTTTCGTTCCCAGAAGGAGGTATTTGTCCCTAAGTATATGGAAACTTTTAACCCCTGACTCAGATCAGTGGCTTTATAGGAGTTCAACTTCTCTTGCATTCCCTAGACTGTCTCAGGACAAGAAAGAATGTATAGATGGGACCAGGTTTACACAAATGCATACACGCACACATACATACACAGTCACACACACAACAATTTACACATAGGTGCACAAAGGCACACACAAGTACACACAAAACAATTTTAATTTCAGCATATGAAAGCTCATGTTTCTAACATAACGCTCATGTTCCTCACTTGCTAACAGCCAAAATATTTTAGCCCAGAAACTTTCCAAAGCAAAACAGGTAGTTCTGAACCACAGACATAGCAGAGTCTCAGGAATGAAGCCACATAAATCTCTAGTTTTGACCCAGATAGCTGCTTATGAAGCCAGCAGAATAAGTTGCTGGAAAAATCTGAGACTCTCCGTAAAATTCCAGGGAGCCCAAGAACCCTAAACAGCCCAAGTGAATTTAGGAGGAAAAGTTCACTAAGTGGGAAAGCCAGGAGCAGTTAGGATGGCCACAGGACCCTGCTCAAGGCCTCACTCAACATTCCTGCTTCTCCTGCTGGTCCCCAACTTCTTCTGTTGTTGGAGTTAGGCAAAGCTGGTGGAGGGAGTGCCTTCATCGCCTTCCCCCAAGTGCCCTGGGTGACCAGTGACATGTCCATCTGCAAAGATGACATTCCCGCACCCTGGAAACCAGTGGGTGTCCTCCACCTGCCTTGGGACAGTTGTTCAGCTTGAATGCTCCCCGTTGATTCACCTGAACATTCCCCATCATTAAAGACATTTTATTTGCTCTCACAGTAAAGGATCCATTTCATTCTATAAAATTAGAACACCTTTCAGCTACATCTTAAGACTGTGCCTGGGTGGCTCAGTGGGTTAAGCCTCTGCCTTCAGCTCAGGTAATGATCTCAGGGTCCTGGGATTGAGTCCCGCATTGGACTCTCTGCTTGGCAGGGAGCCTGCTTCTCCTTCTCTCTCTCTCTGCCTGTCTCTCTGCCTACTTGTGATCTCTGTCTGTCAAATAAACAAATTTAAAAAAAAAAATCTTAAAAAAAAAGACTGAACGCTTGCCCTTATTTTGTCTCCTGCACTGGATGTGTTTATATGTTCCAAACACTTAGCCTATAACAGCCCTGAGTGGGGAAAGACAGTGATCATCTGTACTTCATCCATGGGGAAACTGAGTCACAAAGCTGTTACTAGCTTTGCCCACCGTCACACAGCTAGAAATGCTACAGCGGACTATTTTGAGGAAAGGATAAAACATAGACTTGGATACACTAAAGAAAGGCTTTTGAGAGCCTTCAATTCCAACCCTAGATTCCACAGAAATGTTCTTGGAAAACTCACAGTCTCCAGGAACTCCTTTGAAACCATCCTTGTGTCTAAGAAAACACATCCTAACCCCATAGCCCATTGGAGTCTTTTCCATATTTGGATATTTTCCCACCTGTACCTTCCCCTGGGGCTGGCACAGGAAGTCTGTGCTTCTCTCTCAATTACCATTTCACCTGTGCACCCCCCACATCTCTCCACTAGGTGCTAAGCCTTGTGAATGGGCAGGACCCCCATGCAGGAAACTGAGATGGGGTGCGATAGAGGGGACAGGGTCTGGATGTGCTGACAAGCCCCTGTGGAGGGCAGAATTCTGAGGAGGCCTCTAGTGACCCCTCCTTCACACTTAGGTTGAGATACTTTCCCTGTGATTATGGCAGTTTCAATGACAAAAGGGAGATTATCCAGGTGGACCAGAGCTATGCACATGAATGCTTTCCCAGCAGACAATTTTCTCCAGCGGGTGGAAGAGACAGAAGTCCTAGCATTAAACGCCCGCGTGCCTTTGCAAAGCCATGATGATGGAGTGATGCAGACAGTGTCCAGGAGCTGAGAACACCCCCGCTGACAGCCAGCAAAGGAAATGGGGACCTGAATTTCCAGGAACTGAGTTCTGCTGACCACTTACAGGAGCCCGCAAGCAGGTTCCTCCTGCAGAAACCCTGCCCCGCTGACACTCAGTTTCAGCCTGGGGATGCTGGGAACCGCACTAAACCGGAATTCTGACTCAAGGTGACTGGCTGTTGTTTCAGGTGCTAATCTTGGGGTCATTTGTCATGCAGCATGGGCAATGAATCACCCCAGAGGGGATAGGAAAGAGGCAGAGCCTGAGAGGGGACCTTTAGGGAAGGCCAGCCAGCCTTGGGCTGCAGTGTGGTTTGAGACACTGGGTTGAGCCTCTGGAGCCTGTGGTTCAGAAAAGAAGCTCTTAAGACAGACCACAGTGTGTCTGAATTCCCAACTCACCCCTGCATGAAGCTGACCTCCCTGAGGCTCAACTCTTGTATCAGCGTGTTGGGAGTGAGGAACGTGCCCACCTTGTGGGACCCTTATCAGGCTTAAATTATAGGATTCATGTGCAGCCCTAGACAGAGCCTGACAAATGGGAGCATCTGTTTGTGTTTAATTTGGGAAGAGACGCAAACTTGCCCCCGCAAAGATGTCCACATCCTGATCTCCAGAATCCGTAGCTGTGTTGCCTTTCATGGTAAGAGGACTTTGCAGGCATTAACCTTAAAAATGAAACTGCCAGTTATTTTACCAGCAAAAAGGGGTTTTCTCAAGAATAGTAGAGAACGCCAATCCAGGATAAGCAAGAAAAACCACAGGTGAGTCTGACAAATCAAAGACAGGAACATTATTTTATGGAGAAGGACGAGGAACCTGGGAGGGGTTATTTTGAACCAGGTCCTTGGGAGACAAGCAAGAGTTCCCAGTGATGAGGGTTTCTTGTCAGTTGGGTGGCAGGAGCAGTCAATGACTTGTAGGAGATGCCATATCTATCTTTCCCCATGGGGGCCTGTCATCAATGAGTCTTTTCTGTTGCGATTCTTCTCTTGGGGCCCATGACTGACAATTTTTCCTGTAAAGTTTCCTATAAAATGGACATTTTTTTTCCTCAGTGGCACAGTTCCCCATACCAGGCCCCTTTGTAGCATTTTAAGTCCACGCTAGTGAGGTTTCCCTTTATGGACTTGGACACAAGTGGGGTTAAACTAAGGATTTGGGGATGAGGAGACTGTCTTGGATTATATGGGTGGACTCAATGTAACCACAGGGTAGTCATAAAAGGGAGGCGGGAGGGTGTTGCAATGGAGTCAGAGAGTAGAGTGAGGAAGGTAGCCCCCTGCCGGCTGTGAGGGTGGGGAGGGGTCCAGGTGGCTTCAGAAGCTGGGAAAGGCAACAAAGCAGATCCTTCTCTAGAGCCTCCAGAAGGAGCCAGCCTTGATTGATTTTAGCCCACTGAGACTGATTATGAACTTCTGACCTCCAGAATTGTAAAATGATAAATTCTCATTGTTTTAAGCCACTAAACTTGTGGTAATTTGTTGTAGTTGCCACGGGAAACTAACATACTCTTCCCTGAAATTATTTTTCTTAAGGCTTTCATGGGTGCGAGCAGGGGGAAGGAGCAGGGGCTCATCTCAGGGACAAAGGAACCCAGTAGGCATTGGTCCCAATTTATTCGAGGGAAGTTACCCATAGGACCATGTTCCCTGCAGTTCCTGTGATGCACAAATTTGTGTAAAATATAAAACTATTAGAAATAATAGGAACCTAGTTGTTGAGAAACTCCACACTGGGCATTGCAGGCAGGAAACAGTGGGACTTAGCTTCTCGGCCTTGAGGCTTAGGACCACCAGACCAGTGTTGGACACAGACATGGACACCACAGGTCAAATACCAGACAACACAGAGTCACGAAGATAAGGAGAGGGGAGCAGATCCACACATCAGGAAAACTTTTCCCTTACACCCCCACCCCCACCCCACGTCCCAGGATGAGGGCTTCCCTAGCCACCTGGCAGCTGGGAGCAAGGCCCACAGCGAGGTTCCATGCAGGCTTATTTGGTGAGGTGTGTGTATAAACAGGCACGTGTGCGCGCACACACACACACACACACACACACACACATGTGCTTTATAGTTAATAAACTATGAATCCTCAATGGGGAAAAAAATAGGGCTTGACTTATAGACAAGTCTTTATATAGTGAAGAAAACAGTTGAGAGCATCCTGTCCTGGCACCCTGGCTTCCAGGCATGAAAGATTATCAGTGTCAGAGTTCCTGCCTTCCTGAAGAAAGGAAGAAGATAGAGGCCAGGTTGGTTCAGAGCATCTTAAGGAATTTTATTGACTATGAAAACCTATGTGAGTAGATGTTACAGTTCATTCAATAGAGCCTCATTTGACATTTACTTTTATTCCAATGTAGGAATTTTTTTTCGTGTCCTCACTTTACAGATGGGGAAACTAAGGCCTAAAGAGATTTAAAATTTTGTCTAGGGTCCCACTGCATACAAGGGTCAGAGGCAGGATTTGAACCTCAGGCAGTCTGCCTCCAAAGAATATAGACATAATGTCTACACCACAGCATCATGATTGCTGTGGACTAAATGTTTGAGTTCCTCCAAAGTTCCTATGTTGAAGCCCTAACTCCCAATTTTGGAGCTGGAGCCTTTAGGGGGTGCTTAGGGTTAAATGAGGACATAATGGGAATTGATGCCCCTATAAGAAGTGACAGCAAAGAGACATCCCCCTCCCACCCCGGCCACTGCCATATGAGGACACAGAGAGAGGGCAACTGTCTACAAACCAGAAAGAAGGTCCTCCCCAGGAACCAAATCAGCTAGCATCATGACCTTGGACTTCCCAGCCCCAGACCATGAGAAATACACTTCTATTAACCGGTTAAGACACCCAGTGTAATAGAACTTGGCCACCATGGACCAAGCTAATACAGATTTCAAACTAACACAGCAACCTAGTTGATAGAAGATAATGATGAAGGAGATTTTCAACTTTCAATGTTTGTGGGCCCTGCTCCTGGCCTCCCAGGGAAGCTAGACTTAAATTTTTACCAAGGTCAAAATGGGACTGTCATGTGGGAAGAGGCCCCATGGGGAAGCCATGGTATTGTCATGGGAACTGGGCACCCTCAGCTATGTGATCAATGCCCCAGTAATAGGAGAAGGGGAGGCTGACCCAGGGCCTGGGACTCTCAGAGGCTCCCATGGATGGCTGCCTTGCCTGAGCATGAGGACTCCATAAGCTTGTCCTAAGACCAAGGTTTTTGCAGGTCCAAAGGTGTCCTCAACAGCAGGAGGTGACCGTTCACCTGACCCCATTGTGTTGGAAACCCAATTAGTTCTGGCAGCATTGTAGCCAGCTCTCTTGAAAGCACAGAACCCAGTGTCAATGAGCAGGTGTAATTTAGCCAGCTGAGCCGAAGGACAATGGAAAGGCCACTGGACACTCTTGGACTGTTTCTCCTTCTGTAGCAAGTGTGGTTTATAAGCTTCAATGAAATGATTAAGTTCACTTCAATAAACATCTCTTGAGTACAAGGGAGTTCATAGTAGAGTGAGGACAATCAGCAAACAGAAAATTAATGCCCAGACAATGTGATCGACCTCCCAAAAAGGCAAAGGCAGGGGGTGTAAGGGTGAGGAGGGAGTGTCTGCCTCTGCCCGGATAGGCTGGAGGACAAATACAAATCCCACAGACGGAAGAAGGTGGAAAACATTTGCAAGTATTTGTCAAGTAAACCTGATGTCTAAGTTGAGATGCAGGAATGAACAGTAGAGAACAAACCCACCTCATGAGCTGGGGGAGACTGGGAGGAGGCTGCCCTGGGGACACCCCCAGAGAGGAATCATCAGCTGTCAGGAGATGCCCCACTTTCTCAGGAACCATGGCATGGTCAGACTGACAGGAACATTTATTCACTGTTTGTTCAAGTAAATCACCCTATTCTGCAAAGAAACAAGTTACCTTGCAGACAAAAGCTAAGTGAATTCAGACTGTGTCAATCCTTCTGCTATCCCAGCACTGTTCCTGGTTGTGATCAGTGGTTTCACTCCCGTCAGAGACTAGACTGAACAGAACGCCTGCAAAGGTGGAAATATATGTCTGCTATAGTGGGACCAGAGTCTGGACTTCAACTCTGTGCTTCTGCAGCAGACAGGCACTGGTCCAGAATCCTGATGGTTCAGCAGGTACACCATTGTCCTTCTGTGATCTAAGCTATAGAACACATTGAGTCTGCAACTTCCGTTTTGTTTCTTTATGTTTAAGAATGAATAATGAAAAGTAAAGCCAGTGGGTCTAGACACCCTCCACCATGGCCCTGGATTCCAATCTTCCTGGAAGTTTTCCCCAAACACAACCAGGGAACTTGGCAACTAATGTCCCAGATTCTGAAATCACTATTTCAGACAGCATCACTTTTAGGTGTCACCTGTGGCTTGACCAGGAAGCACAAAGTGGAAAGGATGCTCTTAATTCATGTCAAGATTCAAAGGGAGGTGCTAAAACTGTCTCAGTGCACTGGTCTGCAACAGTGAAGCTGCTTATGAAAGTAAAGTCTGTTTTACCCTCTGCAGTTTCTAAAATTCGAGTAAAATGAAAGGGCAATGAGTCAAAATAAATAAATAAATAAATAAAAAGCGTAATACTTGTGAGATTCCCATCATGAGGGAGGACCTGCCAGAGATATATCCGGGAGACAGAAAGTAGAACACAGTCCAGATATTTGGGCCCTAGGGATCTTACAACACAAGGTAAGTGGATCAGAAAAGATTGTACACACCCCCTTTGGGGAGCTATGGCAATCAGCGGTTAAACCTAAGGCTGGCTTTCATATTGCCCAAGGTTCAAATCCCAGCTCTGACACTTGCTCCTATGTGACAACACTCTATGCCAGTTTCTTTGTCATGTAATCATTGATAAGATAAAGTGAGGAAACTGATGTAAACACTCAGCACAATACCTGTCACTTAAATGTTAGTGATTACTCTGCAACAAACCACCACCCATCAGCATATTTTTCCCTCTTGGGGCAATAATACATTGATTTATTTCAGTAAATATTCCTGATGTGGGGAGTACTGCTTAGATTATAGAAACCATCACATTTTATTTGAGCTGGTTAATGGAGGTAATCATGATGAGTCTCTTTTTGAAATTAAGAAGACTTTGGGGGTGTGTTTCTATCACAACACTCTGGACACATTTCTATATCCTTTAACATTTTCCAGCTCATGCACCTGTTCTTTAGAAAACAGATGGAATTTTCTTCTTGGGATTTCACTGAAGTTTACAGTCTGTTAAATCCTTATCTAGATGAGAATTTTAGTCTATGGGACTTGTTTTAATTTGAATTGTAAATGCACAGAAAAGAGACTCTTTTATGGTAGATTTTGCACTCTGTTGTGTTTCAGTAAAGAATGGCAGGTGAAGCTTTCTTAAGGAAAGAGAAAGAGAGGAAGAATTCCTTCATTCTCCTGTTTTTGCTTGTTAGGATCAGGTGCACATATCAGAAATCTTCTCCAGGAGGAGGGGAGGAGGGATGAGGGTCGAGAAGTCCCGGGGTGGGGGGGGGGGGAGTTGGAGGAGGTGTAAGGGCAAAGGATTGGTGTGGGAAGGATATTTGGCTTGGGAAAATGGGATTGGTGATGGAAGGGAGCGATGCTTCTGGCTGGATTCCTTATAATGCAAGGAACTTTGAGGTTTAAGAACTTTGGGTATTCAGTATTTGTTTCTATTCATAGTGTTTTCCCTCATTGGGCATTTCTTAACTAAATATTAAGTTGAACTCCATAAAATCGCCACTTTTGTAAGTCAAACAGGAAAGAACTATGGCAATTTCCTACAATTTGGCTCCAGTATCATTCTCTCCTACGGAAGGAAGGAGGGAATCCTGGTCCCACCAAGGCACCTGTGACCTCTTCACCCAGCCCTCTCCCGCCCTCTTTGATTCTTTTCCCTGAGATGCATCGTGAAGTCTCCTGTCCCAACTGACAACTAGATCTTGCGCTTTATTTTCCAGAAAAGTTTGTTAAAGTGCTGAGTTTCCTCCTGCTTTTCCTCATGTCTTCATCTCATTTCTTCTAAGTTTTCTTAAGAATAAAATGTCACCTGAATGACTTTCCAGGATGAAAAATGATTATATTAACATTTGCCTGACAGGTTGGCTTTATCTGTGGTTGTCCCTTTGTCACCATCCAGTTGGGCTCAAATGGCCCAGGGGTCAGAAGATGGATCAGAACAGAGAGGCCTCCTCACTACATGCCTTACTCCAAGACTGCAAACTAGCACAGGTAGATGTTACCTGTTAGGACCCCTTATGTCTGCTAGTGACCTTGAAAAGCCCCTGAGGTGGACACTGTTTAGAAAACGACCTTCCTCCTTTCTGGTAAAGTCATGATTTTACTTAGGTCTGCTCTTCATCCCCAGCTGCAGCAGGAATGGCTGATGGACCACGTTGATGTTCAGGCCCCATTTCCCTGGCTTTTGTCTGTTTCTGACCAATGATGTGCAAGAGGAAGTCAACAGGGAGTCCAGGGAATGGTCCCTCCTCCTAAAATGCTAACAGTGGGAAAAAATATTCCTTTCCTTCCTCTGGGCATTTTCATAAGTGCACTGCAGTCCTCAAGAGCACTGAGACAGTCTGCTCAGAAGTCAAGTCCAGGTCAGAGACTTGGGTCCTTGAATGGCCTGGTCAAGCCCCAGGGCAAGGAAGGGTTAACATTGTCACTTTCCTTTCTGAAAAAAGGACACAGTAAATGTTTTTTCGTCTTGCCTGAAGAAAAACCAAGACAGTTTAATCAGAGTTAACTGAAAAAGCAAAAGGAAACTCAACAGATTGATGAGGATTTCTGGGATCCAACTACTGACTTCCTTTTATGTGAGATAATAAATTATCTTTCTCCTTAAGCCAATGTGAATTCACATTTTCAGTGACTTGCAGCCAAAGTCAATACAACTGAAAGTCCACTGATCCACACTTCTGTCATTAGCCAGACGTTCTTACAACCTCCAAGACCATGGAGAATCACCTCACTTTTAGAAGACCCTTTGGAATGGAACTCCACAATCAATTTCTACATCTCATTTCAATATTTAGGGGGATTTTTACACGTAGCCCAAACCTCCTGTGCTGCCATTCCAACCTGGCTCAGTTCTCAAAGTTAGGATCCTGGAGACAAGTTTATGTCCCTTCTGGCCAACTTTCCTGTACTTTTGAAACCCATTTGCTTCAAGCCATGAAACCTACCCTGGTTGTCAGGCCAGTCTGTTCTACCATGTTATTTGCTTTCTTTTTTTCAAAGACATGTGCCTCAGCAACTGTTCTATTTCAAAGGATTTAAAACACCACTATTTTATGTACCGCTAAGTAAGAAATCCTTTACCAGGAAAGCTATGACATGCCATCAACTCTAAAGACTATCCTAATTCTGGAGAAGCTAAAATATGTTTTTAAAACAAACTGAGGATGGCTGGAGGAGAGAGGGTTGGGGGAAAGGGGTAACTGGGTGGTGGGGATTAAAGAGAGCACATGATATAATGAACACTGGGTGTCATATGCAACTGATGAGACACTGAATTCTACTTCTGAAACTAATAAAAAAATAAATAAAACAAAATAAGTTAAAGTTAAAAATAGAACTACCCTATGATCCAGCAATTGTACTACTAGGTATCTACCCACAGAATCCAAAAACAGTAAATCAAAGGGATACATGCACCCTGAGGTTTATATTAGCATTATCTCAATAGTCAAATTATGGAAACAGCCCAAGTGTCCATCACCTGATGACCTGATAAGTAGATGAAGATGTGATATATATATAGATATAGATATAGATATATCTATATATATATACACACATACATACACACACACACACAAATAAACATACATACATATACATACACACACACAATGGAATATTAGTAATAAAATAATGAAATCTTTCCATTTGCAATAACATGGATGGAGCTAGAGTATATTATGTTAAGTGAAATAAGTCAGTCACAGAAAGACAAATAGCATATTTCACTCAGGTGAAATTTAAGAAACAAAGTCAACAAGCCAGGAACAAAAAGAGAGAAAGAGAGAGGAGCAAACCTATAGGTTTGCTATAGATCTATAGATCTTACTTATAGAGAATAAGCTATTGGTTACCCTAGGGGAGGTGGGTGGGGGGGATGGGTAAAATAGGTGAAGGTGGTTAAGGAGTGCACTTGTCATGATGAGCACAGCGTGATGTATGGAAGTGTTGAATTACTATATTGTACACCTGAAACTAATATCACACTGTATGTTTAACTGGATTTAAGTTAAAACTTCTAAAAACTAAAAAAGTTTTTTTAAAAAGTGCATCTCAAGAATCATTACAGAAATGATATTTTATATTTGCACAGATGCTTCCTGCCCCCCCCAAAAAAAAAATCCACAAAGGAGGTGGAGGAAGGATTTGCACCACATTGCTTCCTACATCTTCCAGAGAACCCGGACCCAGTAAAATAACACTGTGTTGGGTGATGTGACATCTTTTTACCCTTGGTCATGGTCCTGAAGTTGAGCATGCACTGAGCTTTTGCCTGGACCTCCTTGGGCCTATGACCACTGGAGGTCCCTGAATGCCTCTTCGGAATGTCATGATCCCAAGTGTGAGGATGTTCAAGAGGCAATGCAGAACGTCCAGGATAAGCTTTATGATGTAGCTATGTAGTTTCATGTTCCCAGCCCCTCTCCTCCTCTGAAACTTTCCCTGTGCCCCTAACCCACCCCCTTTATCCATGTGTGTACACATGTGTGTGCGTATGTGTTACGTGTGTATGTGTTCACATGGGAGTGCATACAGGTCCAAGGCACTCAGCAGCCCTTGCCCCACAAATGGCTGGGCTCTCTGGGTGACTGAAGCTACAAGATGTAAAATATGCAGCACTCAGTGTTGAAAACTGGCTTCAGGAAGAAGAATGAAGCCAACATTCAAACAAAACAGGAAACTATATGGACACGAAGGACCGATGGAGCCTCTGTCTCCAGTTCCACTTCCATTTCATGAAGTGTGAAACCCAGCCACATTCCTGCACTCAGGTCCTGTGATACACTCCAAGATCCTTAAAATAAAACCCATGTTTTATTTTTATTTCAGAGGCTTCAGTGAGGATTCCATCTCTTACAACACAAATGTCTAAAAAGCATATCAACCATGTACCTGACCTGGTGGGCCAGTGTTC
Organism: Mustela erminea; assembly: GCF_009829155.1. Taxonomy (NCBI): domain Eukaryota; kingdom Metazoa; phylum Chordata; class Mammalia; order Carnivora; family Mustelidae; genus Mustela; species Mustela erminea. The sequence continues at coordinate 49,496,432 of NC_045620.1, forward strand.
TATTGGGGCTCATAGATCCAAACTGCCAGAATTAGTCTCTGAACTTAATGCACCACACTTGAATTTTGAAGACCAACAGACTGGGCTTACATCCATGAGCTAGGGGACTCTGTTTCTCTGTTGCAACCCCAGTGTCTGGAACAGTGCCCGGCACAGAGCAGACACGCCATAGCAATTCACTGAATAATGAACCAGTGGAAAGAGCCACTTGTGCAGGAACAAGGTGTCTGCCTGCGATAAGTATGCAACATCAGGGGAGTATGTAAGCATACATCCCAGCTCTTCCACCCACTAGTGGAGAAAAGTTAGACAAGTCATCGCAGTCCCCACACAAAGGAGCTGAGGATGATGATGCCAGCTCTGGGACCATAAGGAAAGTCACAGCAGGTATTTCAAGAATTAGAAACAAAGAATAAATGCCCCCAAAGACAGATATGGGACAGGTTTTGGTTTGGGGAAAGTTTAGGGAGTAGGCATGATACTGTCACTAAGAAACGTCTTGAAAGGGTATTTTAATCAAATAACTGACTGGTAGAGCAAAGGCCTGAACTGGTGTTGTGAAGGCCGTGGTGTCTGTTACCATCTCACTGGGTAACCCATGAGTTCTTTACCGAGACTCTTTCTACTTCTGCTTTCCCAATGTAAGCAGAGAGGTTAAATGAACTCAGTGGTTTTCTAAAGTTTTTAATAGCAGAACTATGTTTTCAAACAATTCTGTGAACATATAAATGTTGAAATACCTGGGTAGTTTTTCTATGTGAACAGTCTATAGAAAATGCTCTTGTTGGGGTGAGGCTGGGGGCCCAGGACCAACTGTCCCCCAACCCACCCTCAGCCCAGCCTCGTTGGGGTTTCCTTCAGCACTTCTGTAAAACATCAGACCCAGGGAACCCATCTGAAGTGGCTGAGCCAAACCGTCTCCCCAGTGGTGGCTTTGTGTGGCAGAAAAGCAGTAAGTGTGCCCCTAACCAGCCATTTCTCCATCTGATCTTCTGTCCTGTGCCCCAGACACAGTCCAATGTTTCTTCAGAAATGTGCCTTTTACCGCCCTTGTTTGAGGGAGACAAGTTGAATGTATGTGTAAAATCAAAACTTAATAATTAAACCCTCTCCAGAAACCATCCTGCTTAATACGCAACAAGCCTTGGCTCAGTGGCTGCAAAGAAAATTGTTGATTTTCATTGTTGAAATCACACATGGTGCAGCCACGGGAGCCCAAGGTGAGCCACTTCCCTCCTCCAATACTAGTCCCGCCATCTGCTACCAGCATCTGGCCATAAGGACTTCCCAGAACACACGGATGTTTAAGGCCGTCATCAACATGTGATGATACACTTTTTTTTAAGATTTTATTTAATTATTTGACAGAGGGAGACACCGCAAAAGAGGGGATACAAGCAGGGGGAGTAGGAGAGGGAAAACAGGCTTTCTGAAGAATAGGGAGCCCAATGCAGGGGCTTGATCCCAGGACCCCGGGATCATGACCTGAGCTGAAGGCAGATGCTTAACAACTGAGCCAACCAGGCACCCCACGATAATGCATTTCTATTGGACAAGCCATTCTGTTGGTTCTGTTTGAGAGCATGTATATTTGCCAGCGTGGGTTGGCTTAGAAGAGATGGAGGATCCCTGCTTCTTTATGACTATTATTAAAGCTGTATCCACCTAAATCTTCCATGCCTACTATTGGATTATTTTCCCCAAGATTCAAAATATAAGTGTTAATCAACTCTAACTTGGAAAACATTTTCACAGTTGGCCATTACGGCAACAGTAGTTAGAAAAGAGAGGACCAGTCTCTTCAGGAGAAGACTGAATCTGAGTCAATTTTTTTACCCTGTTTCTGTGGTCAGAGATAGATATGACCCATGCAGGATGACATGGGACAAAACAGGTAACAGACAGCTTAGTAAGCCAGGACTAACTCCACCTTCCCGCACCAGCTTTTATCTCCCAGAACTGGCCAATTCAGAGTCAGAAGAAACCTGGAAGAGCAGTTGGGAAACCGAGGCTCAGAAAGGGGGCATCTTGTGCCAGGTCACACAGCACACTCAGGCAAAACAGAAACAATCCAGGACCCCTGGGCTTGACCCCAGGTTAGATCCTCCATGGCCCTCTCTGTGCTCAGAAAACAAGCTACTATTTGAGGTTCAGAGTTTGACGCAGACCAGTAGTGTGATCATGAGGGTTTTTCAAACGAAGACCCCTGGGATTTCCAGCGCAGTAAGATCCTTGACCAAACATGGGACTCACTCTGCCCCTACTGCCAGGCACCCTCCCCACCCCAGCCCGCATTTCAACACATTAGAGCTGACTCTTATTTTCCCCGTACCTGCAGTCATGAGCTTTGGAGTCCAAAGGTCCAAGTTCAGATGCACAGTACTTCACTAACCAGGTATCAGGGTAACTCTGGACTCATTATCTAAATTTGCTGAGTCTCAGTTTCTTCATCTGTGAATTGGAGAAATGTGGCCATCTTGCAGGCCAAGTTCGCCATGGGATCAGCCACATACTGACCCGCCTCTCCTCTCCCTGCTGTCTCCTCCTCTCCCTGCTGGCTTCACCTGGCAGCTCTGCCTTAGAAATCACCTGTGTGTGACTCTTCATCTCAGCGTATTTCCAGGGACTGCTCTGCCACATCAACTACTGAGGGTCAGTGTCTGTGGATTTCGTTTATGCAGTCCCTGACATTGTATCTGCCTTAGAGGGACTGCACCGTGGGCAGACACAGCTGTAATTCTCTCTGTCTCCTCCCTGTGGCCCTACTGGCCGTGGGCATAAGCTCTGCTGTCCAGCAGCACAGGAGCTGTGGTGCCGTCTCATAGGCCCCAGGAAATCCCCCTACTCCCCCTACAGTGAGGGAGCTCCCCCATTCCCTCCAGGCCTCTGGAGACAATAAAGGAGCTTCCCCTAGCATTCAGAGGTATGGGGATCAAGGCCCTGCATGCTGGGATTCTTTGGTTAAAAACTCTGCAGAGAGAAGAAAATTGAACATAGATGAGGATTTATGGGGCTCTCCCCCCAGTCCCCATCCCACCCCTCTGTCTTCTGGGGGCTTCTTTTAGTGCCACTTTCATTGTTAAAGTGTAAAATGATAAAGGACTGGGCTGCAAAATTCTGCACTGCCTCCCCCTGTCTTCCCTGCAAGGCCCTCCAAGAGATCAGCCACATCTTTCTCCCCTCACAGGGTGTGCCGTTCCTTATTTTAATCAGAGGGCTTTGACTTTTGCATCATTTGTACACCTCCACAGGCTGACACAAGATTCTGTGAAGTGCAGACACGTGAAAAGTCTGGTCCTGCTGGATCCAAACAGGAAACAACCAGAATAGATGCCTCTTTGGTAAGATGAGTAAGTGGGAAGGCATCCCTGGCTCATGCCACAGGTTCCTTCCTGGATGTGTTAGGCCTTGTGGTCACTCTGGTCTTGGAATGAAGACATGGGGCAGAGGCCTTAAAGAGTAGACAGTGTATCTCACAAAGCTGGAGAGATGTGAAAAGTCAACGGCCATCTCCCAAAGTAAGGGCAGAAATCAGGGTGGCTGCAGGGCAAGAAACTTGGTTTACCAAGCAAATGATGCCTTACCTTATTTGGGTCTCAGGAGCAACCACCCTATACTGTGCTGCCACACCAGGGGGGTCTCACTGTCATCAAATCCCCCACTGGAGGCCTGGTTATAAGTTTCCCGGACCTCAGACAGTCATCCAGAGGTCTGGGATGGGCTCCCCAAAATCTGTGTTTCAGCAAGTGTCCAGGAGTTGCGGCTGCTGCTGCTGCTGCTGCTCCAGAGTCCCCACTTTGAGAAGTGCCAGACTACTCCAGACATGCCCATCAACCACACCTGGCCTACCCTCTGGTCTGTCAGGCTCATCACAGCTCATGATTGCTCCTATTGACCTAATCATCAGTCCTCCTGACCTGATGAAAACTCTGTACATGTTTACATAGGTCTGGATCCTTGGAAGGTGACTCCACATGCAGTTGAATGAATGACCTCAACATCTGGGCACTGGGGGGTCGCATTCCAGCAGACAAACTCAGCACATAAAAAGAATGAATATTTACTGAGTGGTTATCAAGTGCCAAGCATGCCACATGAGCCATCTTTCTAAGTTCTCACAGCAATCATATGCAGAACATATTACCAATATTCTGTTTCCACAGAAGAAGGAACTGTAGCTCAGAAAGATTAAGTAATTGGCTAAGGTCATGCAGCCATGAAGGAGCAGAACTAGAAGTGATTCTCAGTATGACACCCAAGCTGGTGTTCATAACTCTTACATCTCTGCAGACAAAAATTAAGGGACTCTCCACTCATTCTCTCCTCTCCATCCATGTATCCTTCTCCTGAGAAGACTTCTCTGAGCTCTATGCCACATACAGCCCAGGCAGATTTCACTGCCATCCCCTTCGATGGGAGTTTCAAAACCACAATGAGATATCACCTCATACCAGTCAGAATGGCTAAAATTAACAAGTCAGGAAATGACAGATGCTGGTGAGGATGCAGAGAAAGGGGAACCCTCCTACACTGTTGATGGGAAGGGAGCTTCAAACTCTGTAAAAGAAGTAGAGTGATGGTGGAAAAAAGGCAAAGGAGATGGTGGAGGGAGGATTGATGATAGAGGGAAACAGAATGATGGGGGGGGGGTGATTCAGGGGTCATGAAGAAGGGAGGTATAGATAGTGACAGAGGGAAACAGGAGTTATGACAGGGGGAGACAGCAGGGGTGATGATGGAGAGAGGGTTTATGATGGAGCAAGGCATGGGTAATCATGATGGGAGGCAGACATTGGCAATGTTGAAAACAGATAAAGGCTGAAGATGGGGAGAGAGGTAGGAGCAATGATGGAGAAATGCAGGCAGTGGATGGGTCTGAAAGAACCTGGTAGTTTGTGTTATAACACTGGCACATTGGTCTGAATATCGGGTCTGCCATTATAGGGCTTCTAACATGGAAGCAGTATCAGACACATATTTTCAAGATTGCCTGAGCCTGAATTCTCCAAATGCAGTGTCTAAGTCAAGGTCATGTGGGACTGTGACCCCAGAAATAAGTGTGAGGGATGGGGAGTGAAACACGGAAAGGAAATATCCTATCAAGGGTGCATTAGGGTGGTCTCAGCTAATGCCCACTGTCATTCAGTCTAGGAACACTGAGGGAGAAACACCTGACACTCTTCAGGACACCCTCAGGAGGAACAAAAGAAGAAGCATTTACCCATTGACTCCTTTGAAGGGTGACTATCCTCTACACCCAGGTAGGACATGTAAGTGCCACATGGGATCCAGCTGTCCCACACCAAGACATCAGAGAAGGACCAAGTAAGAAGTAAGAGAGGCAAGTCCATTTCAGGTTTTGTAAGGCTGGTGGAAGCCTGTGTGGGACTGGCATCACAGCTACAGCTGCAGTAAAAGAGGGAACCTAGAGAATTTGAGGGGTGCCCAAGACTGTCTGATACAGAAATCAGCATGGACATGGGGAGTGAACACAAAGGAAGAAAGGAAGGAGAAAGCCCAGCACCACCTCTCACCTGAAAGGACACTGAGTGGGTGGATGGATGAGTAGTGGATAGATTGATGCACTGGATGGATGGATGGATGGATGGATGGATGGATGTCATGCAAGGATTTTTAGAAGCATCTAAGAATAGCCACAGATTGAAGAGGAGAGAATAACTGCAGATAGGACTTGAAAAAAAAAAATAACTGAAGACAAGGTACAAAGAGCACTAAGACTAAAATTTCTCCAACTCTTGGTACTAACATATTTCTCCAAACTTCTTGCTGTCAGTACAAATTCACCACTAATTTCAGAATTCTGAAATTCTGTTCAAGGAGGAACAGAACCCACACTAGGATTAAATGTGAAAAAAAAGTGGCCAATGAGCACCAGGAGAACCTCACTGTCATCAGTGATCAGGAAATGCAAATTAAAACCACAGGGAGATACCACCACATGCCACCAGAGCAGCAAAAAAATGAAACCTGGCATTGTCAAATGCTAGCAAAGGTCCAGATCAAGAACTCTTGTGTTAGTGGGCAGCATGGTGACAGAACTGTGCTGGAAACTATTTGTCACTTTCTCATAAATTCAAACCTATATCTCAGCTATGACCTAATGACTCCACATTTGGAGAAGTGAAAGCTCATGTCCACAAACAGACTGGAACCTTGGTTCACAGTGCTCACCCATAACCATGAAAGTTGGAAATAACCCAACCATGCATTCATCTTGTGATGAATAAATAGCTGGTCATCTGTTCAGACCTTGGACTATTACACAGTCCCAGAAATAAGGGGATTCTAAGATAGGTCCAAGCATGGATGAGTCAACAAAACATTATATGGAGCAAAAGGGGCCAGACACACACAAAAAGTACATGCTGTATGTGAAGTTAAACAACAGGCAACAGCAATCTCTGCTGAAAGATCAGAATGGGTTACCTGTGTAGAGAGCAGGTTGGGGGGATTGAGTGTGAAGGGTCACAAAGGAAACTCCTAGAATGATGACAATGTCCTAAATCTGTCTGGATGATGGTTACACAGAGGTATAGAATTACCAGAACTCATCAAATGGAAACTTAAGCATCTGTGTGTTTTCTTCAGTGTAGCTTATATCTAAATAGAGAAACAATGTAAATGTGGACATCTGATTGATAATAATCGCTCCCCTCCACAGGCACAGATATTCCCAGAGACCTTTGAATGTGTCCTTCTGACAAAGGAGATGCAGGCAGTGAATTTTGCCTTGGTGTTCACTGAGCTATCCCAGATCCTAGAAGAACACCTTGATTTGTTGTGTGAATAAATGAAGTCATGATCAAACACATTGCACAGATTCAGTCATGGAATATTTGCTATGAGCTCAGATGAGAGATTCTTCCACAATGCCAAAGCTCAGGTGTTGGGGACAAGCCTGACCTTACCACCCTCAGCTTCAGTTGCCAGAAGACTTCAGACAGCAGAAAAATTTTGGTCCCCTTTGTGATGACTTTCTGGAAATCCTGGACCTTCTACAATTGTTTTGGCAGTGTCCCCAACAAATCTTCTTATCTCTGGTCGTGAATGTCATTCAAATGCTAAACTGGGGTCCTAGGGACATCTGGCAGCTAAAATAGTCAAGCCTCCCTTCCATCCCAGGGCTGAATAAAACCCAGGGTCCTGGAACCTGGGAGTCAGTACCTCTGTTAAAAGACAAGGGACACAGACCAGGAACTTAGGTGTCCCTGTCACCTCTGAGCTCCATTCAGCTCACTGAAGTGCCTCCCAGCTTGTCTCTTCCAGCATCCAAGGAAGGTAGAAGGTACAGGTTATGCAAGGAAACAACCCTGCAGATGCAAACTGACCAAGGCACAGGGGACCGCACAGTCACCTATCCTGTGGCTCCAGCCAAGTCCCATGCCAACCCACAGGCACACTCCTGAAGCCCAGGTCTCTGCTGGATCCCAGGTGTCATGGTCTCTGGACACTCCCTCCCAGCTGCTTGGAGCATCATGGGGACTGTCAGCTCTGCTCAGGTGCTTTGAGACCCCTCACCAGCGAGACAGAACAGAACTAGCCATGGTCCCTTCATCACACCCTTCTGAAGGGAGACATTGGCCAGGCCCAGACCCAGTCAGATCAATGACCCTGGGGAGACTTGGAAGTCCAAAATAGATCACAGCAGACCTGTGCTGAGCATCTTGTCCTATTAGATGACACTTGAAGGCAGATTTTCCATAAGTCAACTGCATTTTACAGAATTCATAGAAATGAGTATTATCATCTTTGTTTTGTTCTCCAAATCCTGTATGGGGGTTGCTGCCCACAGAATGGCACCAGAAAATTAACCACACAAGATGAAGCACGTCTGTGAGTCTGGAAAGAACACCTGTCATCAGGGCTTTTTCCCTGGAGTTCCCCTACATACCCTATTAACAGTGACTTGTGTCCTGAATACCTCAGGGAGCTGGAGCTGCATCTGGGACACTGGGGTGGAGTCTCCACTACACGGGGAAAGAACAAAAAGCAGCCCTCACCCATCTGTTCATCTGCCCAAAGAACACTTGTTGAGCACCTACTATGTGGTGTATTTAATCCTTAGGCCCAGGCAGGGCACCCACAGGGTTTATTAAGAAGGCCTCAACAAAAAAGGGAATCCTCCTACACTGTTGGTGGGAATGCAAGCTGGGGCAGCCACTCTGGGAAACAGTATGGAGGTTCCCCAAAAAGTCAAAAATAGAGCTACTCTATGACCCCAAAATCACACTATTGGGTATTTACCCTAAAGATACAAATGTAGTGATCTGAAGGGGCACATGCACCTGAATGTTTATAGCAGCAATTTCCACAATAGCCAAACTATGGAAAGAACCTAGATGTCCATCAACAGATGAACGGATAAAGAAGATGTAGTATATATACACAATGGAATACTATGCAGCCATCAAAAGAAATGAAATCTTGCCATTTGCAATGACGTGGATGGAACTAGAGAATATTACGCTGAGTGAAATAAGTCAATCAAAGAAAGACAATTATCATATGATCTCTCTGTTATGAGGAATTTGAGAGGTTGGGTGGAGGGTTGTAGGGGGGTAGGGAAAGAAAAAATGAAACAAAACGGGATCGGGAGGGAGACAAACCATAAGAGACTCTTAATCTCAGGAAACAAATTGAGGGCTGCTGGCAGCAGAGGCAGGATACAGTGGCTGTGATATGGACCCTGGGGAGGATATGTGCTATGGTGAGTGCTGTGAATTGTGTTAAGATTGGTGAATCACAGACCTGTACCCCTGAAACAAATAACACATTAAATTTTTTTTAATTTTTTATTATTTATAAAAATATATTTTTAGCCCCAGGGGTACAGGTCTGTGAATCTCCAGGTTTGCACACTTCACAGCACTCACCAAAGCACATACCCTCCCCAATGTCCATAACCCCCCTTCTCCTAACCCCCCTACCCCAGCAACCCTCAGTTTGTTTTGTGAGATTAAGAGTCCACATTAAATTTTAATTTTAAAAGAAGAAGCCCTCTCCAAGGGGGTGGCATAGGAGTGGACACTGGAGTTAGGAAGAAGAGTCAGTCATACAGAGAAACAGGGAAGGAGCAGAGGGAGGAAATAGTACGACTACCTCCAGTGTGAATTTCTTCAAGCACGTGAAGAAAGAGCCAGTCCTGTGTGGCTGAGGCTGTAACTGGGATGGGAGGGAGCTGGGATGGGGCTGAGGGTAGGCAGACACTGATCATACAGGACCTGATGCTGCCAGTGAGACTAGGGTTGATCTAAGTGCAATGGGAGGCCATAAGAGGTGGGAACATAACAAGATAGTTAATCAACAGATTTGTGGTTTCATTAACTCAGTCTTGGCTGCAAAGGGAGGACTGGGAGCAGGGACAGGAATGTGGGTGTTAATTATAGCACCCTCAGGAAAGACCTAATGTCTTGGTTTCTGGGAAGGCAGTGGAGGAACCAGAGGAAGGATTAGCTGCATGAGGAATTCTGAAGGCAGCATTCAAGGAGATGCTTGTGGATTGAGAGAGTGGTAAGAACAATGTGAAAAAATAAAGGCTAGCTCCCAGGCTTTTGATATGAAATACTAGATATCAGTAGTATATCATATTGAGATAAGGAAGTCCATGGCAGGAGTAGGGCCGAGGGCTCTGGTTGGGGGGTGGTGGGAGGGTGAGGTGTCGCAAAGCATAGGTTCTGTTTTGGCCAAGTTTCAAGAAACTGGTCAGACATCAAGCACGATGCTGAGCAAGGAGCAGAGGCAGGCTGACTCCAGGAATGGGGCCAACATGGTATGAGATCCACCAACATTCTGAGAATGTTCACAACAATGAAGCAGTTAGACCACCTGGAAGTTGAAGGAAGAAATAGGATAGCTGAGGAGTGAGCCCCAGGGAGGAGCCATCAGAGGAAAGCAGCAAGAAGAGGCTGGGTGGGGAAAAAGGAATCCAAATTTTCAAGAAGAAAGGGGAGGGAAAACCACTGTCTTCAGGAATTGGGCAACAAGTCTTGGAGTGTGGACTGCCGGGGATATTTGGAAGTGGAGATAGTGGGTGATTTGACCTAAGTGGTTTCTGCAGGGTGCGTTTGGGGGAAGAGGTAAAACCTGATTGCATGGTTCTAGGTAGGTTGTGAGGTGAAAAAGTGGACATGGGCAGATCAGACCGTGGTTGAAGAAGTTTTCTTGGAAAACAGAAAAACGGAGTCAGAGAGTTATTTTCAATATGTGTGACGCTCAAGGTTGATAAGAATGATCCAGAATGGAAGGGGAACTGATGATGTAAGAGGGAGGGGAACATAGGGGCACAAACCTTGAGGATTTGAGGAGGTCTGGGATTCAGTGAGCATAGCAGGGATGCTTGCAGTGGGGGTGAGGCAAGAGGGTCAAAGGTGAGGCTATCCGGGCAAGCTTAGAGTGTGAGTCAGGATGGTGCACAATGGACATGCAGCTAGAAAGGAGGCAGGCTGCACCAGCCAGGGAAGGGCAGGCATCAGAAAGCGGGGGGGGGGGGGGGGGGGGGGTCTCAAATTTATCAGAAAGAGAGTTTCCTCAATTTCCATCCTTTCCTTTCTTCCTGCCTCTTGCCTTTGTTCCACTGGGGATGGGTAATAGATGCACTGCCTGATGTGTGATACAGGATAGACAACAAGAGATGACCTGCTTCCAAAGAGACCACCCACTTTGTAATAAAGAACAGAAGTTAGAAGACCCAGTTCTCAACTGCTCTCTCTTTGTCTGTCATAATAGACTGATGGTCTCATCAAAGCTACCATGATTTGCTGGCCACAGTCCACCAGCACATCCAAAATGACACCTCTCCCCAGCCAAATCCCTACTCTAATTTTGCAGTTATTTTTTCTTACTTCAAATTTAAATCATAGTCATTGTACAATGTTTATAAAATACAAACAAGACAAAAGAGGATCACAAAAATCCTATGTATTCCTATCACTGAGAGATATTCTTACCTATGCATATCTGTGACTGGTCTGGTTTATATCCATCACTTTTTATGCACACAGAGATGTTCTCTTTTTATAAAAATATAACAATACTATATATGTTGGTTCATAACATTTTAAAATATTTCCTATCTCTCAATTCAAATCACTAAGTACTCTTCAACATCATTTTTGATGGACATGCCACTTAATGGATGCAACATCAAGAACTAGGAGAGGTGCTTGCATAGTAGTGAAGTTCTGGGGTTAGAAGCCACATTGCCTACGTTCCGCTACTTACTGCTGCCATCACTGCTCCAAGCCTCAGTATCTTCATCTGTAAGATGGGGATAATGATGGTACCTACTTCATAAGGTTGTTTGGCAGTTAAAAGGGAGAAATTATGCAAAGGTCCTAGAGGACTTGAGAACTGTCAGCTAGTAACAATTTATTTCCTCCTTGTTGGGCACTTATCTTTCCACTTTTCTGTATACAAAGCTTCACTGAGTAACTGCCATTTTGCTTATTCTAAAATATTTCCTAAAGATGAATTATTAGAAGTGGAAAATTTCCCCACACAAGGAATTGTGCCTTCCAGAAAGTCTTCCAAGTTATGTTACAACCTGTAAGATGAGAAGTGTCTGTGGCCCATACCTGTGAAAAACTGCATGTATGTGTTTACATTCTTTATAAAGCTTTCCAATCACCACTCCAAAAATACTGCCTCATTGTTATCTTCCTTCTTTCATTAAAGTGAGTATTTTCATCATGGATTGACTGTTTTCATCTACACTATACATTAGCCATTTGAGGCTTTACTCCACTTTTCAGTGTTAATTTATTTTCTTTTTAATATGTGAGCACTCTTTATGTACTACAAATATTAACCATTCATAAGATAACCATGTAATTTATTGCCCAAACCAGGGAAACTTTGAAAGTGAAAGGGTTGTGATTGATAATTGGGCAAGACAAAAGGGGCAGAACTCTCTGGTTACCATCTAACCATCCTCCACTCATTGTAAACCTTTTTCTTATTTTGCCTTTTGCCTTTCAATTTTAAGGGTCTTTTGATAGGCAGAGATTTGAATATTTATAGACTGAAACCTCTTTCTTTAAACCTTCTGCTTTTTATATGTTGTTGTGAAAGTTTTTCCTAAGGCAAGAAATTCAAGACTCTAACCCAGGTGCTCCCAAGGTCGTCTCTAGCCATTCCTGAAGGCCCACTTAGGTCCATCTCAGGGTCCTAGAGTTTAGGTCCCACATGAGCAGGCAGGTAGCCTGAAAGAGCATGCCCTGTTTAGAGCCAGGTGGTGCCATGCTGGAAGGAGAGAGCCAGACTCCTAACCAAAATCTCTCAGCATCTCTGTTCGGCAACTCATTAAAGTTTTATAAATACATACATACGTAAGTACATACACACACATACACACACACACACACACACATACTCTGTCAGGGGTTGGTGGGGAACCAGCAATGCAGAGCACCTGTGCAAACCACATTTGGCCCATGAGCTGCCAGGGAGGAACCACAATGCTGCTGCTTCTTTGACACTTCCCCTAACTATCCTAACTTAGCCTCTGCTTTTTTACAGCAATTTTCCATGCTATCCTGAACCACTGAATATATTTCTCTTTTTAGTGATCACAGAAAACTGGGATTATTTTATTACAAACGGAGTCTGGCCATGGGCTTCACACCATGAGACATTGTTGACACCCAGACTATCGACTGTTGGTTCAAAACCTAAAACATGGCTATTTTCAGCCTAGTGTTGAAGTCCTGGTGGTAGATAGGGAGCCCACATTTCTAACTAGCCACAGCAGCTCCTTGGGACATGGCTGGCTTGCTTTCACAAATCAGGCAGTGGTGCCAGTGGTATATGAGCAGACCAGAGCTTGTGAGAAGCAAAATCATCTCAGGAATGAAAACCATGGCCATCACATTGGTCCCTTGTTCTGGCCAGCTGAGGATTGCGGCTGTGCCATTCATAAATGGCTGAGTACCCTGATGTGCACCACAGTCTCCTGCACTGGAAGCTTTGGCTCTCCAGAAGTGGGTTGAAGAGAAGTGATGTTCCTTTGTGATGTCATCCAAGCCAAATGTGCCAACAACCAAGAAAAGATCCTCACTATATCACCCAAGCCGATTTCATGAGGTTTTGCAAAATGAACTATTGATTTACTGTCCACTGTCTCAAGCCAGTGTCTCAGAGACAGCAACTAGTGTCTGAGAGCTCATTCTATGGGTAGGAGAGCTCATTCTATGGAGAAATCCCCACCTGGCGGCTCGTAGAATGCTAATCTTTCATGGATTTCATCTCTTGCTCCCAGTGAAAACTCCAGCATGGTCATATTCTCTCTCTCTCTCTCTCGTAGTTACAGCTTTCCAGAGTCATTCTCAGTACCAAACTCCAATGGCCAATCCAGACTCTGCTTCTATTCTCAATGAGTTTATACTTTTCCTCCAAAGTCCTTTCTCACAATGGCCTTCTGAGCCATGAAAGATAGAGCAGGTACATTGGGAGTGCCAGGGCCATGGGCCCCTGGGTAACCAAGCTGGGAAAAACCAGGTCCTCCTGCTCACAGGCCCCAGCTTGTTCAAGCCTGCCTTCTGTCAAGAACCCTCCCCTCTTCCCAGCACTGACACCACCCTCTCTGTACTGTCTGCTGGGCGTGTGTGGCAAAGACTAAGTTACCTATTGTCCCAAATCCTTTGCAGTAATCTGTCACTGATGAGCATCAATATAATAGTGTCCGCTGGTAAAAAGGCATTCCATTAAACTGATGTCAGATGGTGAGATTTCAGAAGCCAGCAGAATTCCCTCTCAATCCCTACACACACCCTTCTGTGCATCTACTCTGTGAACTCATCTGGCAGCTGTCACCTGCTAGCTATCAAGGTACAAGGCAAGAAGCCAGAAAAGTAGTTCAGATCACCGTATCCTGGGGCAAATCCCACTCCATTTCCAAGCCTCAGTTTCCCCATCTATAAAATGGTAGTTTCAAGGCAGGAGGTCTTTGAGATGTTTCTGTGCTCCAGAGTTAAACATTGTGCCAGACCTGCTACTTCAAGTTCTGCTAGTTCAAGACCTGCTACTTCAAGTTAATTAGGCAAAACCACAACATGGAATATGGAGCAAATCATCATCTAGTGAACTTTTCTACTCAATTATCTCAGATGCCCATTTTTTTCACCTGACTGTAAGGATTCATTAGCTGATGTTCTAAAAGCACAAAGTTTGAGGTGGGATAACACATGAAACAGGAAAGCTCGGCTTCTGAGAAAAGATGCTTGAGATCACTATGCTAAAGAAATCAGAAATTCAAGAGAATAACCTGCGCCAGTCCTAGTGCATGTTCTGAAGCTTTCTGGTGCTATTGAGGTCTGGGTGCACCTTTCCTCCCTGCCCCCAGTCCCTCCTCCCAAAGCTGGGGTTTAAACACCGGTGAAGTGAGTGGCTACCCACTCCAGAAAGATCCCTCCCAAAATCCCTTCCTGCCTGCTGGCTGGAGCCAAAATGTCCATCGAGAGCTCAGTCATTCATGCTTCAGGTTCCAGCTCAGTGGGCAGCATCCGTGGCTTTGTTCAAGAGAATGCCACCATCACCATCCTCACCTTAGGAAGAAGGAAAAAGGACATGAACCTCGCCCAAGGAGGTGCAAAGTGGCCTTATCCCTCTGCCAGGTCCCAGTAGACAGACCAAGGGTAGGTGACCAGAGAGTTGGGCCTGAGGGGCCACGTGCTTGGGTGTGGGTCCATCCCAGAGAGGACAGGCTGAGGATCCATACAAGCACACCTGCATCACATTTCTAACTAAATTTGTTTTTGGACTTTGTCTGCATATCATCATATGTCCCGCAGATGCACAGACAGAGGTATTCTTTAGTCCTGATTAATAGCTTTTTTAAAAACCTGCTAACTAACCACCAGATGTTCCTTGTCAATAAAAGTTGTTCTTGCCACTAGCTAAGGTAAAACACTTTGGCTGTTAAATACAGAAGGCAGTTTTATTTCCATAGCACTTCTTGGCTCTAGCAGGCCTGCTGGCCACGCAGGAGCTCTGAGCCAATTTCACCAGAGTTCCTCCCTGACCAGGGCAGAAAAACTCACAGTTCCTTGTTTTCTCCCATGTCAGGTAGGGGGTGGGGGAGGTGAGCTTTGTGAAGCATCATAATAATGCAGAACCCTCATGTACTACTGTGGAATTGCTCAAATTAGTACTCCCACACTATCCCTGCACACACTTTTCACCTTCTAATTTAGTACCAACATTTGAAAATGCAATGAAATAAAATAAAATATTTTAAACACTTTTATGATTTTTCTAAATTCCTCACCACACTTCCACAAATAACAAAGGAATTGTCTTGTGAATTTGCTTTAGACATTCCCTCATAAAAAGAGGGGTTTTTCCTGCTCTGGTTCCTCTTTCCAAAGGAAATGGCCATCTTATCTTCCTTCCATCTTAGGAGTTCTCCAAGGGACAGGAAGTGGAAGAAAACCAGAGAGTAAGACTGGGTGCATCAAGTACAGCAAATGGCACACAAACTGTGACCACTGTTGACAAACTCATCAAGCAATGTCATGACAACTTGGACTTCCCCTTGAACAAGTGGCATCTTTGTGCCTTGGGGGAGAACTACATGGTGCTGAGATGAAGGGAGGTGAGTTCCCATGGGTAATGGCCTTACTCAGAGATGCAATAGGGCTCAACCCCGGCAGCCTGGAGGGGGACCACTCCAGCCTCACCCGCCCCTTATCCTGGTCCTGTTCCAGTCAACACTCATCAACACCCTGAAGGTAGTCAACAGCAAGAGACTCCACCATGGCACAGGGGCCACTGGGCTGGAAGAGACAATATAACACAGGACAGTAAATCAGACAGGCCCTCATAGGCTAGTTTTGGACAATATTTAACCAGATAGGAGCTTCTGACATTTGAACTCAAAGGATCAGTTATCCAGAAATGAGACGGAAGAGCCTTTCTTCCATCCTACTTTTTAGCTCCCCACAAGTTTACTATGAACAAACACTATGACATGGCTATTAGAAATATTAATTAAAAAGCTAGGACTTCAGGGCACCTGGGTGGCTCAGTCAGTTAAGAGTCTGCTTTCACCTCAGGTTGTGATCCCAGATTCCTGGGACTGAGCCCTGCATTTGACTCCCTGATCAGCGGGGAGCCTGCTTCTCCCCGTGCTTCTACTCTCTATTTCTCACACACACTCTCTCTCTTTTTCTGTCAAATAAATAAATAAATAAAATCTTTTTTTTAGAAAATAAGCTAGGACCACTTCAGAGGGTATTCAAAGAATTTCTGTGGCTGTGTCCAGTTATTTCCATGTCCCTCCTGACCATCACCTCCACCTCCATGCTCCCGTCACCTCTGAGTCTTTGCTGCTCACACCACCTTCCTGAGCTTCAGACATGTTTCCAACAATCTATGGACCCCTCCATCCAAATATCCCACGGAACCCTAAAACTGAACACTGTTTTGACACCACCATCTACCTGCCACCCTCACGCCACACCCATCCTGCCTACAGCCCATTTTCTAGGTCTCCCAGTGGCCCCAGCATTAGACACTTGGTCCTTGTCTTACACCCTTCTCTCCCTCTTACACCCATCTCTCCCTCACCTTCTGCCAAAGCCACTTCCCAGAGAGTTTCCTCTGCTGATCTCTACACTGCCCACTTCAGCTCAGACCATCAGCACCTCCTGCCTGGACAACAACAGTTAACTTTCCACCTGATGTCTTTTCCTCATTCATCAAAGAACCCAGAATGATACTTTAAAATGAAGTTTTGATTATCATCACATCCTTCTAACACTGTCTATCTCTTATAAAATAAAGCACAAATTTTGTAGCAAGGCTTCTCAAGTCTTTCAAGATCTAGCACCTGCACACCTTTCCATTCTGCCTGCCACTCCCATTCACATGGAGGACATCCTCTACATGCTCCACATTCATCCATAAGAGGCCCTCAGTAGGGAGCACAATTGCACCACCACATTCACAACTGGTGTGAATGTAAACTCTATGACGAGTTCCCTAAGAATCCTGCCCCCCGCTCTAAATGCAATGCTCTCCTCTCCACTTGAATGTATCTTATTACAGAATTTTCACACTATAAAATGAATTTCTATTTATTTATCAACTTTCTTTTTTTTTACATGTTGAAATATTTTTCTCATTTAATCAAATGTTTTTTATTAACATATAATGTTTACCTCAACTTCAGCCATGAGACACCAAGCAATTTTAGGGCATGACCAGGTCTTGTCTTTGTAACATCAGCACCAAGTTCAGAGTCTTTGAATACTTTCTAAAGAAGAAAAGAGATTAATTAATGCTTAAATACATAGACAGATGAACCAATGAGTGGATTGATGGATGGATGGAAGGGTGTTTAGATGAATGGGTAGGTGGATAGATGGGTGGAAGAATGGTTGAAGGTTTGGGTAAAATAGTGTTTGGATCCATGGATGGGCAAATGGGGTCCACATTCTATCCCTTTGCATTGTCCTCTCCTGCCCAGTCTAAGTTTCTTTTCAGGCATCTTCTCCTGGTGTCATTTATAGCAGCAGGAACTGCCCTTCCAAAGCCAGCTCATGGCTCATCAATGTGCAAGCATATCTGTGAAAGGTTTCTAATAACATTCATGAAGCAGAGAAACTTCAAGAAACAGCAAGCCTGCCTCCTAACAAGCTGTTTCTGGAAGATACAGCACCGACTGCCAGAAGAAGAAGGGTGCTTTTTGGGATGGATAAGTGAGTCGCATATGAATTCCTGAAAGAAGTCCTCAAGCTCAGACAAAAACCATCATATCATCATCTCTTACAGGAAAAAAAAAAATGTGTTGGGGGAAATGGAATAAGAGACTGCCATCCAGAAGAGAAGTGGCAAACAAACTTCCTTGAACTTTTCATAGCCTGTGACTGGCAAGTAACCGCTGACATTTTAAACTATGCTGAATAATAAAGAGGTAGCAGTAACAGCTTGCAAATCCATTACAGTGAGAAATGGGAGGGAATCTTATTGACTTCTAATTAAAATCTTATCCCCTTTTAGAGAATCTAGCAATAGAAACAAAGGCATCCATTACATGTACAGGACTCCAAGATATATGGGCAATCAGTGCATTTTATCTTTTGAGGAACATTCAAAGGACAAGATACTTCAGTCTTGGGAAGATTCCAGTGATCTGAAGACATTCTAGCAGTGTTTAAATGCCAACATTCAGAACACCTTCAAAGGGCTGCATTTGTGTGGGTTGTCATTTTGTGCCATGCTATTTACTTATCTCTCATAATGACTTAAAGGCAAGAGTTACTTGAATTCTGTTTGAAGATTTATTACATCAACTTCCAAGAGACATTTTTATGTTGAGGCCTTTTGTTTTGCTGTCTTCCCTCTCAGCAAATCAGGTAATAAGACAACAGCAGAACAAATCAAAAGGCAAAATGTTTTCAAAAAGTCATTTTTATATTATAAGTAGAGCTTTTACCTAATTTAATACACACTTCAAGATTTTCATGGCCTTTAGCATAATAGTTACTCTAAGAGAGGAAAAAAATTGATATAAATGAAGAGAGAAAGGGAAGGACAAGAAATATTTACTGCCATTAGGGTACTGATAAGTGGCTATTTTACAAATGAGGAAACGAGGTTTAGAGAACTTTTTATTTTTTTTTTTAAGATTTTTTATTTATTTATTTGATAGAGAGAGATCACAAGTAGGCAGAGAGCAGGCAGAGAGAGAGGGAAGCAGGCTCCCCGCTGAGCAGAGAGCCCAATGTGGGGCTCGATCCCAGGACCCTGAGATCATGACCTTAGCCGAAGGCAGAGGCCTAAACCACTGAGCCACCCAGGCGCCCCGAGAACTTTTTAAAACTATCTCAAAAACATGTATGGAGCCACGGAGCAAGAATGCAAGCCTGTACTTGCATGTCAGAGAAGCATGTCAGAGAAGAGTGAAGTTGCAAGAGTATCAGCTGCAAAGTTCCTGAGAGGAGAGGACAAGACTGCAGGGTCTGGCTGAGGTGGAAGGCTATCCACAGGCAGCTGTGGGAAGGGTAAGGGGCACAACCAACACCAGAACGTACCCAAAAACAAGGCCAGGGGCTCCACCTCCTAGCAGGTGGAATTGAGGCATCTCTGATGTTAGAGAGAGATCTTAGAACTTTGAAAAATAAAGGAACCTCCTCTAAGAAGACAACATACTCAGTGATTTGGGGCCAGAAGTCACATGTCTCTGTTGTGGGACAATAAAAACTCAAAATCCAGGCAAAAGTAGACCTAAATTTGCATTTTCCAAGTCTCTGACAGAAGCAAACTTGTATCTTTTCTGGAGATATTTTAAACTCAGGTCACAAAGAAATCCCCATAGATAAACTTAAATCTTTAAAGAAAAAATCACTAAATATGTGAGGAAACAAGCCATTCCAATCTAGAGTCAATGAAAACAAAACAATACAGTGCTAGGAGAAAGCAAGGGTAAAGACCCTGAGCTCATTCACCTTCTTTGCCAGACATACCAATCTGCAAATACATATAAAGCAGTGTTCTCTGAGTGTACCCTGAAGATTAGTAGTACAGACTTTCTATAGCTATATACGTAAATAAAACCCACATCAAGAAGAGTATACATACATATATATGTATGTATGTATGTATGTATGTATAAAAAATGGAAATAACCAATTTACCTGGTAAGCAGTTCAAAGAGTCATAAAGATGCTCACCAAACTTGGGAGAAGAGTGGTTGAAATCAGTTGAAAACTTCAACAAAAGAATAGGAAACATAAAAAAAAGAAGAACTCAGAGCTAAAGAGCACAATAACTGAAATAAGAAATATACCAAAGGGAATCAACAGCAGTTTAGATGATAAAGAAAAACTGATCAGCAATCTGGAAGACAGTAATGGAAATCATCCATGCCTAACAGTAAAAATAGAAGAGTTTTTTTTTTAAATATATATAGGTCAAGGGACCTCTGGGACATCAATTATCCTAAATTTGCATTTAGGGATCCCAGAAGAAGAGAGAAAGGCACAGAAAATGTATTTGAAGAAATAAGCTGCAGCTGAAAACTACCCTAAGCTGGGAAAGGAAACAGACATCTGGGCCTAAGAAGCACAGAGAGCCCCAAACAAAATGAATCCAAAGAGTTTCACACCAAGAACATAATAATTAAAATGTCAAAAGTTAAAAATAATATCATATTAAAATTAGCAAGAGAAAAGCCACTAGTTACATAAGAGAATACCCATAAGACTATGAGTTGATTTTTCAGCAGAAACTTTACAAGTCAGAAAGAGTATCATGATATATTCAAAATGCTGAAAAGAAAAAACCTACAGTCAAAAACACCCTACCCAGAAAAGCTATCATTCAGAAATGAAGGAAAGATAAGGAGTTTCCCAGACAAATAAAAGTTAAAGAAGTTCATCACCACTAAAGTTAACCTTAGGCCAGTTCAGTGGCAATGAACTTGCAAGACTTTTTAAGAGGTTCTACAAGACTTTGTAAGTTCACCACCACTAAAAAAGAAGTTTGTTTGTTTGTTTGTTTGTTTGTTTTTTAGATTTTTATTTATTTATTTGACAGAGAGAAAGAGAGAAAGTGAGAGAGGGAACACAAACAGGGGAAGTGGGAGAGGGAGAAGCAGGCTTCCCACTGAGCAGGAAGCTTGATGCAGGGCTCTTTCCCAGGACCTGGGACCATGACCTGAGCTGGAGGCAGATACTTAACAACTGAGCCACCCAGGCACCCCAAAAGAAGTATGCTTCTTAAAGCAAAAAAAGAAAAAATCATAACTTGAAGTAGGAACTCTTCATAGCTAGAATTAAGAAAATTATGAAAAAAGATTTTAGATAAAAACATACACATAGGAAAAGTCATTTGTAAAACTAGTAAGAAGACTGAAAAATAAAAATACTAAAATCAATTGTATTTATAGAAATTAGTTAAGAGATACACAAAATAAAAAGATGTAAAATATAACATCAAATACATAAAACATGTGTAAGGGAAATAAAAATGTATTTTTAAAATGTGTTTCAACTGAAGCAACCATCAAATTAAAGGACTACTATATACATAAGGTGTTAGATATGAAATTCATGGTAACCAAAAACCAAAAATCTATAATAAATACAGAAAAAAAGAAAGAAAGGAATATGAACATAACATGAAAGAAGATAATTAAATCATAAGACAAAAGAGAAGAGAATAGAAGTCAGAGAGAAGAAAAAAAAGGAACAGAAAGAAACGATTAGAAATCAGAGAGGGGAAAAAAAAATGAGACTCCAGGAAAACTGAGGATTGCAGAAAGGAAGGTCAGTAGAGGATGGGGTAACAGGGTGATGGGCATTAAGGAGGGCACATGATGTGATGAGCACTGGGTGTTATACACTAATGAATCACTGAACACTACACCAAAAACTAATGATGCACTATAGGTTGGCTAATGGATTTAAATTTTAAAAAAGAAAGAAACTACAAAAACGGAAAACAAATAACAAATTGGGAACAAGTACATACCTATCAATAATTATTTTAAATATAAATGGCCTCAATGCTTCACTCAAAAGACATAGGGTAAATGAATGGATAAAAAACACAAAACCCATATATATGCTGACTACAAGAGATTTATCTCAAACACACAGACTGAAATTGAAGGGGTAGAAAAAAATATCCAATGCATATGCAAATGTAAAAAGAGCTTACATCAGACAAAATAGACTTTAAAACAAAGACTGTAATGGGATAATGAAGGGCATTACATAATGATAAAGGGATCAATCCAACAAGAGACTACAAAAATTATAAATATCTATGCAACCAACATAGAAGCACTTAAATACATGAAGCAAATATTAATAGACATATAGGGAGAAATCGACAGTAATACAATAATAGGAGGGGGATTTAATGCTTCACCACCATCAATGGGTTATCTCTACAGGGGAAAAAAACAAACAGTGGCTTTGAATGACACATTAGAACATACGGAACAGTTCATCCAAATAGTTCATCAAAAAATAGCAGAATACATATGCTTCTTCAAATGCACATGAAGCCATCTCCATGATAGATCACATGTTAGGACACAAAATAAGTCTCAATAAATTTTAAAAGATTGAAATCATATCAAGCATAATCTTTTCTGGCTATGATGGTATGAATCTAGAAATCAATTACCAGGGGGACAAACCTGGAAAAAAAAACAAAAATATTGGGAGGCTAAACAACAGAATACTAAACAACCAATAGGTAAATGAAGAAATAAAAGAGGAAACCAAAAAAATAACTGGACACAAATGAAAATGAAACTCAACATTTCTAAATTTGAGGATTCAGCAAAAGCATTTCTAAGAGAGAAATTAATATGAATAAATTAAATGATACAGGCCTATATCAAACTAAAATTTTAAGTAAACAATCTAACCTTATGTCTAAAAGAACTAGGTAAAAAAGAACAATCAAAACTCAAAGTTAGTAGAAGGAAGAAAATAATAAAGACCAGTTTGGAAATAAATGAAACAAAGAGGAAGAAAAAAAAATGATAGAGATGATTGATGAAACTAAGAAGTGGTTCTTTGAAAAAATAAACACAACTGATAAACTTTCAACCAGATTCAACATAGAAAAAAAAAAAGGATGACTAAAATAAACAAAATCAGAAATGAAAGAGAAGAGACAACTGACACCACAGAAATACAAAGAAATATGAGACTATTAAGAAAAATTATACAATTCAATGCAATCCCTATCAAGATACCAACTTTTTTCACCAAACTAGAATAAAAAATCCTAGAAGTTGTATAAATGTACAAACGACCTCAAATAGCCAAAGCAATCTTGGAAAAAAAAAAAAAAGCTGGAGGTATTACAATCCCAGATTTCAAAATGTACTGCAAAACACCAAAACAGTATTATACCAATACAAAATAGACACATATATCATTGGAAAAGAGCAGAGAGCCCAAAAATAAACCCATGCATTTACGGTCAATTAATCTATGACAAAAGAGGCAAGAATATACAATGGATAAGATAGAGAGTCTTCAATATATGGTGTTAAGGGAACTGGACAGCTGCCTGCAATAGAAAGAAACGGAATCATTTTCTTACACTGAATACAAAAATAAACTCAAAATGGATTAGAGACCTAAGTATAAAACCTGAAACCATAAAACATCTAAAAGAAAACATAGGCAATAAACTCTTGGATATCAGTCTTAGCAATATGTTTTGGATCTGTCTCCTCAGGCAAGAGCAGCAAAAGCAAAAATAAACAATTGGAAGTACATCAAATTAAAAAGCTTTTGCACAGTAAAGGAAACCATCAAAGAAATGAAAAGGCAACCTACAGAACAGGAGAAACATATTTGCAAATGATATATTCAGTAAGGGGTTAATATCCAAATATGTAAAGGACTTAAACAATGTAAGACCAAAAAATAATAATTATTATTACAATAATCCAATTTTAAAATGGGCAGAAGGTCTAAACAGACTTTTTTCCAAAGAAAACATACAGATGGCAAACAGACACTTGAAAAAATCCTCAACATCACTAAATACCAGAGAACTGCAAATCAAACTCATAATAAGCTACCACTTCACACTTGTCAGAGTGCCTAGTTTCAAAAAAGGTAAGAAATAATAAGGATTGACAGGGATGGGCGGAAAAAGGAACATTCATGCCCTCTTAATGGGCATGTAAACTGTTGTGGTCACTGTGGAAAATAGTATGAAGTTTCCTCAAAAAATTCAAAATAGAAATACCACATAATCCAACAATTCCACCTTTCAGTATTTCCCTGAAGAAAACAAAAACACTAATTTAAAAGGATATTTTCACCCCATGTTCACTGCAGCATTATTTACAACAGTCAAGATATGAATACAGCCTAACTTTCCATCAATAAATGAATAAAGAAGATGTGTATACACACACACACACACACACACACACACACACACACACACACTGGAATATTACTCAGCCATAAAGAAAAACAAAATCTTGCCATTTGCAACTCCACGATGAACTTAGAGGGTATTTTGCTAACTAAAATAAGTTGGACTAAGAAAGACAAATACCGGGCGCCTGGGTGGCTCAGTGGGTTAAGCCGCTGCCTTCGGCTCAGGTCATGATCTCAGGGTCCTGGGATCGAGTCCCGCATCGGGCTCTCTGCTCAGCGGGGAGCCTGCTTCCTCCTCTCTCTCTCTCTGCCTGCCTCTCTGCCTACTTGTGATCTCTCTCTGTCAAATAAATAAATAAAATCTTTAAAAAAAAAAAAAAGAAAGAAAGACAAATACCATATGATTTCACTTATATGTGGAATCTTAACAACGAAATGATAAACGAAACAAAATGGTAAAACACTCGTAAATACAGAGAATAAATGGTGGTTGCCAGAATGGATACAAGTGGAAGGATGGGCAAAATAGGTGATGAGAATTAAGAGATTCCAACTTATGGTTATAAAATAAATAAATCATAGTCATGTAAAGTACAGCATAGGGAATATAGTCAATAATATTGTGACAATTTTGTATGGTGACAGATGGTAACTACTCTTGTGATGAGCATTTCATAATGTGTATATATTTGGAATCACTTTGTTGTACACCTGAAAGTAATTTATATTGTATGTCAACTATACTTCAATTTAAAAATAATATTAAGGAGGTATGTGTTGTAATGAGCACTGGGTATTATACACAAATAATGAATCATGGAATGCTACATCAAAGACTAATGATATACTCTATGGTGATTAACATAACATAATAAAAAATAAGTCTTTATTTTTTATTTTAATTAAATTATTAAATAATAATAAAAGGAGAAAGAATTGTACTGCACACACTGAAGAGGTAGGAATTATCAAATTAAAAAATATAAGTATGCTTACTATGATTACAAAAATAAAAATTGAAGGAATAACAGATGATCAAATTTGATCATATAGTTTTAATAGAGAACTGAATGGAATTTCTGAAAATGAAACTAATGATATTGACATTTAAAACTCAGTGGCAGCTTAAATAAAAGAATAGACTTCACTGAAGAGAAAATTAGCCCCCTGGAAGGCAGAACTAGCAAAATTACAGAGTTCACACCTGAAAGAAACAGAAATTCAAAATAAGGAAAGCACTGAACATGAAACTTGTTACATTAGATAAAAAGATAAGGAAAAACATTCCTTGGGAATAGCAGTATGAGGAGCCCTGTGAACTGTTTCCCAGTGAAACAACCATAATTGATGAAAATAATATCGTTTCAATTTTTTTAAATATTAACCATTTTGAAGTCTCTGGAAATTTCCCCAAAGTCATAGAACAACTGATGGAATATTTGCTCAGAAAATTTACTAAATCTCAGTAAGAATTGTCATAACTTGTGGAACTGAAGCTATAACCAACTCTCTCCCTCTCCCGCCCTGCCTCAGCTTGATGGAAACCCCACTCCAGAGGGTGTGGCCATAGAGATAGGATTCCCTATCACTTCATTTCCAATCAGTGGATATCATATCATATCAAAGAATATAGCATCACTGGGAGGGGAAGAAAACCAGCATTTCTCACCCTGTCCAACTTTGAGTTACAGAGGCTAAATATCTGGTGAGTGTGGCTGAGAGTTCAGGAACTCCCTTCTTCCACATATCCTCCATTCCTAAGGTAAAGACCCTAACTTCAGAGTGGGAAGTTTAGAAGACTAGAGCCTTGACCACCCTTCCCCCAGACAACTCAGAGGTTGAAGGTTTCCTGCTGGGAGAGGTAAGCCAAGAAGACCAGAGAGTGAGGTTCTCACCCAACCTCCAGAGTAGTGACTCAAATACTATGCCCAGAAGGAGAGAGGATCCAGAAGGACAGAGAGCTTCACATCAATTCCTAAAGGAAGTGACTGAATGTGAAACAAGAACCAAGTCTAAAGGTATTGTAGAAAACAATGGAGATTTTGGGTAGAAGTAATTAAGAGTAATTTGGTAGCATTCAAAATCAATAAGCTAAACCATAAGTCAGCTAGGTTACCAGACAGAGCTTGGAAAGACATCATCAAAGAGTCTGCTCAACCACTATCATTCTCAAGTGATCACACATGCCCAAGGGTGAACCCTGTGAGGAACAGCACCGAGGGTTTCACACTGAAGGAGAAATAGACTTCTAAACAGACTAGAAGAATCTAGATGAATCACTAAACAAATAAACAAACAATAATAACAAAACAAACCCCAAGGACGTAGAGGGGTATCAGTGTTGAGGGTTGCTACATTTACCTAATGCCCAGTTTTCAACAACAACTAAAATGTAATGGGCAAAGAAAACAGGAAAGTGTGGTCCCTACATGGGGGCAAAATTAAGAAACAGTAACTGCCTAAGACAGGGCCCAGATACCAAATATAACAGACAAATACTTCAAAGCTGCTATTATAAATATGTTTAAAGAACTGAAGAAAATCATGCTTTAGAAATGAAGGAAGATATGGTGACAGAGTGACAGAGCTCATCAAATAGAGAATATGAAGAGAGATAAAGATATTTTTTAAGAACAAAATAGTAATTATAGAGTAGGAAAAACACACAAACCAAAATGAGAAATTACCACAGAGCCTCAAGTGTAGATGTGAACTGTCAGAAGAAAGAATGAGTGAACTTATCGAATGACAGGAATTATGCAACCCAAAGAGGAGAAAAGAAAAAAAAAAGAAGAAGAAGAGAGCATTTGAGAAATGTGGAACACCATCAAGCATACCAACATTTACTTAACATGGGTACCTGAAGGAAAGGAAATAGAGGAAGGAGAAGAAAAGATGTCCAAAGAAACACACCTGAAAACTTCTCAAATCTGATGAGGAACATTAATCTTAAGAAACTCAATTACTCCATAAGATAAATACAAAGAGAGTCATACCAAGACACATCATAGTAAACATGCTGAAATGTAGAAAAACTTTAAAGCAGCAAGAGAAAAATGACTCCTCATATCCAAGGACATCTCAGTAAGACTGAAGGCAGACTTCCAGACTTCCTTGGAGACAGGGGAGGCCAGAAAGCACTGGGACAATACATCCAAGGTGCTGAAAGAAAGAAAAAAAAATCAACTAAGATTATTATATCCAGCAAAATTATCTTTCAAAACTGCAGGTGAAATAAAGACATGTCCAGATAAGCAAAAACATATGTTGTTAGCAAAGTCACTAAAAGGAAGTTCTTCAGGATAAAGGCAAGTGACCACAGACAGTGATTTCAAAGCACTTAAATAAGTAAATAGGCAAACAAGGAGCATCAGTAAAAAAACAATTTCAGCAAAGTGACCTTTAAGGCTACTAAGCAAGAAGAGAATAATAAGGGATTGAAAGCATCATGAACTAAAAAATATGATGAAGATGATGATGATGATGATGATAATGACAGAGCTTCACAAACTACTGACATAAGTCAGTTCACAAAGCGCTTGTGGTCAGGCACAAAGCTACAAGGCTTTTACCTTCACAGCCCTTCCAGCACTCCATATATCTGCAGGATCACTGGATCAATCCCAGCTCTAGATTAACCAAACCGTTTGCTCCCTAGTGCTGCCAACACAGGAAAGTATTATCAAAGTCTGTAACATTATACGTTTATTACTTATAACAGTGAGTCTCAAATCTTCACACCTCAGAACAACCCAGAGGGCTTTTTAAATTCAAATTGCCACGTGCCACCCCAAAGATTATAGTTCATTAGGTCTGGGATAGACCCAAGAACATGCATCTGTAACAGTTCCCAGGCGAGGGTGATGCTACTGGTCAGGAAACATACTTAAAAACCCACCGGTTGACAAATGGGACAGCTGTCATCATTTTCTGACAGTCTATTGTCAGACACTGTGCTGAATGATTTCCACACAAGCTCTCAATTAATGTAGCCCTTGCATAAACTTTGAATTATATAATATTTTCCCCATTAAGAGGTGATGTCCTTAGAACATCACAGTGTTTCAGAGAAATAGTGCAAGGGGAGCCTGGGTGGTTCAGTTGGTTAAGTGTCTGACTCTTGGTTTCATCTCAAGTCATGATCTCGGGGTTGTGAAATCGAGTCCCTGCTCAGGCTCTGAGCTCAGGACAGAGTTCTCCTTCTCCCTACACCTTTATCCCTCCCCACCCCACTCCCTGCTCCCTGGTGCACTCTCCTTCTCTCTCTCTAAAATAAATAAATAAAATCTTAATTTTTTTTTTTTTAAATCATGTAAGCCTTGGCCAGAAGTCCCATGATGGTGTATCAGCCACACATCAAGCAAAGGAACTGCATACCTGCTTTCTCCCATCTCCCAAGTATGTATTTGTCATGGCAGTCATTAGCAAATATTTAGTGATTGAAACTAATCAAATAATTAGTGGAAGAATAAAATACAAAGGACACACTAAAATAGAAGACTGCTGAAAAGTTGAAACTGAGATGATAGAAGAAACTCATTAGGCAAATACTAACAGAAAGAAAGCTGGTACAGAAGTACTGCTATCAGACTGGAGAAGTAGTACAGATAAGAGACATGCCAGGATGATCAAAGTTGCCCACCAAATGGAAAGTACAACAGTCCTACACTTCCAACACATAATAACATAGCCTCAAGACACATAAAGTAGAAATGGTTGGTACTGAAGAATAGAGAAATCCACAATCAGAGAGAGAGATATTAAATTATCTCACACAATAACTGGTAGAATGAGCAGCACCCCCACCCAAAGTAAGTATGGACTTAGAAGACACAACACAATAAACAAACTTGACCTGATTCTCAATAACTGTAACATATGCGTTGTTTCCAAGTGCATATACAGCCTTTACAAAAACAAATCATGCAGGGGCACGAAGTGGGACTCAACCTCAACAAAGTTCAAAGGACTGAAATCAAATGGGGTACATCTACTTATGAAAGCAAGCTAGAAAAAATCATTTAAAAATAAATAGAAAATTTCCATATGTTTGGAATTAAGTAATATGGTTTTAAATAACACGAGTCAATGAATTAGTTCAGATTGCCAAATTGTTCTTCCAAGCATTTGTAACATGTGTAAGAATTTCCATTTACCTTTATCCTTGTCAATACTTTATATTAACCACTTATTTCTGCAAATCGGATGAGATGAATGTGTTTTTTGAGAGTTTATTGGCATTACCTGATGACTCACAAAGTCAACTACCTGTTCACATGTGTACTAGCTTTCCTCTTCCACGAGTCATCACTTCAAACCCACTGTCCATGTCTTTACTAGATTGCCAATCTATTTCTTTCTAGCTTGTAGAAGATTTATGTATGTTCGGGATGTGCATCATTATGTGTGATATGAATTGAAAAAAGAAGATATCCAAAACAGCACCATATGTTTGGAAATTTTAAAATATCTTCTAAATGACTCGTGGAAAAAGGAAGTAATAAATCAGTGCAAGAAGACATCATTATGGACCTAAAAAATCATTTCACATTGGAAAATAATGAAAACACTGCACAGCAAGTCCTGCAGCATGAAGGCAAAGTGACACTTATGAGAAACTTATACCTTAAATGTTTAAGGGGTTATTAGCTAAGCATCTCACTTAGGAAGTTGAGAGCAAAGGATAAATGCCCCCAAAATGGAAGGAAATAATAAAAATGAGAGAGTAAGTCAGTGAAATAAAAATAGATGGACAAGATACAGTCAATAATGCTGAAGTACTTGTACACTTTAAAATGGTGGAGATGATTTGTAAAAAGGGGATCGCACATCTTAAGTATATAAAGCTTATTATATGTCAGTTATATTTCAGTAAAGCTGGTTTTTTTTTTTTAAAGATGGGAGGGGGTTCCCTGGGTGGCTCAGAGGGTTAAGCATCTGACTCTCAATTTGGCTTAGGTCATGATCTCAGAGTCATGAGATCAACCCCTATGTTGGGCTCTGTGGTTGCTTGAGATTCTCTCTTTCTGTTCCACTTCCCCCCAGTTCTCTCTCTTAAAAAAAAAAAAAAAAAGACAGGATTGACACTTATACAAACATGAAAGATTTAGATGGTGTGTTGTGAAGTGGAAAAAAGCAAATTGCAGAATATAATCCCATTTTTGTTGCCCAAAAAGAGGAGTTGGAGAGAAGGCAGGTTGAAAGATGTCTTTTCAGAGAGAGGTCATTTCTGGGAAAGGGACAAGTCATATGATTAGGACAGAGGAGAATGTGGGGACACGGGTCTGGGTGCAAAATCAGAAAAGAAAGACAGCCCTGACCTCTGCCACCTCTGGCTCCTTCTCCAGTGGCTCTGTCTTCCTTCTTGGAAAGCACAGTGACACATGGAAGGCCTCAGACTGCTCCATTCAGTCTGGTGGTGATCCTCACTCATCTCATGGTCCCAGTAGCTTCTGTCCCTTCTTCAGGCAGATGCCTATAAATGGAACAGCTGCTAGCCCTGCTGCTAGCCCTGCTGGACCAGGGGCTTTGCGAAGCGACCTCACTGGGTGGCTGTCCCATGCTTCCCTAGAGTACCTTGAATGGTGGGTGAATTGGCAGATGAGAATAGAAGAGAATGGGAAGCACAGATGGAGGGAACAGCGTATGCAAAGGCTTAGAGGAGGGTATGGATTAGGTGTATCTGTAGGTTAGCTAGTGCTGTGTAACGATTTTGCCCCAACATTAATGGCTTAACATATCACACATGTAGTATGTCACACCGTTTCTGAGAGGCAGGAATCGAGAGTGGTTTAGTTGTGTATTCAGTTTCTGGAGTTTAGTTAATAGAGATGTACCGATGGACATGATGGTCTTAGTTTGAACCAATGTACCATGGCAATTTAAGATATTAACATTAGAGGTAACTGAGTGGGGAGTATAGAAATTCTCTGAACTATCTTTGCAATTCTTCTGTAATCTAAAATTGTTGCAAAAGAAAAGATGTTCTTGCACACATGTCTGAAACAAGGGAAAAAATAGGACAAGATACATGAAATAGCTATTTGTAAGACTTGAGCATCAGGCAGCAAAAGACCCAGTGGCTGAGATAGGAAATAACTCTGTGCCAGGGGAGCCTGCAGACCGAAGCTCAGTGAGGAGAGAGCGGTGCAGATGCCATCAGAGATCTGCAGAGTCCCTAGTCCTCAGGAGAGAGAGGCTGAGCAAATGCATGTGGGAAAACAACCCAAACCCAGAAAAGATGGGCCCAAAAGGCAGAGAGGGCGTCACAGGCACTGACACAGGAGAGCTATGCATGCTCCCACTAGCCATCCTGGGAACCTCATAATTCACAGTGCACCAGAGGGAGTGCTCAGAAGAACCTGGCCTCATTCACCAGGAATCCCAGCCCAAGAGTAAAGGCACTCTTATTCCCTTTAACAATGTTTGAAAGTGAAACCTAAATGGATCAAACACTTTCTAAATAACTTAATTGTATCCAAAGAAAACCTTAAAAGCATTTATAGAAACACAAAAATATCTGCACCCACCAAGGTAAAATTTGCAACACAGGACATCCAATCAAGAATTACCAAGCATGTAAAAAAGCAAGAAAATATAACCATATGGTATCAAAAAATATGAAATACTTAGTGATAAGTCTGGGGGTGGGAGGAAAGGTGGCAATGACCCAGTCTCCACTCCTGGTATCCATGAGGAAACATGAGGGTGTTCCTCGAGGCATCATGATAGAATTCAGGGCAATCCGTCAGCCACCATCGCAGTGGGAAGAATTAACTGACCATCTTTAATGCACCTAAAAACAGCTGTACAAAGCAAGTTCAGATGTACAGGAAGTACTGTGGGTAGGTCTGAAGAACATTGTGTCAAGAGCAAAGGTAAGAAAAGGAAGATGGGGAGTACACTTCCAAATGTGCACATTAGAAACACATGAAACAATCTTGCCCACCCCACAAGTTTTCATCAGAGTGGAAGTGTGGGGGGAGGTGGGGCTGGGGCCAGTGAAGGGGGGGGCAAAGCAGGTGGAGGTCAAGGACCACCGATAACAAAAAGCTGTGAACTCTGGAGTGTGGTCTCCACAACCTATAAAAGCCCTTCTTCTGCCATGAGATCATCACTGATCTGTCCACACAGTCCTCTCACCCTCCCTCCCTGCTCCACTGTTGAAAGAGAACCTAGAGAGAGACATTTAAGGTGAGATTATGAGTATCCCTCTGTCATAACAGCTAAATTTTAAATAAATCAGAATTATCCATGCAAAACAAACATGGGACTATCTGTGCCTGCAGAAGGAGATAAAGGCAGCTCCCATCTTGCCTGCACTCGAGCTGTCCCTTCTCCAGGAGAAGCATCCACAGTCCTGTTTCCTGCAGAGACTCAGGGCTCCGCATTTCCTGCCCGGCACCTGCTCTTCCCATCTGCACTTTCTTTAGCCACGAGCTCACCTCCTGTGTGTAAGGCGCCCTTCCAGACCCTGCAGTGGGAAATGATTCAAGATCTGGTCCTGGCCTCTCAATACATGCAGTCTGGTTAGAGAGAACAGCTCAGGGCCTGTGGAATAGCTGAGGAGGGATCCAGCCATTGAAGCCGCTGCAGAAGGCCCCCACTTGCCTACTCACTCATGTCGAGGATAGCTGAGCCAGGCATTGGGCTTGAAGCTGATTCAGTGAGGAACAGGATGACACATACCTTAGGGCAGGTAATATTTGCCCTGCACTTTGGATGACTTGGAATGACTCTGTAGATTGAACCACAGTCTGGGAGAAAAGTCAGCTGATCTTCAAGGGATCATCTGGCCTGAGGCAGATTAGCACCAGCTGGGAGCTGCGCCCAACCTGGACATCATGGGCACAGCAGTCCCATCCCAGAGATGCAGTCTGAGCTCAAGTATCTTCCACAGGCACCCTACCAGCTGGTCTCTCACTGATTCTCTGACCTGAGGCATCACCCCTTCCCAGCCCCTGGACCAGTCCTGTCCAGAGCAGGAAGAAAAACAATGAGCAGCCTCTGCCCAGCAGTTGGGAATCAGGGGGTAGACCTGTGGTGGGCAGTTCTAGCAAGCCCAGAACTCAGTGACTTCAAGCATTGGTGTGATTACTCGTGATTCTGCAAGCTGATCTGGTTAGTATCGGGTTTGGCCAGCAAACCCTAAGGCTGCAAATGAAAAGATCACTCCAGACAACTTAGTAGGAGAAAGGAGAGGGCCTAGGGACCCTAGGGGCAAAAGGTCCTGAGCCAGAATGTCTCCACGTTTATGGTGAATGTTATCATTTCAACAAGGCAATAAGAAAAACAAGAAGGAACGTGAAGCTGTAATAATCAAGGTGGTGGCATAGGGAGTACCATGTGGCTAGAGCAAGCTGTGCTCACGACAGGCGTGCAGAAAGGGAGCGTGAGGAGTGCGTGACCTCCAAAGGTGAATGTTTCTCCTAAGTCAAGCATTTGCCGTCGGCTCAGTGCACTGAGACACAAAGGATCTGGCTGTTTCCAGCCAGAAACTGCGAAGGAAGCCCAGTTTTCTAGATACTCCTCCTTAGCTTTTGAACTAGTCTCATCCAGAGAGACCTGTGTTTATTACATCTTCTCTAGCCAGGCACTGTGAATTTCCATAGGGCAGGCCTGCTGGCCTCCCCAGAGGTCACCTGTGTGGCTACCCTCGGCTGAAGGACCAGCTGGGAACTGGACTCAGCTGGATGTGGAGACGGCTGGACCTTGCTTCCTCCGACGGTCTCTGGGATCCCGAGCACAAATCTGAGGCTGTCAGGCCTCCTTGCAGTTAGGCCTGGAACTGGCACAGTGCTACTTCCTCTGCAGTTTATTAGTTAAACCAAGTCCCAGGGCAGGGGATTGCACAGGCCATGTATACCAGCAGGCTTGGTTCACTGGGGACCGCAACGTTACGGACTACCACAGATCATGTCCTCAAACCTGCAGCGCTCCCCTTCCCTTCCTCTCCGTGGAGGCGGCCAATCCTCCCCACACTCCATCCTGGTCCCCATCCAGCATTTCTACTCTCCTTTGGTTAGACGTTCTGTCCTCAGCTTCAGGCCACTCTGGGCTGCTAAAGCCCCACCTAGATCTTACCAACCTTGTTCTCCCAGGGCCTGGCTGCTGTGGCCAGACTGAACATCTCAATGGCTTCATTCATCTCTGCCCAGAGTGAGTCTCTTCTGACCGCAGGCTTCTGCTCCAATGCACCCTCCTGGCTCTACACAGCAACCCCTGCCCCGCAGTGCCCCGCACAGAGGAGTAGCTGCCAATCTCACCTGCCATGCTAGGCCTTTGCTAGGCCTCAGTTGCCAGAGGGCACGGCCACCGTGCCTTCAAAATCATCTCCTGTGGTAGGCCTAGGTGGCTCAGTCATGAAACATCTGCCTTCAGCTCCGGTCATGATCCCGGAGTCCTGGGATTGAGCCCTGGGATAGGGCTCCTTGCTCACTGGGAAGCCTACTTCCTCTCCCACTCCCCCTGCTTGTGTTCCCTCTCTCTCTCTCTCTAATAAATAAATCTTAAAAACAAACAAAACAACAACAACAACAACAAATAATCGCCAGCCTTGCAGGGCCTTGAGCTTTCCTGCTTTTCCCTACTCATCTCATCCTCACCCCAACCCAGCAGACTTGGCTAAGCAAACTGCTCCCAAGATCCATACCTGGTTCCAGAGGAAGGGTCAGCTTGGGCTGTTGGCAGAAGCTACACCTCCAGCTCCTCTTCCCACAGGCAGGCCCGCATGCAGCTGGCAGCGGGCCATGCCCTGGTCCATGGATGTACCTGCAAAGTCTTCCTAGTAGAAAGGCATTGGATTCTAACACCTAGTTCATACGCTAGATATCTCACAGCTGATTTTTTTAAAATATTTTTTCTGGAACAATTTTTTATGGAGTTATGATTCACGTGACATGAAATTCACTCCCTACAAGGCATCAGGACTGTCTGAGGCCCAGCAGGGACAGCTCCTCCTGGAAGTGTGGGTGGGGGGCAACTCCGTGTTATTGGAGGTAATTGCCTAGGCTTAGGTCACAGTGTGGCCTGGGGAGCCCCATGAGAGGGGACAGCGTGGTGCCCTTGGCTCCTTTTGTCTGGTAGTGCACCCTGGAGGGTTGGTAACTAGTCCCAGTCATTCAGGCAAGAAGGAGGGACATCCTGCCTGGTGACCAGGCCATCCCTCCCAGCAGAAGACACTTCTCCTCCAAGCCAATAGACTGCCCGCACAACCCTTCTCCTCCAGCCTTACTCACTCACTCTGCCCTCATTCCTGCTCTAGGACAGCAAAGAAGCCCCCACCAAGGATCCCAAGTGTTTGCCCATGGCTTTTGTAAAAAACCTCACTGTGAGGATCTAGCATGAGAATCATGTTACCTTTCGCTCTCTTGAACAAAGGGCTTGGGTGAAAACTTTTCTGGATGACATTTGCTTGTTAGAGTTCTAAACCTTCTGTGTTTCATCTCATAGAATCAATTTATGCATCAGTTGGGGACCTGGCAAGAAGAAAAAGAAAATGCCTTGATATCTGGTCAAAAGGTCCCCTAGAACACCCCCCCAAACACCATGTCAACAGCTCCATTGCAAGGCTGTCCCCCAAGGTCCCACAGAGAACAGAGCCAGTTCCAGGTATCCTTTACAAGGCAATCCTAGGTCTCATCTGCTGCTCTTGCATTGGGCACCACCCCCACCTCTCCGTGCTCCTAGTGCTCCCAGTGCTCTCCTCACTGTCCTCATGCTGATGCCTGCCTTCCTAGTCACATACAACTGGCCCTCTCTAGATCTCCACGTTCCAAAATGCCCTTTCAAGGACACCCTGAGCAGTGTCATTCAAGCTAGAATGCAATGACTGCCTGCTTCCTGACTCCCATGTATATTTGCCATTTAAGGGGGCTACTCCCATCCCAGGCTTACCATACACACTTGTTTCTCCTCCCTTCCAAGCCAGAAGATAAATTTAAAAGGGAATAAACCTGTTACCACAAAAAGAATTGGAAGCAGACTGTCAGCAAGCAGGCATGAGGTTTCAATCAATTTCTGGGAGACAGAAAGCAGATGGAAATGCGTTGGTAGATGCAACAGAGGGTGGGGAGCTGCATCCCAAAATACAGGCAGCTGGGGGCGAGCGTGCCTGGAAGGACCCAGAGAGGCCTGGGTCCAACCACAGGGAGGGGGTCAATCTGAAACAAGGCAACTGGAAAGAACTTCGCAGTCACACCCATAGCGGGAGGGGAGGCTGGCTTCCTGCCCCTTAACCAGGAACACCCATAAGGAACAGCTCTTATTGGGCCAGAACACACTGTATTTCATTTCCTTGGATGGAGCAGCCCCTGGGACAACAGAAAGCAGAGTGAAGCTTTTCCAAGTTGAGGTAACCGCTCTTACTTCCTTTGCCTCATTCTCTCTTCCTTGGGACCAATGAGCAGCAAAAGAGATTACACTATAAAGAAAGCAGCACTGACATCCAGAAAGAGTCCCACCTAACTGGGGCCATGGGGCAAAGGCCCCCCAATGGCTGGGGGTCAGGGCTGCAGCCATCCGAGGCAGCCTGCCACCCCCGGGGCTCAAGAGGGACAACCCAGCCCCACCCAGCTCCTTCCTCAGGCCACGTGTCCAGGACACACGAGATGCTGTGGGAGACACAGAGCATCCCACTCAAACCGTGGTTGTAGTACACTACAGTGTGACACGAACAAATAAAACCATGACAGCAGAGTACTTTACAGGGACCAGAACCTTTCACCCCATCAGCTCTTCCCCCACCACCATGGACCCAAACCCCACCTTGGGCAAAAGTGCCTGTGACGATAGCGATCCCTTACATGGCACACCAAACTCTCGCACGAGGTCTGCATGGCCACAAAAGTTCAATCCTCATTCCACTCCATGCAATAATGCCCACCACTCTCCTTTTACAGAAAAGGAATCCTGGGCACTCCAGGGTTGCCAAAATCACAAAGCTGGGAAGTCGGAAGCCTGGACTTGAACCTAGACAGTCCGCCTCCAGAGGTTGTTCTCACCCCTTGCTCTGCTGCCTCTCAACAGCACATCGTTCACTCTTTTATGTCCATGGCTTATATTAACATACAGTGAAAGTCATGGTTTTGGATTACAATTCCATGAGTTTGGTCAACCACACACAGTCATGGAACCACCTCAACAATAAAAATTCAGAATAATCTCGTCACCCAAAGAACTTCCACATGCTGCCATTTTGGGGTCAGCCCCAGTCCCAGCCCCATCCCCTGGAAGCCACTGATTAGCGTTCTCTGTTTCGCCCTCACCACGTTTTTAAGGACAAACATGTTGGTATCCAGGACTTTACCCCATCCCCTAGCCTTGAGTCCCGGAGTCTGGGAGGTAACTTGAGTAGAGACAGAAAACATGTGGGTGACAAAACCTTAGAATAGTTTTTGACACATGACACACAACTGGAGTCAAACAAGGTGCTAGCCAAGCCCAGAATGGATAGAAAAACCACACAAAGATTCACTAAGTGCCAGAGAATATGACTCCTCACATCTTCTCCTTCCTTCCTATCAAACGTGGACAGTGATATGTAAATGCTGGAGAATGAAGGGGACCCCTACCTCACACAATCTACAAAAATTAACTCAAAATGGATTCAGGACCCAAGTGCAAAACCTAAAGCTATAAAATCCTTAGAAGAAAACATAAGGAGAAATCTTCATCACATTGGATTTCACAACAATGTCTTAGATATGACCCCAAAGACAAAACAACACTAAGAACAACAATATAGCTAGGTTGGACTTAGTCAAAAATAAGTTTTCATGCATCAAAGGGCACGATCAACAAAATAAAGGGGCAACTCACAGAATGGGAGAAATATTTGCAAGTCACACACCTGATAAGAAATTAACATCCAAAATATATAAAGAACTCCTACAATTCAACAAGAAAAAAATTAAGATTTTATTTACTCATTTTAGAGAGAGCAAGCACATGAGAGAGCATGAGTGAGGGAGAGGCAGAGGGAGAGGAAGAAAGAGAGAATCTCAAGCAGACTCTGCATTAAGCAGAGAGCCCAAAACCAGGTTGGATCTCAGGACTCTGAGATCCAGACCTGAGCCGAAATCAAGAATCAGATGCTCAACCAACGGAGCCACCCAGATGCTCCAGAAAAAAAAATAAATAAATAATAATAATAATAATAATAATAATGAACAAAGTACTTGAATAGACATTGCTCCAAAGAAATCATACAGAGTCAATAAACAAAAGATAAAAAGATGTTTAACACTGCTAATCATTAGAGAAATGGAAATCAAAACCACAACAAGATATGACTTCATACCCATTGGGATGGCTATTATTAAATAATTAAAGAAACAGAAAACAACAAGTGTCGGTGAGAACATGGGAAAACTGGGGCCCTTGTGCACTGCTAGAGGC
Source organism: Mustela erminea (assembly GCF_009829155.1). NCBI lineage: Eukaryota > Metazoa > Chordata > Mammalia > Carnivora > Mustelidae > Mustela > Mustela erminea. The sequence continues at coordinate 49,534,714 of NC_045620.1, forward strand.
AATGTAAGATTGTGCAGCTGCCATGGAAAACAGTCTGGCCATTCCTCAAAAAATCAAAAGTAGAATTACATGTAATCCAACAATTCCATTGTAAGTATATGTGGAAAAGAACTGAAAACCTGGATTCAAGCAGATATTTGTGCCTCCATATTTATAGCAGCATCATTCACAGTAACTGAAAAATAGAAACAATTCTTCAGTAGAACAAAATGGTATTTACATGCAATGTAATATCATTGAGCCACAAAAAGGAGCAAGGTTCTGATCCATCCTGCAACATGTGTGTACCTCAAAAACACTATGCTAACTGAAATAAGCCAGACACAAAGGGACTAATATTTTACAGACTCCACTTATACCATGGATCTGGAGTAGGCAGGTTTGTAGAGACAGAAAGTTAATGAAAAGTTGCCAGGGGCTCGGGGAAGAGAGCAGAGTCACTGCTGAGGAGTTACAGAGTTTATGTTTGGGATGATGAAAGAATTGTAGGAATGGTGTAGAATTGTGAATGTGATTAATGCTGAATTGTACATTTAAAATGTTTAAAATGGTAAAATTTATGTTGTATAGATTTTACTAAAATTTTTAACAATGTAACATACCAAAAAAAAAAAAATTGAATTGTCAGTGAGTGAATTGTATGCTATATAAATGGCATCTCAATAAAGCTATTTTATAAGAGAGAATGAGAGAGGAAGAGAGAGACAGTGGGGAAAGAGAGGGGAGGGGAGAAAGAATCTTAGTGGTAACCACCACCTGACTAGAGACATGGAGGAGGCTGTTGCCCTTGCCCTTTAGTGCTGGACTTTGAGCATCTGAAGCCATCAACATCTGCCTGTTAATAATGAGACCCACAGCAAACTTTGAAGGTGCCAGTTTTTTGTAACCAGATATAAAAACAACAGTCCCTACCTTTCCTGTCCACAGCCTTGTTTATATGAGAGCCAAGATTTGTGAAGCCATGTTGGTGCAGCATTCAAAGACCTAGGAAGGTCAGGGGCCAAGAGAACTCCTCAGGCTCCGATAGTGTGCTGCAAGGCCTCACTTGTAGGAAGAGTTACAAAGGATGGCAGCCAGCGTAAAGTTCTCTGTCCCACTCCTTGCCAGCTCTGTTTCATACTCAATGTAATACAAGTGGTCAACATTATAAATTAAGGTACGTATGCAAACTATCAACTTCATCATATTGTTACCAATCTACTTAAGGCATTACGTGTGATGGATTGGCTTTATGAAGAACAAAAGGACCTCATTTCTTTACATGCACATTCTCTGCTGGACATTATCAACATTGTTTATGCACAGAGGTCAAACTGAATGAAAAATCTGGACCTGATATTATAAGCGATAAGTTCCATGGTGGGTTCTTGATTAGAATTGTCAGTGGAGGGAAGTGGAAACAGGAGATTACTCTGATGGCCCTATGCAGCACCAGAGTCTGACCTAGCCCCAGCCCCATGTAGAAGGGAAACTATGCCCATAGGATTAATAAGGTTGACTAGCAGAAAGTTTAAAGCTTGTTTTTCAGAAAACTGTGTCTCCCTAGCTCTTGTTCTTTTCAGACCCCACTAACAAGCGTACTGGTTGTGTCTGCAGAAGCCTAGACTCAAGGTCAACTGATATGGTTCCAACCCAGCAACAAGCAAGAACCTGCATTCCTTACCTAGGTAATAAGCCCAAGACCCTATCCAATTTATACAAGCTTTCAGAACATGCCCGTAGCCCTGTCTCCTTGTTCTAAGATAACCTCCAGACATCAGGGCTGAATTTTGCCTCGTTCTGATGTTGTCTCCACCCAAAGTGAATATGGGATGTATGTTACATACATCTTTGCTCAATGTTCATTAAAAAATGGATTCTCTCCCCCTTCAGGCAGGTGAACTCAAAGTTTGCCTCCTGCCTCCTCATTTAGCTGCCTCTCTAATACACTATTTCCTTGCTGCAAACCCGATGTCTTGGTGACTGGCATTGTTGCACATCAGACAGATGGACTTGGGTTGTGTTACAGGAGAATTGCTATTGCTCATGTCCATCATGGGCCCTGGAGTTATCTGGAGGGACCCCATAGAAGCAACAGTGGCTGTAACTATTAATTGGACTATTTCTATATGCCACACCCAGCTTCCTCTCAGGTCAAACCGGGAAAACTGAACCTTGGGGAAACTGAAACTCCCAAAGCCACACCGTAGATAGAGGCTGCAAAGCTGGGTTGTCAAAATTAAGCCCCTCTGACCTGAAGACAGCACTTTCAATCACTGAGCTAACTTCATTTGTGACCACCAGAAGGTATCAAACATCTCCAAATAAAAGTGATGATGAGCAATAGAAGAGTGATGGGAACACAGAACCCCTAGAACTCTGTTACAGCTCAACAATACTTGGTAGTATTCTTCCCAACTTGTGTATAAACAGGTGACTATTCCTCTATCCTGCTGACGAGCATTTCTGTTATTGGAACAATCCAATCCATCATACTACCTTCCCCCCAGTAGCAAGAAAGAACAACCATGGCCTCACCTGCAACTTGAAGTTCCCCCACTGAAATGGTGGAGGGTATTCCCCTGTCCCTTGCCTCTAATGTGGTTAATAGAATAAGGCAGAAGTGATGATAAGCTAGCTCCCAGTCAGGTGCCAAGAGGCCTATGTGTTTCCACCTGCCCTCCTGTGGTGCTGCCAGGGCCATGGGAACATGTCCAGACCAGCCTGCTGGAGGATCTGAGACCTGTGGAGCAGGACTACCCTGGATTTAATCCACCAGCTCCCAGCTAGCTGCTCTTGCAGGTGATCTTTGGAGCACTGGTTACATGGCAACATCTGGCAGTCTCAGTGGTCTGCCTTAATTGAGATGGGCACTTGTGCATGCTTCCATCTCACAGCTGAGGAGGCTGAGGCTCAGAGGTGCCCAAGGTCATATAAACAGCATGTGAAGGGGCTGGGGATTAAGTGTAGGTCATGGGACTTAGGACAGAGCACTTTGGCCTCTTCCTGCCATGCCAGAGTTCCTGAAATTACTTCTAACGCAATGGTTGTTTTTCTACTGGAACTTTCCCTTTCTGTTTCTTGGATTGTGTGCATCAAATCACCTGGTCCATTGAAAGACAACACAGATGTGAAAAGAAGGAAGTTTTGAAGACTGGATGGAGCTTTTCTTCAAGGGAGGGGACCATCAGTTCTGACTATCCAATTGGGATTAAATTGTACTCTCTGCATTAATAGGTCTTCGTGGACATCCAGTTACTTGTAGTCTCCAGCTTCCCACCTAAGCCTTGTTGACAAATATGTGAAAAATAGAACTAACCCTTTTAAGATTTAATACCAGCTGTAAGCTCAATTCAAAACACATGATAAAGACATGTAAGACATTCTTAAAAAAAAAATCTTGTTTGTCAGCTCATTTCGGCTTAGGGGAAGAGTCCTCTGTCATTTGTTTTTATACAGAACAGGTTTAACTTCTACACTGCTAACATCATTAAATAGTATCATTGCCTTTATGGCTGGGAACTCAGGTCATTTTCAGGAGCCCAGTTCACAGACACAGATCAGGTCTTGAAACATGGGCCAGTGATCCCCTATGGACAGTTACCAACATACTAAATATCCTGGACACGGTGTGGCAAATAAAGTCAGTCAACAGACATTTCTCCTTTTCATGTCCAACAAATCTCGCTGGTATTTAAACAGTGGCCCAACCCTAATGTGGAGTAGGGCTGGCTGGCAGTGCAGGATGTGGGGATCATAACTGATCCAAGCAGACTTTGGAGCCCAATTCTTTTGTAGTACTTGGTTCATGTATAGGTATATGACCCAGTCCTTCTCACCATTAAGACATTAGGAGAAATCTGTGGATTTTAAAGGAAGACATTTTTCCTCTGTGATGAAAAGAAAAGAATGTCCAAGATTATCTATCTATCTATATATCTATCTCACTTCCCAGGTTTTCCACTTGCTCTTTGACTTTGAACATGATAATGTGGGGAGACAGTATGGGAAAACAAAGCCTGGACCTTTGGCAGCCATCTTGCAGCCATGAGGCAACAAACCTGAAGACAAAAAGCCAACAGGATGTGGGTGGCAGAGAGGAAAGAAGGAAAGATGCTGAGTCCTAGAGGACAACGGTGACCCCCCCCCCCAAATCAGCCATGGAAACATCTTCCTCCCTATTCCTTCTTTTTTTTTTCTCTCCCTATTCCTTCTTATGTGAAATAATTATTGTCACATTATTAAGCCACTACTAAGCTGATGATCAGTTCCTTGCAGTTGAAAGCACAACTGATACATAGGTGCAGCAACTTGTTTATGAAGCTACCAGGCAGAGCACTGAGCTTCCCAAACCTGAAAAGGACATTTTGAAAATGGAATTAGAGCTTAATCGTCTCATAAATATGTAAATATATTAAAGGAAATATTAGCAAATCAAATCCAGCAATGTATCTGAAGGATAATAGAATGTCCAAATTGGGTTTATCCCAGAAACGCAAGGTTAACCAATCCCTTGAAAATCACTTACAGTATTTCGCCACATTAACAGAATAAAAGAAAAATAGAACCATTTCAATAGGTGTAGACAAGTATTAGATGAAACACCCACATAAGTAGCTGTAGCGGGAATGATCTGAATATTCATGTGTTACATGGATGTGTTTACCACAAAAATTTATCAGGTTGTAACACGAACTAGACCATCAATCTTAATAAGCTTTTCATATTATGAAAAGCTTATTAAGATTGATGGTCCAAATTTTCTCATAACAATTAAAGAAACTGAATAAAAAGTTAAAATCTTCCTAAGTAGAAAGCACTAGGCCCAGATGGCTTTGCAGTCAGGTGACAGATGACATGACAGAATCAGATGCTAGATCTGCAATTATACTACCTCTCTAGAGCATGTAAGGAAGAGCTTGCTTCATGAATGTGGTAAAACCATGATACCAAACCCCAAGGACTTATAAGATAACCTCACTCACAAACATAAATTTAAAATCCTATGCAAATTTTAGGAATTTGAATATAACACTTAAAAACTGAGATCTTGGTGGTACACATCACAGTCCCATAGATCTGTCTGTTGCTTCAACTGTGTTTGGACAGAACAGACCCAGGGATGCCCCTTTTACCACCTTCTAATACCCTCTAAACTTTTTTCCAGTTGCAACCGTTGGAGCCACCATCTCCCTCCAGGACCAGCCAACACCCCATTTTGAGCTTAGCTCCTTATTATCAACCACGAGTTCTCAGATTCATTATAAATTATTCCACCAAGGTAGAGGCTCCCATCAATGGCCTGGTCAACATGCACCTGCAGGTTTCCTATAACTACCTCTCTCTGGGCTTTTATTTCAACCATGACCATGTGGCTCTGTAGGGCATGGGCCTCTTCTTCTATGAGTTGGCTGAGGAGAAGCGTGAAGGCACTGAGTGTCTCTGGAAGATTCGAAACCAGCTTAGCAAGCAGTCAAACCCCCCTCCAGGATGTGCAGAAGCCATCCCAAGATGAGTGGGGTAAAACCCTAGACACCACAGGAAGCCACCCTGGTTCAGAAGAAGAACGTGAACCAGGTTTTTTTTGTTTTTTTGTTTTTTTGTTTTTTGGCATCTGCATGCTCTGGGTTCTGCCTGTGCAGTCCCCCATCTCTGTGATGTCCTAGAGAATGACTTCTTAGATGAGGTGAAACTCATCAAGAAGATGGGCAATTACCTGACTAACCTCTGCAGGCTTACTGGGGAAATATTTCTTCAAAAGGCTGACCCTCAAGCATAACTAGGAGCCTCTGAAGCCCAGCAGCCTTTGAGGGGCCCCTCCGGCATCCTCCTGGGGCCAGGTCTTATGCCTGAGCCTCTCCCTACAGCCACTAGGCAGCTTTTTATCTACTCTGAGTCCTCTCCCAAGCCACGGGCCAAATGGAAACAATAAAGCTTTTTGCAGGAAACAACAACAACAACAAAAATCTGAAAACTTGATCAAGTAGGCTTTAATCTCAAAAATGTGGTTTATCACATAAAAGATTAAAAAAAGAAATATCAAGATCATCAAGAGATGCAGAAAAGGCATTGGGTAAAATTCAATACCTCATATAAGTTGAAACCTCTTAACAAACATTCTGGGTGGGTGACAGAGTAGGAAGGACCAGGAATCTATATCCCCACGGAGACAGCAATTGCACTGGCAGAGTCCTCTGATGTAGCTATTTTGGAACTCTGGAGTCTATTGAAGGCTTGAAACTTCCAAGGGAAGGCTTGAGCAGTAAACTAGAGTTAATTTTAGTCAATTTCAGCTTTTAGCACAGTGGCAGCTACCCATCCTCCACCCCAGACACATGGCAAACAACTGCGCATGTGCTCCCTGCCCAGCTTGCACATACCTTGCATCAGCAAGAAAGGGCAAAAAGAACCTGGTCCTCCAGATATTAGGGATTGTGCTCTGATCACTTATGCTTCTGTTCCAGAAGTGCAGACAAAGAGGTAGGCAGTCTTGTTGCACCTCCCCCCACGTTATTGCAAGTTGTCCCCCTTCTGGCAGAAGTAACTTCTAGGAATTTTAAAGGGCCAACACATTTTCCCTGCCTTCATCTTTCTCTTTTTCCATTTTTGGGAGTCACACATTAAAAATTAGGACATTCCAGGCGGCGCCTGGATGGCTCAGTGGGTTAGAGCCTCTGCCTTCGGCTCAGGTCATGATCCCAGTGTCCTGGGATCGAGCCCCACATCGGGCTCTCTGCTCAGCAGGAAGCCTGCTTCCTCCTCTCTGCCTACTTGTGATCTCTGTCAAAAAAAAAAAAATTAGGACATTCCAAAGCAACTGCTTATAAAGGGGAAATTGGAAGGTTACTGCACATGCCCAAAGGGAGGTGAAAGCTCAGAAAAGACCTGAAAATACCTTAAGTTTGCACCTCAGTCTGCATTTAAGCATGGTCAGGTTGATGAAGTTCTAGAACCTAGGTGAGGTTTGGTGGGCTGAGGTCCAGAGCCGATGACCAAGAAAGAATTCTTGAGACATCTTTGGTGCAAAATGGTGGTTTATTAAAGCACGGGGACAGGACCCGTGGGCAGGAAGAGCTGCTGCCCCGGGTTGTGAGGGATGGCAGGTTAAGTACCCTGTGGTTGGGGGAAGGTGAGGGAAAGGGAGGTTTCTACGGTGTTTTCATATGCTAAAGAGGGCCTACAAGGATACCAAAGGCCTTGAGGCTTGATCAGTGTTGTCTTTAGGCCAGTCATTAACATCTAGATAGTTGGGAGATTCTTGGTGGGATGTCACAATCCTACTATCAATTGTCTTTTTTAGTGAGATTTAGGACATTTGTAAGCCAAGGGAGACTCCCGTCTTGCAGGATTGTGATCTCTGCAAGTTAACTATTTATCATTTATGGCAGTCAGGGGCGCTTGAGGACATTACCAAGGGGAGCGGATGGAGAGGGTGTGCAAGGTACCAGCTTTTGCTTTGTCTTCAGCCAGCCCCCTGCTCCCTCATCAAGGTGACAGATTGGGCAAAAGTTCAAAATGAAATAAACAAAAACAAAACACAGCAAACTCCGGCAGGGAGAGAATCCAATTTCTGGGGTTGCCACATTATTAGATTCAAATGTCCAGTTTTCAACAACAAAAAAAAAATCACAAGGCATAGAAAGAAACAGAAAATTGTGGATCAGTCAAAGGAAAAAAAAAAATAATAAACTAATAAAACTGTTCCTGAAGAAGACCTGTTGGCAGATCTACTTGACAGTGACAACCATCTTAAAGATACTCAAGAACTAAAGAAATATGTGGGCAAAGTCAAGAAAATAATGTGTTAACAAAGTGGAAATATCAATAAAAAAATAGAAATCTAAAAAGATACCAAAAAAGAAATTCTGGAAATGAAAAATACAATACTTGAAATGAAAAATTTACTAGAATTTGAAAGCAGATTGAGCAGGCAGAAGAAAGAATCAAAGAATCAGTGAATAGGCATTATTAAATCTGAGAAAAAGATAGAAGAAAGATGAACAGAGCCTAAAGGACCTGTACCAGCAAGCAGACCAGCATATGCAATTTGGGGAGTGCAAGAAGGAGAAGAGAGAGAAAAAGGGGCAGAGAGAATCTTTGAAGAAATAATAGCCAAAAACTTAACAAATCTTATGAAAGACATAAATATAAATACCCAAGATGTTCAACAGACTTTGATAGATGAACAAAGAGACACGTACCTAGACATTATAATCAAATTTTCAAAAGACAACAAGAACATTTTAAAGGCAGGAAGAAAACTGTTACTTATCACAAACAATGGGTCTTCAGTAGATTGCCAGCAGATTTCTCGTCAAAACTTTGGAGACCAGAAGGTAGTGAACTGATATATTCAAAGTGCTAAAAGAAAAATGTGGTCAACCGAGGATCCTGTATCTGGCAAGACTGTCTTAGACCTGCTCTGCAAGAAACATTAATGAAATCCTGCAGATTAAAATGAAGGCACACTGAACAATAACTCAAAGTCACATGAAGAAACAAAAGATCTCTGTAAAGGTATACCTGGGCTATTATAAAAGCCTGTATTATTTACAGTGGTGTATAACTCCAGTTTTTGGAGTTATACACAACAATTATTGTGTATTATTTTGGAGTTATACAAAAACAATTATTAGTCTAAAAACTAATATTATTTTAACTTTGTAACTGCATTTTTTTGTTTACTACATAATATAAGAAACTAATACATTAGAAATATACTACTTTACATTTTGGATACACAATATGTAAAGATACAATTTGGGGATATCAACAACTGAAAGAGTGAGGATGGAAATGCTAAAGGAACTCAGTGTTATTAAAGTTAAGTTTGTATGAATTCAAGTTAAATTGTTATAACTTTAGGATATTAAATGTAATCCCCATGGAAACCCCCAAGGTTGTTGCTAAAGAATATACACAAAAAAACTGAAAAAAATATTTCTATAAGTCCCTACAAAATATCAGTAAATCACAAAAGAAAATAGTGATGTGAGAAACGAGAGACAAAAAAGCTATAAGTAATGCAGGAAATGAGAGACAAAAAAGCTACATATAGAAAACAAATAATAAAGTGACAGTAGTAAGTCCTTCCTAATCAATAATCATTTTAAATAAAAATGGGTTAAAATCCCCAATTAAAAGACAGAGACTGACAGAATAGATTTTTTTAACCTAATTACATGCTATCTACAAAAGACTCACTTTAGATCCATACACAAATAAGTTGAAAGTGAAGGGACAGAAAAAGATATTCCACAGAAATAGTAATGGAATGAGAGCAGAGATCACTATACAATGTCAAACAAACCTCACATGCCATGCAAAGTTGTTTTTTTTTTTAAATTCTCCTTTAAATTCAAAACACAACAAGAACAACTATGTACACAACTTCTATTCAAAATCAAGTGGAGGTGTTTTGCCTTTAAAAAAAAGAGTTTTTTAAATATGTAAGAATTAGAAAGGAGAAAACAAATGTGTTATTTACAACTGATTTGTCTACATAGAAAACCCAAGCAAAAAGAGAAGTGACAAGCAAATTATTAGAATTCAAGTTTTGCATTTCTACAGCCCAGAAAAAAGTTAGAAAAAGTAATTTGAAAAACAACAGTTACAATGTTAGAGATTAGTTAAATTTTTTAAAGGTACATAGGAATAAGTCTAGCAAAAGATATATGAGAATTTATGGGTGGGAAAATGTACAAAACCGATTTCCACTTTAAGTAAGTGAAAAACTATACATTGGAAGACCCAGTCTTGTCATGATGTCAGTCTTTCACACCCATCATCTGATGCAATGCAATCCAATCAAAATCCCTATAAAATTGTTTGTGTAAAATGGCACATTGATCCTAAAATGTATACAGAAGTGCAAAGAACTTGGCAGAGTCCAGATGCTCCTAAGGCAAGCAGGCTCAGGAAAGGACTCACTCTTCTAGATGTCAAACTTATCACAAACCTAGAATAGTTAGCACAGGATAAACAATAGGAAACAGAAGAGACTGGAACCCAGACACAAACTTCATGTACATACAGCTTAACACAGGGCAAAGACAGCATTTCAGACCAGAGGAGAAAGGAGCCCAGAGCAACTGATGAGTACCATAGAAGAGTGAAAAATGGGTCACTACCTCATGGCATACACAAAACCAGATGGATGAAGATGTAAATGTAAACGTGATACCATTATGATTTTAGGAGCTGACATAAGAAATATTGTCATGGCTTTATAGAAAAGTACAGTTCATTAAACAAGACATAAGATTTCGGGCTGGAACATTATGTTGTTATTTAAAACCATCCATCACCAGATGCCACACAGAGGTCAGAAAGAAGTCATACACCAGGAGAAGATTTGTAAGACAAAATTTTTAGACAAAAAGAATTTAAAGCCACAATGTATACAGAACTAGTAAAAAAAAAAAAAAAGTACATGAAAAAATACAAACACCCTAATAGAAAAATAGAAAAAGACATAAATTTGCATTTAAACACAGGAAAATGTGTTTAACTTCATTATTAATTAGGGAAATGCAAACTAGAACCACAAGGAGTTATAATTCCACACCAACCATACTGATGGAAAAAAACCTTTAAATCTAAAAATCCCAAGAATTGGCAGAAATGGGAAGCTAAGGGGATGCATGCTGGTTGGAACAGTAACTGGTACAACCAATTTGGTTATGCTTTCAGCTAAGTAGTCTATGTGTTCTCTTCCCTTTGACTAGAAACTCTGTTTCCCAAAAATGCTGTGCACTCAAAGTGCACACAACTGTGCACACAAAGACCTCACTTGAGCTCTGATTATGGAAACAGAAAACTGGAAACAGAAGCAAAACATCACATGGTCACACAAAGGGACTCTCCTTGGCTGCTAAGCTAACATGTATTAGTATGGATAGCTTTGAATATTTAATGATGAGTGAAAAACACTGCAGGAAATGATAGAAAGTATAGTATTTTCTATATAAACTATAAGCACCAAAAATCTATTTTCCCAATTCTTAATAGTTGTACCCACTTGAAGGGGAGGGGTAGGAACACACACAAACAACATTCAGCTGTATATATATTTCATTTTTTTCTCTCTTTTTTATTGAAGTAGAGTTGACACACAATGTTCCAGGTGTACTACATGGTGACTGGACAAGTCTATATGTTGTGCTATGCTCACCACACATGAGCTACCATCTGTCACCATACAACACTATTACAATACCATCGAATATATTCCTTATACTACACCTTTTGTCCCCACGACTTGTCCATTCAAAAATTGGAAGTACATGCTACTCCTCTTCACCAGTTATACCCATCTCACCCCATCCTTCTCCCCCCACGGCAACCATCAATTTGTTCTCTGTATTTATGGGTCTGTTTCTGCTCTTTGTTTTTTGTTTATTCATTTGTTTTGTTAGATTCCACATGTAAGTGAAGTTATAATGGTGTTTGTCTTTCTGTTTGATTTATTTCACATAGCCTAATACTCTCCAGGTACATCCATTTTGTTGCCAATGACATAATCTCCTTTTTATGGTTGAGTAATATTATATTCTGTATATATATGAATACATATACATACATATATAAATATATATGTGTCTGTGTGTATACATATATAAATATATATGTGTGTGTATATGTGTATATGTGTGTATATGTGTGTATGTATATATACATTTATAAATGTGTGTGTGTGTGTGTGTGTGTGTGTGCGCCCCACATCTTATCTATTCATTAATGAATGGGTACTTGGACTGTTTTCATACCTTGGCTATTGTAAATAATGCTGAAATAAACACAGGGGTGCATATATCTTACCAAATTAGTATTTTCATTTACTTTGAATAAATACCCAGTAGCAGAATTACTAAATCAGATGGTAGTTCTGTTTTTAATTTTTTGAGGAACCTCCCAACTGTTTTCCAAAGTGGCTGCACCAGTTTGCATTTCTACTAACAGTGCGCAAGGGTTCCTTTTTCTCCACAGCCTCACCAACACTCGTTACTTCTTATATTATTTATTCTAGCCATTCTGACAAGTGTAAGGTGATGGCTTTTGTGGTTAGCATCCTTTCATGTGTCTGTTGGCCCCCTGTATTTCTTCTTTGGAAAAATATCTATTCGTGTCTTCTGCCCATTTTTTAATTGGATTACTATGCCCAACCCCTTATTGGACATATTATTTGCAAATATCTCCTCCCATCCTTTAGGTTGCCTTTTAGTTTTGTTGATGCTTTCTTTAGCTATGATGTTTTGTTTCTTTCAAAAATAAGCAATCTTAAACAAATAGGGTAAATGGTGTCCACTTGTTGAATCTGGGTGGAAGACATACGGATGCTTATCGGATTCTACTCCTTTTCTCTACACTTGAAATATTTCATAATCTTAAAAATTCATACCAGTTGTAAAGAATAAAATCTCAGTTAGGTTTGTAATCCCTCCAGAGTGTTTGATCGCTCTTCCCTAGAACCAAAGACTGTTTAAAAGGTTATGAGCAAGAAACAAAATCCCCGAAAAGGTGGCACCATGTCAGAATGAGGAAAAGCAGAAGTCTGCAGTGTAAAGCAGAATGACAGGAGGCAGGAGGGCACCTTAGGCCCAGCTCCCAGCAGACTTGTCAGTTTTTACTCAGCACTGAGAGTTAGGAATATGGTCAACCCTCCTAAATATACTGATGTAAAAGCAGATGCTAGGAAATCCAGAGGGGTGCATTCATGTGTTTCTTATTTATTGAAAGTGCTGATAAAATGATAAACATTGTTGGGGGGGGTGCTTCTTACAAACTGAGGAGCAAAACACAATATCCTCCAGAAGGATCCCTGCTCTATCCCATCCTCTGAGGATGAGGAAAACATGGGGCTTGGCTCAGTTGGACTCTGAAACCTGACACTTCTGGAGTAAACTGCTGTCCCCTCTTGCTGGTCTCAGGCACTATATTCACTCAAGTCCCTATTTGGTGGTCCTGGCTGCAGCCCTGCAAGTCCTCACCTAGAGAGGTTACAAAGGTTGTCCAAGGTCACCGGGTCTGAAGATGAAGATTCCTGTGTTCAAATCCAGATACAACTGAAAACAAAACCCACCCTAAGCCTCTTTCACCTAGCAGCAGCCCAGAGTCTGGATTGGCCCGGAGCAGCCTCACTGACACAAGGTCCTTGAGGAAAGGAACTTGCTCCCCCAGACTGGGAGCAATATCTCAGGGGCAGATTCCCTCCCAGACAGTCAGGAGTCACGCTCCCCCCACCAGTCTAAAAAAGGTCACCATTAAGCTACAGGAGGAAAGGTAGCCAAATCTCAAGCATGTCGCCTGCGATGAGAAAAGGGGCTCAGCCCGCTGAAAGCAAATATTAGCAACAAAATCGCTCTATCTTCCCAGATTTAGGAGCTATTTAATAGCTGTGCAATTAAGCCATTTTGAATTCTCCAGATTTTTTTTTTTTTTTAGATAAAACCAACTGCCTCATTCCATTTCGTGGCACTCTTATCCTCAAGCTGCCTGCAGTAGTTTTGGCAGCATAATTATGTTTTCTGGGAAAATATATTTTGCTGCAGGAAAAGACATTTTCGGCCCTGTTTATGAAGCCGTCCTGCACTTCACCTCCCAGGAGCTCATTCTCCCACAGGAGCAACAGGAAGGTGTCCCCTACACCCCTCTCCCCCCCCCCCCAGCCACCTGCCCCGCGGCTAGAGAGGTTGCTGAGGTGTCTACCCAGAGTGCTGAGGGGTCTTCCCAGGGTGTGCCCCTCGCTGGGGTTGAGGCCTTTTGTTCTGTCAGGCAACAGAGCCTGCCAACTCCCTTCCTGCCTTTCTAACTCTGAAAACCTCACTTCTCTTTTGCAAGCTCATTCTTTCCTCCTCCCTGAAGATCAGGGGCTATGGGAAGGCTTCCCGAGAGAGAAAGCAGATCTGCCTGCCCAGGAGGAAGTACAAGTGTGCTTCCTCCGGACAAATGGGAAAACAAGCACCCAGAAGCTGAGAAGAGGGTTTAAGGTAAGAAGCCTGATATATTTATCCTTGACAAGGAAAAGATTTTCCTAGAGAGCCAGCATTCCAGTTTGAAAAGAGTTTAATTCCTCCATAGAACATTTTTCCTTATAAAATAGTTTTGCAAGTTCTGTATTAAAAGGTCTAGAGTAGACATTTAGACATGAACTCTCTCCCTATCTCCCACCACAGCACCACAAGAGCCTGCAGCACACAGCTCAGCTAGATTTTCTCGATTCTTCTCGAGTCCCTGGTACTCAACTGTGGTGAACAGACCAGCAGAGTGGGCCTCTCCCGGGGAGCTGGTTAGAAATGCACACTCTCAGGCCCAGCCCAGAGGCCAGAATCTGCATGTTAGCAAGTCCCCGGGGGAGGTTACATCACAATGAGTGATTTTGTAACTCCCAAGGTTAAACATCCTCATACCCACATGCCGCGCACACCTTACTTTCTCCTTTACACTCAGGGTTGCTCTCCTCTTCCACATGCTAGGATGGCATTGTCTACTCCCACCAACCTCACGGAGTTGTTGCAAAGTAACTGAACTGTGTACAGTGTTCAATTTTGAAATAAGGACTAGGGGGATACATGGCAACATCTTAACAGGGATTTTTTTCCTGGGTGGTAAATGATTTCTCATTTCTTATTTGATCTAAAATGTAGTTTTTAAATTTCATGCTCTGAACACTTTTCTTCTGTCACCACAGCAAAAAGCATAGTTTGTTTTAAAAGCAAGTAAGTGTGAACATCAACTAACAGAGCATGAGAAATGGTAAATTCCTTGTGGATGACCTGTTGCATCCAGCACCTGTGCAAACAGCTGGACCCGGGAGCCATCTGCCCAGTTTCTCCAGCTGGTAAGTGGTGACCTGCTCCCAGCTCTGGGTTCTCTAGATCCCTGATGCACTGCTGTTCCCTGTGTTCTGGAACCCTTGAGCAGAGGCACGCCCAGGTACCCTGCTTCCATCAGCCCCGATGCTATAGTCAAGCCAGCCCTTCCACCCCTCAGAGAGACACAATTGGCCCAAACCACATGCTGGCTGCTGCAAAGGTGGTCCTTCCCTTACCATAGGAGAGCTACTCAGATGTTTTCACAAGTGCATGCCGAGAGTGGAGCCCAAGTGTTCACCCCACTTAAGCGCAAGAGCTACTCTGAGAAGGAAAGGAACCCCGTTCCCCAGTCTGTGTCGGGAAGAGCAAGCTGGCTGGGGATGGGATGTAAGCAAAGCTAGCTGAGAAAGGCTGAGCAGATTGCAAAACTCTAAAACAAATGCTGGTCTGAAGCCATAGGTCTCACAAGCATAGCTGCACATTAAATCAGCTGGGAGCTTAAAATCCTAGCAGCCAGGGCAGCCTCCAAGCCAACCAAACCAGGATCTCTGGGCTGCAGCCCTGGCTTCCATGGTTTTTTCACCATCCAGGTGACCCCAATGTTAGGCTGAGAACCAGAGCCAGCCATGTTTTTCAGTCAAGGAACAGATAGTGGAGATTTCAGTATAGTGAGCCACATAGGCTCTATCACAACCACTCTGCAGTTGAAGAGTGAAAGTGGTAGCAGAGGACCATGAGTGAGCAGGTGTGGCTGTGACCCAGTAAAACTTTATTTACAAAACAGCCTTGGCCTGGGCGCCAGGTGGCTCAGTCAATTAAGTGTCTGACTCTTTTTTTTTTTTTTTTAAAGATTTTATTTATTTATTTGACAAAGAGAGATCACAAGTAGGCAGAGAGGCAGGCAGAGAGAGAGGGGTAAGCAGGCTCCCTGCTGAGCAGAGAGCCCGATGCGGGGCTCGATCCCAGGAACCTGGGATCATGACCTGAGCCGAAAGCAGAGGCTTTAACCCCCTGAACCACCCAGATATCCCAAGTGTCTGACTCTTGATTTCATCTCAGGTCATGATTTCACTGTTGTGAGATGGAGCCCACTCCATGTAGGGCTCCACGATGGGCATGGAGCTGCTTAATGGTCCCTCTCTCCCTCTCCTGCGCCTCTCCCCCTCCCTACTTTCTCTCTCCAGTCTCTTAAAAAAAGAAAGAAAGAAAGAAAGAAAAGCATCCTCGTCCAGATTTAACCCTAAGGGCCAGCCCATCCATGGCTTGCAGCAGAGGTTTTCAGATTGAGCAAGGATCATCAGCACCCCCCCCCCCCCCCCCCCAGAGAGCTGAGCCCACTCCCATCATGTCTGACAGAGTGGGTCTGGGGTAGGCCCAGAATTCACATTTCTAACCAGCACCCTGAAGTTGCTGCTGCTGTTCAGAGAAGCACTGGTCAACAGTCCCTGTAAATCGTATTTATGCCATTCCATGATGGCGGAATGCCAACCACTCCCATAGTGCTTGCCTCAGGGGCTCACTTAGGAGGTGCTGGGGAGAGGGCTGCCCTACACAATCCATTCCAACTACCCCTCCGTCCAGCCGTCTGCCTCCACCAGTGCTGCTCCAGGCCAGCGACAGGCTTGGGAAGAGAAGAAAGCCCTGACAGCTCCCCTCAGCTGATGCCCAAGGTGTGTCCTGCACCAGCCCCAGGAAGAACTCGTTCCATGTCAGATGAGTTGGCTCTACCCTTTGACTCAAAACAGCCCATTTCAGTCCTGTCTGCTGGAAGGTCCAGAGGGCAGACCTCCCTAGGCAGCAGTCCCCTGTCCTGAACTGCCTGCCAGCCGGACACCTAGAGATACCCATCTCTCCATACTTCACTCTCCAATACCTTCCAACGTTTTCAGAAAACAGCTTCATCGTCACAGGCAGGAGTGAGAGGAAACACACCATGACGAGCTCACATAACATCGGCAACAGCCATAATTCAGTAGGAACCATACCCAGGGCTAGTGATCCAACAGGCTTTTCAAAGACTTTTTTTTTTTTTAAGTTATTTAAAGGTAGTATGTCTTTAAAGCAGCAAAATTGAAAGGGCAGAGTCTTCCAAACATGCCCTGCACCCACACATATACAATCTCCCTCACAAGGGGTCTGCACACGGTTCGCCCATAGTATTATACAGTCTCTGGTTTCGGACAAAGGTAAAATGACACAGACATCATTACAGCATCGTATGAAGTAGCTACATGGCCCTAAAAATCCTCTGTGGTCCTGCTATTCGTCTTCCTTCCCCCATCCCACCCTTGGCAACCATGGATCCTTTTACTGTCTCGGTAGTTTCACCTTTTCCAGAATGTCATAGAGTTGGAGTCACGCAGCATGTAGCCTTTCAGATTGATTTCTTTCACTAAATACGCATCTGAGCTTCCTCCATGTCTTTTCATGGCTTGATAGCTCATTTCTTTTTATTGCTGAGTAATATTCCACCATCTGAATTACCTTTTCACCTACTGAAGGACATCCTGGTTGTTTCTAAGTTTTTACAATGATGAATAAAGCTGCTCTAAGCATCCATGGGCAAGGTTTTGGGCAGACATAAGATTTTTGCTTCTTTGGGTAAATACTAAGAAGCACAATTGATCTTACGGTAAAAATATTTCTAGTTTTGCCAGAAACTGCCAAACTGTCTTCCAGTGTGGCTGAAGCATTTTGAATTCCCACCAGCAGTGAGTGAGAGTTCCTGTGTCTCTAGAGGACCCCTTGGAAGAAGGGCGTTCCCAGGGAGTCCCCCTGTCAGGAACCACATGCCTGCTGCTCTGAGGGCATGGGGTTTCTGGCACATTCTCATCTGCCTGCAGGTCAGCCACCCCCAGGTCCTGTGGGTCCATTGAGAACAGACTCTGGCTCAGATAAGCCCTAGAGAAGTAACTGATAGGATCCCAGTGGTCTCCTATATTGTTACTATGTAGGGGCTGGCTTTCCTAATAGGGAAACTGAGGCTGACACACATCCAGAGTAGGTGGAAGCTCCAGGTTTCACCCATGCCTCCTGTGTGACTCTAGGCCTACTGATGCCCATCATTCTTTGGACCCCCAGTAGCTGCTCAGTAAACACTGGTAGAGCAGGTGGCCAAGGAATAGATGAAGCATGGTTGGCTTGACCCCAAAACCCACTTTCTGCCAGTGAACATTGCTTCCAGCCAGCCCAGCTTCAGATCCTTGGGAGAGTGGACTCCCTGCTCGCTTCCCTGCCTTGTGGTCTGCTTCTTCCTTGTGTGTGGTAGCCAGTCTTTCCTGTGCAGTCTTCCAGGCTCTAAACAGGATGGCCCTCAACAGTCAGCTCTGTGGCACCAGTGCATCAGCACGAGGCTTGGTGTTGGGTCACACCAAGCCCTGCATTCCCAAAGAGGCTCTGCAACAAGACAGAAGTGTCAGAACAATCCCAAATGCCACAAGTCTCCAACAGTGTCAGCTATTTGGAGCAACTGTCTCCTCGCATGACTTCAGCTGATCCATGATGACTCCAGGCAGTTGGTCCATCAAGGGCCACCAGAGTGTCACTTCTTCTCCCTGCAGAAGCATCTTCCCTTCTGACAGCTGGGCCTTCACTGTCTCAGGCCTGGTGCAGACCCAGGGACATCCCCTGCCTTGTGTGACCCAGTACAGACTCCCTTTTCCACTCTCATTAAGTTCACGGTTTGCCAGGACCTCATCCTTAAAGCGCCACCTGGAAGACAGTGCAGTTCATTTCATGGAGCCCTTCTCCAAGATCCCTGATGGCCCCACGACCCAGCAACAGATTTCTGAGCTTGAGAAGACCTGAGCCAGCTGGGGCGGAGGGCAGAGAGGGAGGGGAGTGAATGGGCCACACAGAGAACAGAAGGGAGAAAGTGCAGCAGCCCCAGACTTGTTGCCCTCTGTGGCCCAGTTGTGGGATGTCCCACATGTCTGAGAGGGGGGTGGGGTGACCTCAGGGGTCTCTACACAGTTAGGATATAGCATACAGGAAGTAATGCCCCTGAGCAGCTATTTTGGACAAAACACTGTGTTTTCTTACCTAGAAGTATCAAAAGCAGGTGTCCTGTAGACTTCCTCCTAGCAGTGGTTCTGGACCTTGGCTACACAGTGGGATCACCTGGCAAGCCCAGGCCCCCGCAGGGAGCCTGCTGTGGTTGATCTGGATGTAGCCCAGACTTGAAAGCCACTGGCACACAGCCCTCCCCCTGTGCCAGTGGGAATGCGCCTCCATGTGTAAGGGGTGGGGCAGGTCCACTAGTGAGGGCTTTGTGGGGAAATGATGGGGGGCCAAAGTACAGAAGGGAGAGGAGGTGAGGGAATGAAGATGTGTGCTGGAATGTGGGTCAGAAGCAGGAACTGGAAAGGCTGGGGATTGCTGCATGATCCCCACTCATGTGGAAAATAATAGCATTATCTTAGGCTGTGTAGATGAGTCCTCTGACTCTAAGATCCCACAGGTGGAAATGGTCAGACAAGCACTTCCCAGACCTACCTACCCACGGACTAAAACAAGAACCTCAAGATAAAATGCAACATCAATCACCAATGGCACTAGGAAGCCACCCGGTGCAGGTAGACGTCAGCTGGACACTGACAGTTGGAGGAAGAGAGGCGCACGGCAGCCTTCCATGCCCACAGCTGCCGTCGGACCAGGCTCCTCCACCCGTACGAGGAGCGACCGCAACTACAACAAGGGCACCAAAGGCCAGGGGACAGTGTCAGTGCACCCACAATCCCAGAAGTTTCAGAAAGGAGAGGGCCAGAAGGCAGAGCCCGGTTCCATGCATAGCACCTGATACCCCTGAGCCTGAACCTCAGCTCCCATCTCTGCTTCTTGGGTCTTCCTGTCCATAAACCGCCATCTTTGTTCTCCTTCATAGGCACGCACATGCTGACATATGTGCACACACAGTAATACTATACACAAAACATGCACAGATGCAAGCATGCTACATGCATTCACACACACCATACACGTCAGACTCTACACACACCACACAAAAGCACAGATACAGACAGACATACTCCCCAAGGCCCCTGTGTCTATCGCTGACTCTACTAATGTTGTAGAGCAAAGGAGAGAACTTACATTTCAGAGCCAGGGGACTTGGTTCTTCACGGCAGGAAAGCACTCAAGGCTTCACCCAGCTCTGCCTCCTGCCTCGCTCAGTTGGCACCACTCTCTCTAACCCCCTGCCCCTTCCAGGGTCACAGTCATTCCTTGTGCAGTATGGTTTATTACCTCTCCATCTTCCCTTTCCAACCCACATGTTGGAGCTTTCACTTTCACCTCAGAGTCCTCCCAGCCCTCCTTCCCCAGAAAAGGAACCACATCCACCCAGCACTGGGAAGGGGCACATAGAGCACCTCCGCAAGCCTTTCTCAGTGCACTCAGGTTCCCATACTGGGTACACTGCAGAGGGAGCCCCCAGAGAGGCCACACAGGGAAAGAGGCAGTATACTGGCCAGCCCTGCTGCTCCCTCCAGCCCCATCCCACTAGGTCGCAGAGTGGCTTGGGGCCAGACTCACCTCCCCGAGCCCACCCAGGGCCTGAGAGGGAAGAGCAGAGGGTGATGGTCACTGGATCACTACAGTCAGGATGGTGGGTTACACTGCACTAGGTCATCTCAGTACCTGCAACTGGTTCCAGGACTCCATGGCCCCACATGGATGTCCCTGGGAGCATGGGCAATGCTTCCTTTGACTTTATATATCTAGGAAACAGTCAACAGCAGAAAGAAAGGGAGGGAGAGGGGAAGGAAGGGATGGAAGGACTGAGGCAAGCAGGCAGTCAGGCAAAAAGAGAAGAGAAAGTTCACTGAACTAGAGAAATTTCCAGTCACTTGCATTTGGGAAGACCTCGTCTAAAACCCAGCCATGTCTTAAGCCTATCTCCCCTTCAGGTACCCAAAGGGCTCGAAGGCCCAATCCAAGCCAAGTACCCCTCCTCATCATCCATTTTTGAACAGCTCCGTCAGCGGGAGGTCAGGGTCTTGCTCAGGTCCCAAACCACCACCTCAGACGATGGTACTGTCCCTTTTGACCACCAGAACAGGACATGATTGCCCAGATATCTATAGCAGAACTTCCCAGTCACCTGCAGCAGCATCCTCTGCTCTGCTGATCATCTCTGTTTCCTGGGTCTTCCCATCTAAGTCCTGCCATCTTTGTTCTCATTCACAGGCACACAGAGCGGGGGGAGGCTGCAGCCTGAGATATGGGTCACTGCTCCACTGAGGCATAGCTCTTTATCCGTGTGTCCCCTTCACAAATGATGTAAGCCAAATCCTGCAGAAGTGGCACATGAACGTTTTTGTATAAAGGTCCCAGGTCCTGAGAACCCCAAAGCAAAAATACAGTAGTGCCTATTCTCATCTGTAATGTATATTTGATCAAAACCCATTCACCCAAGATGCACCCAAAGATTTGTGCACAGAGATGTTCACCACAGAACTATTTATCTGTAAGAAAACTTACAAACAATGGGCTGTACAAATGAGTTACATGCAAGAAATTACTTTACAATATAAAAATGATGCATTCCATGAAGAATCATTGAAGCTACATGTTTATAGTATATGCATTCTTCTGGGTATACTATACTTCAAAAAAAATTAAACTTTTAAAGAATACTTCATGACATGGATAATTAGTAACAGTATAATGATAAGAAACAATTGCATATACAATGTGAGGCAAATTTTAAATATCTATAAAATGCTTAAATATATATATATACACACATACACACACACACACACACATATGTGTGTGTGTGTGTGTGTCTTTATTACTGAAAGAAAACCATGGAAATATTATGAGAGAACTGTGGGTAGTGAGACTATACACAAGTTTTCTTATATTAATTATACTCTGTAGTATAACAATTCAGATTTTCTACATAAAATATTATCACTTTTTATAGATAATTAAGAGAAAGAGAGGGAGAGAGAGATAGCAGATTGATAACTAGATGATATACACAGGATGGAATTCTATTCAACCTTAAAAAGAATGGAATTCTGCCATTTGTGACAGAGTAGGTGGATCCTGCATTCACTGGGTGGCTCAGTCAGTTAAGCATCTGCTTTCGGCTCAGGTCATGATCCCAGTGTCCTGGGATCCAGTCCCACATCAGGCTCAGTGGGGAGCCACTTCACTCAGTGGGGACTCTGTCTGCCGCCCTGCCCCTGCTTGTGCTCACTCTTTCTCTCTGACAAATAAATAAAATCTTAAGGGAAAAAAAAAAAAAGTGTGGGTGGACCTGAGAGTTCTAAACTGAATGAAATGAGTCAGAGAAAGACAAACACTACATGATTTCACTTGTATGTGGAGTTTAAAAAACAAAAACAAAAACAAAAAAACCACACAAAAAAAACCCTCATACAAAAAGAGATCAGACGTGTGGTTTCCAGAGGCGGGGGCAGTGGGGAAACAGATGAAGGGGGTCAGAGGTACAAATTTCCAGAAGAAGATATGTAAATATTGTGGATATAACGTACAACATGAGGACTATAGTTAACGCTGCTGTTGGTATATTTGAAAGTGACTAAGGTTGCAAATTCTAAAAGTACTCATCAAAAGAAAAATACATTTCTTCTTGTTCCTTTTTTTTTCTTTCATTTTCTCTTATTTATTTATTTATTTATTTATTTTGGCATCTGTAGGAGATGATAGGTGTTAACTAAACTTATCATGGTCATCATTTCACAACACATGTGCACCTTACATTTGCACAGTGCTGCATGTCAACTACATCTCAGTAACACTGAAAGAAAAACAAGCGAACAAACAAAAATCTGTGGTTTGGTTTTCTCTGAAGTTCTTCAACAGTTCTCCGCTCAGAAGGGCTGAGCCTCCTGTCCTCAGACCTCCACTTGCCTTTGGCCAGGCTGTGTTCACTCACAGTCTGCTTGCTTCTCTCTCCGTGACCTGGGTGGTGTAGCCCTGCCCTGCACACCTGCCTGCTGTGTTCTAAGGACGAGTTACCCCCGCCAGGCTCCAGCTCAGAGACCCTGCTGGTAGCTGGCTGGAATTGCACGGTGCTGGGGTGGGCTGTGTGCTTCCATAGGGGGCCAGGAGCTGGCTCTCCAACAGCTAATCCAGCCATGAGGCCCAGCAACCAGTTCAGTCTCCATGCAGGAAGGTTCAGATTCAATCAAGATGTATTTGATCCCTGCTAGGATCAGTTCTCGAAGAAGAAAATGCATTCAGAATACTTGGACCCCAGTCCTACAAAATGGGCTCTGATAACAATTTTCTCTAGAAACTCTTGATGCTGAATCTCCAGGGAACTCACCCGTTGGCACGGTGCACGGTAAACAGGGCTCGAGGCCTGGAGGATATCACACATGAAAAATAAGTAATTGAGGGGAGGGAGACAAACCATAAGTGACTCTTAATCTCACAAAACAAACTGAGGGTTGCTGAGGGGGGAGGGTTTGAGAGAAGTGGGGTGGGGTTATGGACATTGGGGAGGGTATGTGCTTTGGTGAGTGCTGTGAAGAGTGTAAACCTGGCAATTCACAGACCTGTATCCCTGGGGATAAAAATATATTATATGTTTATAAAAAATAAAAATTTAAAAAAAAAGAAGAAAGAAAAGTAAGTAATTGAGAACAGAGGATCTCCTGAGAGTTGTTTGAAACACATCTGAAACATGTCATTTAAGAAATGACAAGGTGTAGAGCAAGAGAGAACACTGGAGAGAAAAGGGGAAGAATTAAAAAAAAAAAAATTCTGAACAGTAAAAAAAAAGTCATGCAGATAAATTTTAAAAATCCGTTTTTAAAATGAGTTAGTAGAAAAGCATGGTTGGGCTGCAGTGAGATAAGAGTATTACTACCCATGAGGCTGAAAAACGAGTTAAGCAACAGCATCCAGGGCTTGCAGACACAGGGACACAGACTCTCACCCATGGCTTGTGAATTCCTACAGCTTTGTGAGGAAGAAATCTGCAGTTGCTGTTAAGTTTTGAAATACACGTACTCCATGACCCAACGATCTCACCGTTGGAATTTATCCCACAGGAAAACAGCAACAGACTTCCCAGAGCTATAGGCTCTGTATTGTCCTGGCTTGCTGGTGTGCTTGCTTCAAGCATTGTTTGAGGCAGCTAGACTCTGGAAACAACCTGAATGTCCAGCGGGAAGCAGAAGTGAAACTCATTAAAAAGAGAGGTGGTTGAATCAGTGGTGGCATATTCATTCTCTGGAATATTAAGTAGCAACCAAAGAAAAAGGCTCAGATCTCTGCCTACGGCCTCTGTGGATCCACTCACATTGTTTTGTTTTTGTTTTTTTGTTTTTGTTTTTGTTTTGCAACACTTTATTTTGTCCTTAATTTCCATTTCCTAAGTCTGTGTTAAAACATACATTTATATATATTTCTAAAGAGGCACAGCCTTGCATATAATTTAAAAATGGCATAACAAAATGGTCTGAGGAAAAAAAAATAACAACATGGTTTTGTTTTTGATATTTTTGTGTAGGGGCCATTCCTGGAACTGATTCGACATGCAGGGATCCTCTGGGGTCCTGGTAGCGTCCATGCTCAGCCTGGGGTCAGTCTTACTTGTGTAAGTGCTGACTGCGGTTTCAACCGTCATGTAGGGCACATGTATTAGATGTTCTTCAAGAGTGCATGTCAAATCTAATAAGTGAGTTTTGGCACTGCATGTGAAATCAGATTCCCAAATCACAAGATATTGTTCCTAAATCATAATCATAATTCGGTTTTTCCTGGTAAAGTGTAAAAAAAAAAAAATCAAAATAGGGAAAAGTAAAACAAAGTGCATCATCTGGTGGAGAAATCTACCAAACATTTGGGCCCCCAGCAACCCTTTCAGTTCTGTGATACCTATGCTAGCCTTAGCCTTTCTTTTTTCAGTTTTTATCACTTTTACCCATTTCTCTCACCCATCCCTCACCCCTGGCAACTTACCAATCTCTTCTCTGCATCTATGAGCCTTGTTTTCCTTTTAGATTTTATATATAGGTGAAATCAGACACTATTTGTTTTCTCTGCCTTATTCTTTTAGCATTACAGTCCATCCATGTTGTTGTCAATAGCGAGATTTCACTTCTTCTTCATGGCTATATTCCATCATAGATATGACCACATCTTCCTTATCCATTCATCTGTCAATGCACATGGGTTGCTTCCATGTCTTGGCTATTATGAATAATGCCACAGTGAGCACAGAAGGGCAGATATTTTTTTGAGTTAGTGTTTTCATTTTCTTCAGGTAAATAGCCAGAAGTGGAATTACAGAGTCAAATCGTAGTTCTATTTTTAATTTTTTGAGGCACCTCACTAGTGGTGCACCAGTTTACAGTCCCACCAACAGTGTGCAGGATTATCTTTTCTTCACATCCTCACCAACACTTGTTATATCTTGCCTTTTTTATAATAGTCATTCTGACAGGTCTTTTCATGTACCTGTTGGTCAATTTATGTTAAACGGGAAGAATAGTTTCTTGAGTCCATAGTGGGGTACCCTTTAAGTAAAATTAAAAAAAAAATCTCGTGCATATGTATATGTTTGTAAGAGCATGGAAAGAGATGTGGGAAGATGTATAGCCAGCTACCAACACAGGTTACCTTGGGGTGAGGAGTGTCTGCATACTTGTGTGTGTATGTGTGATGAGACTAATTTAAAATCCTTAAGTTAAAATGTCAGCTCGAAGAGTCTAACTACACCTCAATCACAAAAGTAGAATGCAATCATCAAAATTTTTAAAAAATTAGCTTATGAAGACAGCACTTAGATAATGAAAAGACAAACCACAGACTAGGAAAAACTATGTATGATGCATACATGATAAATGATATATATCCAGAATATATAAAGAAATACAGATCAATCATAAAAAGATAATCCAATTTTAAATTGAGCAAAAAACATGAAAAAATGTTTCACAAAATAAGATGCATGGAATAAGTATATGAAAAGATGCTCAACATCACTAGTTATCAGAAAAATGCAAATTCTAACCACAGTGAGATGCTCTTCTGCACCCACCAGAATGGCTAAAATTAAAAGACTGACAGTGTCAAGTGCTGACAAGGATGTGGAGCACCAAGAACCCAGGCACCCCACTTAGGAGTGAATAATGGCACAGCCACTTTGGAAAACAGCCTGGCAGTTTTTTATGAACGTAAACATAGTTACCCAATGATTCAACAGTGCCCGACCAAGGGAAATGAAAACGTAAGTGTGCACAATGAACACATTATACAAGAACATCTATAGCAGCATTTTTCATGACAACAAAACCTGGGAAAATGTCTTTGTACATCAACAAGTAAATGAACAAACAAAAGGTGGTCTATTCATAGGATGGAATACTCCCCCCAAAAAATGAATGCACAAGCCATGCACGTACCTGCCTTCAACCTCAACCTCAAGAATATTATGACACACAAGAAGTGGGCTTGGAGTATCACCTCTATGATTCGGCTGATGTGAAGTTGACGAGCCTGTGGTGAGGAACCAGAATGCTGGGGGCCTAGGGAGTGGGCACACACCATAGAGGGTGGAATGCTGTCTCCACTGGCTGCTGATTACCCAAATGCTTGGATTTGTCAAAGATCATGAAACTGTCCACTGATGGCCTTACATTCAAGTCACCCACAGGAATTTTGTCTCAATCAAATCAAACATCATCATTTGGATTAATCTGGATGGAGCCAAGGCAAAGCCAAGGGCCCGGGGCTACAGCCAGAGCAGGCCAAGGCACACATCCCCCCGCCCCTGTACCCCCGTGCCGGCCTTTTCTGCAGGGCGTCATCACCTGGGTTCTCAGCATTGTGTATTCCAGGTCTGGATTTTCAGCGCATTCCTCAATATTTCTTTTCTCATTTCTCCATAGCCTCCCACCCCTGCTCCTAGGGCCCCATGTGCTAGAGGCTCTTCTGTTTCATGTTTTCCCACCCCCAACCCACTACTGACACCTTTGTCTGTCATAAATTTCCCCAGAGCAGGTGTCGAAAGGCAGTTTCCAGGGAGCATGATCAGGATGTGAGGCCAGGAGGAGAGGCTAAGATGGGAGGCAGGCTGGTAGCCACCACAGGGCACTGGGCTCCATGCACTGGGGCTCTGAGACTGGGAAAGTGCACCTCTGAAGGCTGTTGCCCCCCAGCCCTTCCAGCCTTGTAGGCAGAGACACAAAGAGCTGTGAGTGCCTGGCAGGATGTGGCCCCTGAAGGGGCTGCATGCTGAGGCATCCACCACCCCATGACAGCCGGCTTCCTGTCCTACCCCAGAGGCCAGACCTGCACAGACTTCAGCCCACCAAACCAATGGAAGCCAGCTCTGGCCAAAAAGATGCCCCCCACACCTGGCCTCCTCAGCAGCAGGATTCCTGCCCACACTTTCAAAAGGAGGAAAGGGGGTTCCTGAAACAGGGGTGGACATATGCTGCACCCAGCTTCCAAGTGATGGTTGGGACCTGATGAATTCAAGTCCTGGACACCATGTCCGTGATCTTGAAGGCCACCACCAAGGTCATAGGTCCAAGCTCAGACCCCTCACTTTTTTTTTTTTTAAGTTTTTTTTTTTTAATTTATTTGTCAGAGAGAGAGAGCACAGGCAGACAGAGTGGCAGGCAGAGTCAGAGGGAGAAGCAGGCTCCCTGCTGAGCAAGGAGCCCAATGCAGGACTCGATCCCAGGATGCTGGGATCAGGACCTGAGCCGAAGGCAACCGCTTAACCAACTGAGCCACCCAGACGTCCCAGACCCCTCATTTTTCTGGTGCAGCGAAACTGACTAAAACTTCAATGTGCCCTCCTGTATGGAACATGCTGGATCACTAGTTGGTGCAAACACATCCTGAATGGCCTTGTTAATCACTATCTGGGGAATGTAGAGATCTTGCCCTCCCTCTATGTGCCCATCAAGCAAAATGTGCAGAAGAATTTGTTTTTTTTTTTTTTTTCAGCATTCAAGGATACGGGCTCTGAAGGATGGCCAACCTGGAATGTAGACTTTACTCTCCTTGGAGAGCTGGCCCTGCAAGGAGGGAGCGGCTGCAGACAGCCACTAGGCTCAGTTGCTGGACTATACAAGCTTGCTGCATGTAGGTCCCAGCAGCAGATGCTCTGTCCAGCTGGGCTCTCTGTAAGTTCCCTCACCACCTACATCTTGATTACTGTCTCCCGGTCTTTTCTCTGGTCTCACGGGAGCATCACCCACTCTAGCCTTAGAGTCTGCTGGGATGCACACCCCCACCCAGAGAAGAACAACCCTCTATTATCACCTCTGATGGAGAGGAACTGCCCTCCAGCTGGAGCCCATAACATGATTTAATTCACTT
The DNA here is from genome assembly GCF_009829155.1 of Mustela erminea. Taxonomy (NCBI): domain Eukaryota; kingdom Metazoa; phylum Chordata; class Mammalia; order Carnivora; family Mustelidae; genus Mustela; species Mustela erminea. Next base: position 49,562,826 of record NC_045620.1, read on the forward strand.
CAGTGTCTGCGCAGAGCTTCTGCCTTCATTACCTCGGCCCCAAACATCAGAGTAAATTAGCCACGGGGGAAGGCTGCAGGCTGCAGAAGGTAATAAAACATATTGACACTGGCAAGAGTTAATTAAAGCTTTCACAAGAGTTCGCTCAAGAAGGGCCCTTGAGTTCAAGCCAAACCCCAAAAGCATGGGGAAATTGATGAAATTCACACCTATCCCCAGCCTGGCCATCTAGGTGAGTACTAATAAGCCATTGACAATTAACACAAGTTTACTCCTTCTTAAATAACTTAATTTGCAAAAGCACAGTGTGAAAGACAGCATCCCCATTCTGCAGACAGAGGCAAAGGCAGTCTTAGAGATACACGCTTGTTTTTTTAGAGAACACTTTAGCTTTGGGCAGAGAGGAAATAAATAAAACAAAAGGTCACCTGGTGCACCCGTTCATTCAGGTTGAATGATGATGCTTCTCTTTGGGGGCATGGCCAGGACCCCATCCCCGGACAGTCAGTGGAGCCAATGGACACCAGGTTGAGAGGAGAAACCAGGAAGCCACTAGGAGAATGTGAGCCACACCTGCAGGCACGCAGTGCACAAGGGAACCACACACAGGACAGGAGCAAGTTGCCACAGGGAAAGCACCTGCCGTACCCCACAGCCACTGGCTGTACTTGGGGCCACCAGGAGAGGGGTGGGAAAGACTGGGAGCCTTCAGAACAGAACCATGTTTCCAAACCCATTACAAAAGGACATCAAGACTCTGTCTACCTGGTTATTTTAGGGATTAACCGTACCTCTAAGTTGCTGTGTAAGCTTAAACCAGCAATTCTCAAAGTGGGGGCCTAGATGAGCTGTGTCAGACATACTTGGGAGTTGGTTAGAAGTGCACATGCTCGGACCCTGCCAGCCACCTTCCAAATGGAAAGCCCTGAAGGAGTGCCTAGCCACCAGGCTCCAACAACTCCAGGGAGTGCTGACTGTCTGTTCTTCTCAGTGCCTTTCTTTTGAACAGTCACACTGAGGAGGGCCCGAAATTGGGCCCCTGGCATAGAAGGGAACTTGGTGACAGCTAGAGTAGATGTAATGGGGAATCGTAGCAGGTAGTGAGTTTTCCATCTCCAAGGGAGTTTAAACAGAGACCAGTCATTGGGCAGAGAGGAATCCCCAGGATTCAACATCCGCTGAAGCATGGCTTACTTTGTGTTGCACAGACACAGTAAGACAAACTGATGGATGGACAGAGGGATCCTAAAGCAAATGTAAAAAAAAAAAAAGTTACGTGTGGAATGAATGAGGGGGTGGGCATATGAGTGTCCATTGAACAATCTGTTCAACATTTCTGAAAAATTTTACAATAAAGTGTGGGAAGAAATCAAATGAAGAACTTAATGTAATAACCATCTTTTGATCCTGGGCTGTGGTTCTCAAACACTAAGTCCTGTAAATGCAGTCAGCCACAGGGTTGGATCCCAGAGGTTTTGGTAGCGGGGGGCAGTAAAATACCTCAGCAGATTACTCTGCAAGAATAAAGATCACTAAAGATGGGACAAAGGTGAGGGAAGTGGTAAAAACCAACCCCTAAATTCTCCCACACAGAGGGGCTTGTTCAGGAAGGACCAAATTAGAATCCAGGAATTGCAATCTGGAGATTTTTTACAAGAACCACGGAAAGTAATGGTAGAAGGAAAGCCACTGATATGTTATCTGTGGTTCCACGTCAGCGTCAAGCCAAATGAATGACACCTGAGAGCTACAGATGCCGGAGAGAAGATACACCCAGGGCACATAATTAATGCAGTAGTACACGAATCACCAGATGCAGAGGGTGACTGTGGCAGAGACGCCATCTCCATCCATCCATTTAAGTCAGCAATTATTCCATGACAAATGCAGAGAGTAAAAAGGAGGCCAATCAGGACCATGGGGCAAGTATGTCTAGTGGGTGGTCTGCCTGAGAATGCACCACTGTGCGTGAGGGTTTACCTGGATCCCCAGGAGCTTTGCTCATTCTCTTGGGGCTCCTGGGTAGCTCACTCGGTTAAGCGTCTGACTTTGGTTTGGGTCATGATCTCAGGGTGCTGGGATCGAGCCCTGTATCAGGCTCCCTGCTTGGTGGGGAGCCTGCTTCTCCCTCTCCCTCTGCTGCTCCCGTATTTATTCTCTCTCTCTCAAAAGAAATTTTTAAAATATTTAAACAAAATAAAATAAATTCTCACTCCCAGCTCCACACCCAGATCCACTGAATGGGGATTCACTGAAAAGAAAATAGGCTGCCTTTTTCCCAAGGTTGTAGGCCTACTCTAATGAGCGGCCACCGTAAGAACCAAGAATCCCCCTGAAAGTTACCTTGTCAGAAGAAGGTGCTCTTGGGGTCCCATCCGCATCCCAGTGCCTCAGTGCAGACAGAAGGTGGCTGCAGGCACCAAATCTGCCCTGGGTACTCTGACCAGTACTGTGACAGCCCTCACCATGACCCTACAGATCCCTCTCTATCCAGCACACTGGTTATGAGACCCCCATATGCCCAACAAGAACTTGCTCATTAGCTCCCCGCCCCCCGAATATTGTGTCCCTGCTTCACTCTTCTAGCCATGTCTTCTGGTGTGGAAATAAGACTACCCAAGTGGGCAAAAGCAACATTTTCAGAGCGTGTGATGACAAGGGAGGTAAGCCACCATCTCCTGCATGTGGCAGAGACAGGAACATAAGCCAGGGAGCAGGAGAGCTTTATGACAGGAAAAAGGGAAGGTTTCAGGTTGGTCTGGGGATGTGGCAGGGCAGGCAGATGATCAGATGTAGGGCATCCATGGAGCTGGTTAGGGAAGCCTATCAGCTTTCTTTCTGGTTGATGCTAAGTTGGATACAGGGACAAAAATTAGAGAAATTGGCAGTTATTGACCAAGGCTGACAGTTGGGCTAATTGCTACAGAGGCTGTGGGCTGGTGTTGCAAGCTCTGGGTCAGAATTCCATTGTCACTAACGGTGTGGCCACTGTCCATCATGTGAACGTGTCTCTGACTACAATTGCCTCCCTGATACTCTGGGTACACCCCAACCTTTGTCTTCGGTTCTGTTACAGGGACTCAGCACAGGATCCTCCCTGAAGGAGAAGAATGAAGGCTGAGTGGTTTGTGAGACAGCTGAGCTGGGGCATGCCCCTGAGGCCTCACCATCTCATGGCCTGCCACCTTGCAGGCTGCAAGGGTGCACATCCAGTGTGTGTGGGGGGGTGCTCAGCCCTAAGCTTGGCAGCAAAAAACAGAGGTCTTCCTCTTCCTGACACATTCCGGAGCTAACAGGGCAATGGCCCCCAGAGATGCCCAGGCCCTAACCATGAGGTCAGTTTGCGGATGTGATTAAGGATGGTGAGGTGGGAGCGGGGGGTGAGAGATTGCCCTGGTTACACCTGTGATCCGTCAGCATAATCACACAAATCCTTAAAGGGCAGAGAATCTGGCTTTGGTCAGAGAGACGTGAAGAGGGAAGACGGGTCAGAGAGATGGCTGTCCTTATCAGTCAGCAGCCCACATGTCCCTGAGATGGCACTGGGCTCTGGACTCTGAGGCATCCAGCCTTGTGCTTTTTCCTTTTCATCCTCTCTGGTGCCATCCTCTTCCAAGGATCTCCCAGCTCCAAACCCCCAAGGTCGAGGCTATCCCTTGCACATGAGAGCCTGATTCAAGGAGCTGCACCTTATGGGGGCATCTCAGCAGGGCAGGTCGGCGACAATTTAGGGTAAACACACTGTCAATCTACACAGGGCCCTTGGCTCTCCCGGTGCCAGATAATAGGTCACACAGCTGTCACTGTTCTGCCAGGTGAGGCTAAAACAGCCTCACCAATGACTATGGAACAACTCATTCTCCTGGGCTACCCAAGTGGGCAAAAGCAACATTTTCAGAGCGTGTGATGACAAGGGAGGTAAGCTACCATCTCCTGCATGTGGCAGAGACAGGAACATAAGCCAGGGAGCAGGAGAGCTTTATGACAGGAAAAAGGGAAGGTTTCAGGTTGGTCTGGGGATGTGGCAGGGCAGGCAGATGATCAGACATAGGGCATCCATGGGGCTGGTTAGGGAAGCCTATCAGCTTTCTTTCTGGTTGATGCTAAGTTGGATACAGGGACAAAACCACTCATTCCCCTGGGCTCAGGCAACCCCAAGAGTGACCCAATAATCCAGGACCACATGATGAAGCCTGGACTGGCCTCCACTGTCCCCAGCTATAGCCACAGGGAAGCAGCATGACTGTCCTAAGAAGGAGCACCCCAACACCCACATGCCACACCCTTGCTGGTGTCCTTCCTCTAGCTCTTGCCCCTCTCCTCTCCTTCCAAGAGAGCTCCGCCCTAACCATCAGAATCCAACTTCAATATCCCTTCTATGGAGATAGCACAGCCCATCTGTTATGGAAGAGTTCCCTGGGGAGCCAATGAGATGGTGCTGGGTGAGCAGCAGCCTGGCGGAGAGTGAGGGCAGCTCAGGAGCAGTGATGGGAGTGCAGAGATGTCATGCCATGGGCCAAGGGGAGGCAGGCTGCCCCTGGGAAAGGGTGTGGCCCTGTCCCCGTCAGCTCTCTTCAGTCAAGGATTACCACCCTCAGGGCTGGGGAAGTGGGTACCACTGGGGGCCCTGTGCCCTCGGAGCAGCCCAGGCAGAGAGAGCAACTCCACCCTCTGCTTCTGCTGGCCAAGCTTGGGCCTGACACCTTCAGGACAGGCTCGATGGCTCTGCAGACAGAGCTCTGGTCTCCAGGCATCCTGCTGGATCTAACAGAGGGAGGGCTCCTGCTTCAAAATGCTCATGCATACCTCGCCATCATAGCGACACAGCCAGGTGAGGAATCCCATCCCCACACAGGGGAGCATGTATCAGGACTTCTCAGGACATATACGCACAAAACATAAGGGTGAGAGGAACAAAGAAAACACCTCCCATCCTGTCAGTACCAGGCTCTGCTCCTGCTCTGGTAACCGAACCAGAGCCCTGGGGCTGACCAGAATGGGTGGCTGATGAGGCTGACCTACCAGGGTTCTGAGCTCCACAGCTCCAAGCTGAGAGCACCCCCAATCCACACAGGAGAACCAGTAGAAAGAGCTGGCATCTCTGTTCTACAAAGTTCACCGGCTACAGACAAATAAGGGCTGCTGTATTTGGCAAGTCAAATACGGAATGCCCAGTTAAATTTGAATTTCGGATAATGAATAATTTTTGGCTCAAGCATATCCCATGCCATATTTAGGATATACTTATACTAATAGTTCACTTGTTGTTCCTCTAAAATTCAAATTTAGTTTGATGCCCTGTATTTTAACTGGCAACCTTAGGTAATGGGACATTAGAAGATACGCCAGGCCTTTAAGTCACCTCCAGGCAGAGGCCACAGCACTGGCCACAGGGAAGGCAGGTTGTGTCCAGCCTCCAAGAACCAAGACCATTGTGTTGTGCTGAAAACTGACCATGCTTGTGCACCTGAATTCAGTTCCACCCTTTGACCTGGGCTTATGTCCCTGCTGCAAAGTCCCTCAGTTCTCACGGTAAACAGCATTACCAACTTCTGTACACTCCCAGATTGGCTGGCCTCTGGCAAGCACATAGCCTTGATACTGACACAGCCACAAACCTGCTTTCCATCTATGTCAGCTAGAGCCCTTTCATGTTGAGGGAGGGAAAAAAAACAATAAACAACAACAACAACAACAAACCCTTGAAACTCCAGTATGAATGGTTTTACATGGCGAGGGATTTTATGAGAACTCATAACTGGAAAATCTAGCAAGTATGTGACCTTCAGGATGGGTTTGATTCAGGGGTTGCCATGGCTGACTCTCTACAATTCTCCTATCTGTGGCTTCCTCTTCAGCCTGCCCTCATATACCAAGACACCTTTTAACTCTGGGGGCTACAGACTGCTTTATTCATCCAAGGGAGGAAAAGGAAAGGAAGGAGAGGGAGTAGGATGGAGGAATGAACGATAGCTGTTCCTTCTTCAATTATAGAAAATGAATCGTTCACTGGACTCTGATTGACACACCTTCAGTCACTTGCTCACCTGAACCAAGTGAGTTGACATGGGCCCGTCAGAGCCCAGTCCACAAGCTGGGGTGGTGTTAGCTTCTCCTGAACCCCTTGGCTACAAGCCAGCATGCCTACTGCCCCCTGCCGCATCCTGGCCATGCCCAGCATGATGAGAACAGGCAGCACTCTCACTGAGTAGGTCAAGTCAGGGAGATAGGGAGACAGTCTTCACAGCAGGTAAAGACACTGAATCTTTTCTGGACCCACTTCTGGCAGATAACTCACCCACATCAGTGCATCCCCTTCCACATGTTTTTCTTACGATGTGACAGTGACACTGTCTTGCTGAGACTAGGGGTTTTTTCCTATCCTCTGAATCTAGATAGTCTGTGGTTACCCTGGAAGGAACACTGTGTTCATTTCTGGGATCACAGCACCAGCATGTGGATAAAACTCTCCTCACACTCTCAACAGCCCTGGAGAAACGTGTAAACTGCATTATCTGTGAACAGAAATATACAAAGACAAAGATCTGTCTTGTAGCCTCACCACTCAGATAAGTACCATGGACTTGAAAAAGGAAAGTACAGGCAGAACATAAGGCTATCAGAAACAAACCAACAAAAAGAAAAAAACAACAACAAAAAGAACACAAAGGGATCAGAAGCCCATCAGCTAATCCTCTCCAGGGACACCCAGTTTTTGTTTCTGCCATAAAAACAATCTCTCACTCGCACAACACACGGAGACTCCTGAGGCCACTGCTCGCTCTGTGAGACTTTGTGACTTTTCCGCTAACCGCCCTTCTGAATGGTGTAGCAGCACCAGCTGCCTGTCTCTGTCTCAGTGAACTGGGCCACCATTAGATACCTCTATTGCCAAACCAGCATCTTCAGGCCAGTCAGAGCTCAGGAGTCACCCCCCACCCATCCCAGCGGAGCTGGTGCCAACGTGGTGGGCGCAGATGCCGCAGGGCCAGGCACTGGGCCCAGCAGCTAGGACCCAGAAGCCAGAGCCACACTGCCAGGGCTTGGGCCCCTGCTCTTCAGAATGTCCTGCAACTTGTCACCCTCTGTGGGCCTCAGTTTCCTCTCTGTACAGTGATGGAACAGGGATGAAGTGAAGAAGTAGTCATAGCATGCTGACGAAGTCCCCAGCATGTAGTCCAGCATGTAGTAAATGCAGGCAACACGCTCTCTCTCACTGTTATCATTTCTGTCACTAACTGATGGAGCCCTGGGACCTGGTTGTGGCCAAGACAGGCTGCAGGGAAGCTCAGGTTTGGGAAACAGTAGGGTGGTTCAGATGTTCCTTTGGCTTCTCAGCTGTGTGGCCAGGCAGCTGGGTACAGTACAGTGTTAGAACTGGATGGTCTGGTCATCTGAGCCCCTGGGCACAAGCACAAGCTAGATCCAGGAAAGACACTCAGCCATCAAGCCAGTGCTCCCCACCACCCCCCTATTGTCCTCTACCCAGCCTCTCAGAGCTCCACTCTGGAGTCCAGTCTGCCCTCCCAGAATCCTGGCTTGCACTGTGGGACTCTCCCTCTCTCACCTCACTACTCACGTCCAAGCCCCTGCATCTCCCTCACCTTCAGACTGTCCCTCATGAGGCTGGACCTCCTAAAATCTCATCCCTGGGGTGAGGGCCACGGACTGACTGAGGACTGACTGGGTGCAAGAACAGAAAGTTGCCTTTTCTAGGATTAAATGCACTTGCTCAAGTCACATGGTCTAAAAATCTGAACCCAGAATCCCCTCAAACTGGCCTTCTGACCCCACACTCTTTCTCACCTCTGTGGAGACAAACAGATGTGCCAAAGAACATCAAAGGTCAGATCTTGAATGTCGGTGCCCGAGCGGCTTGTAGCGCATGCGCAGTGATGCTTTTGGGCTCCGCCACGCCCGCTCGTTGCCTCGGCCGCCGCTGCCTCAAGCCGTTGCCGCCACCAGGTGGCGACGATGCGGAGCTGCTCCGGCTGGGCCCTGTGGGGGCCTCGGGTGCCGCATGACTTTTTCGGTGCCCGAAAGTAAACACGCCATTAAGATGGCGGCTGGATGCGAGCCAGTAGGCGGAACTTAAGATTTTGTATCTATGTGGCTGCGAGTGATTGGTTGTGCAACCTTGGTATATATAGACATGCGCGGGCGGGGGAGAGGGAGATCCCAACAGCTACCCAGAAATAAAGCTTGCTTCGCTGAGGTCTCCTGGTCGTTCTTGCTGGCGAGAGCGACAAGTGGTGCTGAGACCCGGGAAACCTGAAACCTACACCGAGGAGTGCTCAGTGAACGCAACGATCCGGTAAGTGTGCACAAAATTTCAGATAAGAAAGTTCCTAAGTATAGGACGAGAAGTGAGAAAGTTCCTAAGTATAGGACAAGAAGTGAGAAAGTTCCTAAGTATAGGACGAGAAGTGAGAAAGTTCCTAAGTATAGGACGAGAAGTAAAAGGGTTCCTAGGCATAAGACAAGAAATAATGGGATCAAAGTTTACTAAGATGGGAGGATTACTGACGGAGGTGCTTAAGGCTGACAGCACTCTGCTAGACTCTAACCATAAAACGGTTAAAAATGTTATCGAGGAGCAGGTCAGAGAAGCCTCTAAGGCAGGATCTAGCAGAGGGGGAGAAAATTCAGAGGAGAGCTCCTCTGAAGATGAGCTTGGCGAAGCCATGACACACTTAAAATTAAAAGAGGAAGGCCCTAACAAACCTTTAAAGGGAAAGACATACAAAGAAGCCGGGAAAAAATATGACTCCCTAGCGCCCTCTGTCAGAGAGCTACTAGTAGTGCTCCTAGTGCTCCAAAGATTTTCAGACACTCCCCTAAATATTATTTCTGATAGTCAATATGTGGTAAATGCAACAAAAAATATTGAAACAGCCATCCTTTCCTTAAGTGATTCACCTATTCCATGGATCTTAAGGCAACTACAAGAGGTTGTGCAACTGCGCACTGCACCATTTTTTATAGATCACATCAGAGCCCATATGAGCCTACCAGGACCATTATCCGAGGGCAATGCTCTAGTAGACCACAATAGTCGTTTCCAACTCATTTGCCCTACCTTAGAACAGGCGAAGCTGTTCCATAGCAAATGGCATGTGAATTCTAATACCTTAAGATATAGATTCCATATCACCAAAGAACAGGCAAGAGATATAGTAAGGACCTGTGGGAATTGTGCCACATTACTCCCTCAGCCTTCCTTAGGGGTAAATCCCAAAGGCCTTCAAGCTAATCACCTATGGCAAATGGATGTCACACATGTACCTGAATTTGGGCAACAAAAGTATGTACATATATCAGTGGACACTTATTCGGGTATCATAATGGCTACTCCCCTCACAGGGGAGAATTCAAAACAAGTCATCACACACTGCCTACGATGCTTCGCAGATTGGGGTATCCCAAAACAAATAAAGACAGATAATGGACCTGCATATACATCAAAATCTATCCATCAATTCCTAAGTCAATTTGGTATAGTCCATACTACAGGTATACCTTACAATCCACAAGGTCAAGGAATAATTGAACGCGCCAATGGCACCTTCAAACGATGCTTACAAAAAATAAGAAAAGGGGGAATAGGGGATGACTACAAGTCACCCCGTGATCTTACATCTCTCACCCTTTACATTTTAACCCACTGAGCCACCCAGGCGCCCTCACCCTTTACATTTTAAATTTTTTGTCCTTGGACCATAATGGTACATCTGCAGCAGACCGGCATGGGGCGGTTACCGAACGCACTCTAGCCCAGGCAAAGTGGAAGGATATATTCACGGGCCAATGGAGAGGCCCTGACCTGATCCTAAGATGGCACCGAGGTTCTGTTTGTCTTTTTCCACAGGATGCCCAAGTGCCTATCTGGGTCCCGGAACGACTGATTAGAAGAATCGATCAACAAGGCCCGCCCCGTCCTGATGCTTGGCCTGATAGCGATCCTGGCGCCACCAGCATCCCTTCAACAGATGCACCAATGGGCAATAGTGAAAGCCTGGCCGTTCCCCATGCCACTGACGAATGAGTCCGCCATCCTCCCTCCTGTAACAATTCGCCTGTATTGCTCTCAAGACATAAAAGAGACTTTGGGATCACTGCAGCCATTATTGCGGCTGTAGCAGCCTCTGCAGCTGCAGCAACGGCAGCGGCTGTAGCTCTCACCACATCGGTAACAAGTGGACATTCTCCAGAAACTATTGACGACCGGATGCATCCAATCACTTTCTGGACTTTGCATAACCTCTGTGGCCTATAATGACCTTTCTATTGCTGCTAATCCATGGAAAGAGTTAAGCAGATAAGATTGACATAGCTCCATTACGGGACTGGGTATCTGTTGTAAATCCTTATGTTCCGCCGTTTTGCATCATTACATAAACAACAATGTAGGCAACAGTTGGCGCTAGTACAAGCTTGCATGGCACTGGAAGCTGGTACATTTCCCCAAATCTGGCTGGCAGCGCTAGATCGGTAGTCAATGACGGGTAAGATTGGCTGCATGCACATAGCAACCTAAGCCAGGAGTTCTCCAACCAGGGGGAATTATCCGATGACGGGTAAGCATGATCATGGCAGCTGAAAACCTAAGACAGGCACGATCTCCTGCCTTGCATGCCTAATATAAAAGAAAAGGGGGAGATGTCGGTGCCCGAGCGGCTTGTAGCGCATGCGCAGTGATGCTTTTGGGCTCCGCCACGTCCGCTCGTTGCCTCGGCCGCCGTTGCCGCCGCCAGGTGGCGACGATGCGGAGCTGCTCCGGCTGGGCCCGTGGGGGCCTCGGGTGCCGCATGACTTTTTCGGTGCCCGAAAGTAAACACGCCATTAAGATGGCGGCTGGATGCGAGCCAGTAGGCGGAACTTAAGATTTTGTATCTATGTGGCTGCGAGTGATTGGTTGTGCAACCTTGGTATATATAGACATGCGCGGGCGGGGGAGAGGGAGATCCCAACAGCTACCCAGAAATAAAGCTTGCTTCGCTGAGGTCTCCTGGTCGTTCTTGCTGGCGAGAGCGACACTTGAAAGTATCCTAAAGGGGCCTGCCAGCTCTTTCTTCTGGGCAAGGCTGTGGCCTTCCACTGTGTCCTGTAGAATGCCAGGACTCTAGAATGTTCCCAGAATCCTGTGTTGCTAAGCAGGTGAATCTGCAAGTAGCCTCCTCTGCTGGAAAGAACACTGTGGAAGGTCCCATTAACCTTAAAAAATATAAGTCACTTATCTTAACAGCAAAAATGGGTTTATTCAGGAATAGCAGAGAATTACAACTTGGGACATACAAGCTACTGCAAGACCATAGGCAAGCCCAATGAAGCAGAGCAGCATTATTTTATGGAGAAGGAGGAGGAAGTCAAGAGTGGTTATTTCGAATCTAATTCTACCAGAAAGAAGCAAGAATTCAGGGTGTTGATGATTTCTCATTGGCTGATTTGTAGGAGTAGTAGATTTCTTGCAAGAGAGGCAGTGAACATCTTTTCGGGCGCCTGGGTGGCTCAGTGGGTTAAGCCGCTGCCTTCGGCTCAGGTCATGATCTCAGGGTCCTGGGATCGAGTCCCGCATCGGGCTCTCTGCTCAGCAGGGAGCCTGCTTCCCTTCCTCTCTCTCTGCCTGCCTCTCCATCTGCTTGTGATTTCTCTCTGTCAAATAAATAAATAAAATCTTAAAAAAAAAAAGAGAGGCAGTGAACATCTTTTCCCTAAGGGAGCCTGTAATTGATGATTTTTTCCTGCTGAGGACTCTTCTGTTGGGTGTCCATAATTGACAACTCTTCCTGTAATTGGTGTTGACTGGTAGGACCCTACCTTCCAGCCTCCCCATCCCACTTTAGTGAAGGTTCTTTTACTGATTTTCACAGTCCAGACCTCAGGCTGAGCCTCAGAGCTGGTGTTAAGCCCAGCACTAGAATAAGCATGCTGTGTGATCCTAGGCAAGTACTTCCCCTCCCTGAACCTCACTCTTCTCATCTGTAAAGCGGGGACACTGACACTCATCTTAAAGACAATACCCATCTTATGATCTTATGATGGCAATTCACTGAGCCAATTTGCTAACTGGTGCATGCAGGAGGTGATCAACACACAGAAGAGGCTCTTTTGAGTATTTCCATCCACTCAACAGGCACTCTCAGACCTTTCCTGCCTCTGCCTTGCACCCCTGCATTCCAAAGCTCTGGACCTCCCAGAGTGTAGGGAGAAGGCCACTCAGCTACCGGTCTGACAGCTATGGGCAAACAAACCTTTGTCATGTTTTTCAAGGGATGTGGTTTTTATGACCTTGTAAGTGCCCAGCAGGCATTGTCTCTTTATCCTTCCACAGATTCTATGAGGTGCATTTGCATTGCCACTGGTCTGCAGGTGAGACACAGGCCTTGGGGGTTCCCTTCACACCTGCTCGGATTGGACCTTCACAAACCACAAAGAGTCCAGCTTGTGCCCTTTGTGCACATGAGATTCTCAAGGCTCAGGGAGCCCGAAGTCACTTTTTAGGACATTCTTACTCCCTTGTTTGCCTTAAGGAGCCCAACAGCCATGTTGGGAGGTCCAGATGGCTAGGAACTGAGGATGGCCAACAAGCATGTGAGCTTGGAAGGGGATCCTTCCCCAGTTGAGCCCTCATGTGGGACTTGGCCCCAATTGGCACTTGCATTGTAGCCTGGGGAAATCCTGAAGCAGAGAACCCAGCTAAGCTTGCCCAGTCCTGACCCACAGTTATCCTGAGACAGTAAACCTGTGTTTCAAGCTGCAGAGTTTGTCATTGTTTGTTTATGCAGCAATAGATAACTAATCCAGGCATGTCATTGGATTTTGAGGCATGTCATTGGATTTTGCTTGAAAACTGCAAAGAGAACTGCAGTGGAGGTAACAAATCAGGTACCCTGAGAGCAGGGCCTGCCTGGGAGTTCACACTGTCTGTGCTGAGATGAACCTTCTGCAGTAAATTTAATGTGTTGTGAGGCTGCCAGCTCTGTCTAATATAGCAGGAAGGAGGGACATCAGAGTCAGGGAATCCAGGCCACCCAGGGGCCATGTCACCTAAGCTCCATCCCCCTCTTTTTACCCTAATGGGAGGCAAGGAAGAGCTCTTAAGAGATCCTGGGAGAGAGGGACCCAAACCTAGGTCCCCACCAATGTCTCTGCTTCCTACCCACCGAGCCAAAGATATGAGGCTCCTCAGCTGTGCAGGCTGGGCCTTAACAGTCCTGGCTCAGAGGTTCTAAAAAAAACTAGACTCCACAGCTTCATGCCCAGTGGAGGGATGGATCTGGGGCCCTGGCCATATCTGCTCGGAAGGAAGAGCACCCTGGCCAGCCACATGTCCCTCCCACATCCATTCACCCCAGGAAACTCACATAGTTTTATGCTTTATGAACAGTTCTTCATTGGTGGGATGCTGCAAGGCCAAAGCCAGCAGTGGGCATCATATGGAGGCCAGAAGATATCATGTGTGTCAGTGAGACAGGAAGACAGGAGGGAAGACAAAATTGGTTCAGTCGGTGCTTCCCAGACTTTAGGGGCCGGAAATTCTCCTGGAGAGCTTGTGAAAACAGCCCCACTCACAGAGAATCTGATTCAGAATGTCTGGGGTTGGGCCTGAGCATCTGCATTTCCCTCAGGTTCCCAGGGACTCCCGTTCCAGGGACCACACTTCCAGCAGCAAGGGGATGGAAGGACAGATGGATGATGGATGAATGATAGGGACTCAGAAGAAAACCTATCACCCCTGCACCAGTTCAGGCAGGTCTCAGATGGGACAGAAAGAATGCGTGTAACACAGAGACACATGGCCACACACAATCGCATACACACAGAGACATATATGAATAGAAAAGCCTTTCATTCAGATTCAAGAAACACACACGGGCACACAGATGCATATGCATATATAGAGCACAGAGACACAGACACAGACATATACATGATAGGCACACATAGACACCTTTAGGTACAGACATGTACACAAATATATGAGTCAAGGTTCTCCAGAGAAACAGAACTAATAGGGTAGGGTGTGGGTGGTGGTGGTTGTGTCCATGTCTATAAAGAGATTTATTATAAGGAGTTAGCTCATATGATTTGGAGGCTGAAAAATCCAACCAGCAAACCTGATGATATAAGTTCCAGTTGAAATCTGAATCCTAGGGCAGGAGGTTGAAGACAGTCTATTTGTGTAAATAGAAAATTATTTCTTCTTCTTCAGCCTTTACTCTACACAAGCCTTCAACTGATTAGACAAGGCCCTCCATATTGTGGAGGGCAACCTGCTTTACTCAGTCTGCCAATTCAAAAGCTAACCCAGAAATACCCTCACAGGCACATGCAGAAATAATGTTTAACCAAATATCTGGGCCAATATCTGTGACTCAGTCAAGCTGACACACAAAATTAACCATCACAACATATACACACAAGCAGACACTCAAACAGACTTATACCCAAGGCACATAAGCACATACATAACCTCCTTTTGTGCACAATCAGAACAACACACTTATTTGTGTTCATACTCCCAACATATGCCAAAACAGAAACAAAGACAGACTCGTGGATACACGCACATACACACAGTGAACAGACACAGATATACACACTTACACACATGCACACATGCACATACACACTCTTCCCCCAGAGAACCCTGAAACTATACTGCTGTAGAATAGCTCCTTCGTGCTGTGGCACTTTCTCATTTAACAGGGCCCCCTGTGCCTTGCCCTGAGGCACCAGCCGAGGCTTGTCTGAGTCACACAAACCCAGATCTCTCTACCCAAAAGCAGGTATGCTGCAGCAGGACCCATCTGGAAAAGGCTCAGCCATCTCATTTCTCCTGTCAGAGTAGTCCTAAAGTCGGAGAGGGGGGTGCCCTGCAGCTAAGACCATGCAATGTCTTCTATCCCAGCCCCGAGCATGTACACTGAGGAAGTCTCCAAGCCCCCACCATAACCATCAGGGGAAACTGAGGCACAGAGAGGCCATCCCTCAACCAAGGTCATCCAGGTGTTAAAAGGCAGAGCCAAATTCAAACAAATTCAAGCCATGTGCTCCAGAGACCCCACTCTAACTACTGGGTTGGGCATGTAAAGGGAAACAAACAAACCTCTGGGTCACCGTCTGTTCTGGAAAACCTCTGTTCTTCCTTTACCTTTGCTGGTGTGGAGCCAAAGTTGGGCAGTGATCAAACATTTAACCAGCAAACACTGCTGTCTGCCAGTTTCCAGATGCAGAAATCACCCAGAAGGAGCATGTTTCCTGGCGATGTCCATTCTCTGAAATTTCAGTCTACACCCCATTTTCCTGCCCACTTTCTAAGAGAGGATGCCCACTCACACCAGCAGAGGAGAGTCTCCTGCAGGGGGCCGCTCAGAACGCTGGAATCCTGGGACTGAGAAGCATGTCCTTTGGAGAAGAAAACCCAGATAATTCTGCTTTCAAAACCCCTGATTTCTGAAAAACAATCTAGGGGTTTGAAGGGGCCAGGGGGGGGGGGGGGGGAGGTTGGGGGAACCAGGTGGTGGGTATTAGAGAGGGCACGGATTGCATGGAGCACTGGGTGTGGTGCAAAAACAATGAATACTGTTATGTTGAAAATAAGTTGAAAACAAACAAACAAACAAACAAACAAAAAACCACCCTGATTTCTTTTTAAGATTTTATTTGTTTATTTATGACGGAGTGAACAAGATAGAGCACACGCAGTGCGGTAGCTGGGCAGGGTAGGAGGCAGAAGGAGAGGGAGAAGCAGACTCCCACCGGCAGGGAGCCCAGTGCAGTCTCATCCCAAGACCAGGGGATCATTACCTGAGCCCAAGGCAGACTCTTAACTGATTGAGCCACACAGGCGCCCCCAGTAACTTTTTAAATGCGATGTCCCTTCCATGCACATTTCAAGGGTAGACACTCGCAAAGGTTTTGTTTTCTCACAGCTCTCATTTGTCTTTCTCCTCCCCTTGCAAATACTCTCTGTTTGGAAACTCAATAAAGGAAGCGGTTGACTTTGTAGCCCAGACATATGCAGGTGAGGAGCTTCTGGTCAAAATGATTCAGCAAGAAACCATCACCGCCCACCCCCACACCCTCCACCCCTACCCCCATCCCCCTTCCACCCCTACCCCACCCCCCTCACGGCGCCGCCCCCACCCGAGGCAAGCAGCCCCCATCCCCGCCAGGGGCGGTTTGCGGGGCGGGGCCCCCTCTTGGCTCCCTAGCACTACCGTTGGCAGGGGCCCCAGCTTCCCCAGCGCGCGCTGCCCTCTGCGCACGCAGCCATGCGGCCCGTTGGGGTGCTGCTCGCCTTCTGCTGCCTAGTCTTGAGCACCACCGGAGATCATTTGCGAGGTAAGAGCAAGGTGTTCCCTGGGCCGCTTCATGCCTGGGCTCCGGAGCTCTGGCGGCTCCCCGAGGCGAGGTCCGACGGCGGGGGGACGCGTCCTGAGTTTCCTGCCTGGGCCCCAAGTGTCATTGCTGTCTTGCCAGCCCCGGGGGACTGCTCCGCGGCAGGGGCAGGCGGCTCCGCTCCAGGCAGCAGCTGCCCTTGCGGGGTTCAGGGATAGGGGGTCTGGGGCCTGCCTAGGGGCAAGAGAAGAGTCCTCTGTAATCCCCCGCCCTGCGGTCTCAACAGGGACTGAAAACTGTCTACCCAAAGGAGACTTCCCTGTGGCCCCCCCAGGAGGACCAAGCTCTGGGATGCCCCTTGGTTGTTAAGCAGTTTCTCTCTGATGTCTGTGCTTCCTGCCTGCTGGTTGCTGTCCTGTGACTTGCCCACCCCCCACCATCAGAGCCTAAGGATCAGACACTTCCTGCCAGGCCAGCACAGGGGAAAAGGGGAGGGAAGGCACTGCTGCTGTGCTCCAGAAACTGAGGCACAAGGAGATTAGGTTACTTGCCCAAGTTACTTAGCCTGTGAGCACAGGTCCTCAATAGAGCACAGAGGAGCAAGCCATGCCATACCCTCATTGGAATCATAGGCTATGGTTGCTGGTGGAGACTTAGAGGGACCCCACCCCATGTTCTTTAACCTGGCTAGTGGAGGGATCACATGCCCTCATGGTGACACTTGCTTCTGGCCCCTGGACTGTCTTGGGTGAGTGCTGCATGTGGGGCCCTCAGGGATAGGACACCCACCTCCTCTTTCTCCCCAACCTTCATTCTTAGCTCCCATGCTGAGGCCTCTTCTCAGGATACCACCTTCTTTCTCTGCCCCTCCCCCCCACTTAGTACCCATCCCAGGGGCACAAGTCAGGGGAAGAAACCGAATGTTCAGAACAAAGAAGCACACTCCTTCACACTCTTTAGTGAAGGGTCTCCTGGAGAGATGTGGAGCCTGCCATCTTAACTGCATGGCAATTTAATAACGGATGGTCATTGTCAACTGTTTTGCCAAGTTCTTTCCCCTTGCCGCCATTTCTTCACGGAACAGAGCAGGGACGGGAACAGGACTGCATGAGGAATTCCAAGACAGGTGGCACTGGACGACTGTTAGTGTCCTCTCATGGGCAGGCCTCCCTCTGCCATGGCTCACTGTTGGACAAAACCCTCTCCAGTCCATGCCCAAAAGGGAGCCACCTGCCCCATCGGAGCAGCAGACCTCCCCTGTCGGACCTGCTCTCTATCACTGAGCGCCAGCTGGAAAGTCCAGAGCCTACACACACATGCAAAGAGCAGTGTACTACAGACTCCCCAAACCTTATAGCTGTGGAACCTGCAGCCTCCCTAAGCCTCAGGATCATCACCCAGGAGATGGGTAAAGAATTTCAGTACCCCTGGGCCTTTGAGAGGCCTGACTGCGCTGGCACGTGGAAGGCATTCTCACTGGGCCTGGGGTGCTTGGCAGCCACCTGTCCACATCCCTGCTCCGAGTCTCTGCCACACAAGTAGCCTACCCACGCCACCCCACACACCCCTCTGAAGCAATCTCTTCTGGTGCTTCTTTCATTTGACAGATGAGGGCCCCAGCAAGGGCCTCAGAAAGAGGGGCTTGGAGGTCCCTCTGTCTGGTGGTTGGACAGAGACAGGAACTCAGCCTACCCCAACTCTGCTCCCACAGCTCCCACAGCCTTTCCTTTCCCTCCTCGGAGAACAGATTCCAGTGCCTTCTTGTGGAGGTGACAGGGCCCCTGATGTTGGTGTCCTCTGGGCATGTGACCTCCCCATGTCCAGACATTAAAGTGCACTGACCTAAATGCAGAGCCCTGTGGCATCTTCCCTCCCTAAGCCCTTCAGGACTTAGGAAATTGCCACATCAGTGTCCTCAACACTGTTAGATTCTGTTGAAACCCAAAAGTCCTTTCTCAACCTGTTAAGAGATAACTTTCTCCTGGGAAGCTCCACAGGGCTGCCACGTCACATTCTGCCCCCCTCCCCTGCCCCCAGCCAAGTTTTCGGTGGCTCATCTTCTCATTACAGGTCTTTATAATTAGTTGAGCCTGGTTTAACCCTACCCTGCACTCCCCTGGGGCCTCAGTCTCTCCCCTGTAGAATATGGACCCACATGCTGCCTGCAGAGTGGTGACAAGGGAGGGACAGCTTTAACTCTCCTGCTCCCCAGACTTTGGCTGCGCAACACACACACCCCAGATACCACATCTCTGAGGACAGCTCAGGCCCCCTTTCATGGGGAAGGGACTGACCCCCTGGCCCGAACCCCAGGCCACCCAGCCTGCACTGTCACCATCTGCTCAGTACTCACTTGGTGGCCTCCGTTCTTCCCTGAGGGAGAGCTCCTCTTTGGGATGTTTATTCTCCACGAGAAGCCTTTCCCTGCCGATTTCTCTTGAAGAATCCTAAAAATAGATTTGACTTTCAACTCTTTTTTAATTAAAAATTGAACTTTTATTGTTTCTTTAGACAACTGCACTGATGAAACTTTCCTGACTTAAAGCCTATATTTTAGGAAGACATGTAGTTAGATAAAAATAAACCAACTTCAGTATTTTCCCTAAACTTTTTGTAACATTACCAAATCACTTAGGAACTGACATCATGTGTTCCAAAAAGACACACATCTGAGGTTCAGCCTCACCTACTTTCACTTCAGTTTTTTTTTTTTTTTTTTTTTTTCTTTCCTAAAATGAAAGAGTGAGCAGGGGCAGGGTCCGAGAGAGAGGGAGAGAATCTCAAACAGAAACCCCTCGGCGTGGAGCCCAAGTTGGGGCTTGATCTCACGACCCTAAGATCATGACCTGAGCAGAAACTAAGAGTCAAATGCTTAACTGACTGCTCCATGCAAGCTAAATTACATTTGATACATTTTATTTTAAAAAAAATCAACAGTGGTTACTAAGATTGACTTTTAATTTGAGATAGTAAGAGTGATAACATTTTGTTGCTCTTGTTATACTTTTCTGTATTTTTCAATTTCCTACCCAAAATAGACAAGCTTATAATCACATAAAGCAATTTATACAAAGCAAAACATAGAAGCTATGTTGATCCACAGTAGGGAAAGGGGGAGCCCTAAGCTCTGACGGCCAGAATACACTGGAGGTTCCATCCCTTGCGCAAAAGTAGCTTCTTTCTTTCTCTGCCAGAAATGGAGGAGCAGAAATGAAGCCTGCAGTTGTTTGCCCAAATGGCTTTTGGTTTAAAGTACAAATCACACTGGACTTCGTGTGATGCGTGAGCACGGGTGCCATGGAAGCAGCCCTCGGCCTGCCCCCCCACAACTTAGGGTGTCTGTGTATCTTGACTCCCCCAGAGCTTTCATGCCTTCTGCCATTATTTTCTACCACCCAAATATACTCAGGTGTCTCGGGTCTGAGCTGGAGCTTGTCTCTCAGGAGTGGACGGGGTGGGGTGGCATGGAATGGGCACAGGTCAGCACCAGTCTTTCCACCTTATATATGCTCAGCCCGGAAGCTTGGTTACCACTGCCACTACCCACACTCCCCAAGTCTCCACTTCCTGCTGCCTCGGCACCTCTGCCTCCTGCTAAACACAGTCTCCCCAGACTGAACACAGATGCCTGAGCCACCGGTGGTCCCCGAGATCATGGCAGAGGGAAGCAGAGTGAAGTCTCAGGGCAGTGCAGTCCCATGGGGTCTTCGGAAAGGACACCGTGTCCCTCTCTGCATCCACCACCATGATCCCATGTGGCTACTGAGCCCCTGAGACGGGGCCATGCCACTGAGCTGCCCAACCTCACACTGTTAAATTTAATTAATGAATGAAAACAGTTCAGCTCTGAATTATCTCTGGCATGTTAACATTTCAGGGAAATCTAGGAGAGCGTCTTCCAAAAGAGAAATCTAGGAGAGCATCTTCCAAAAGAGGCAGCAGTTTACAAATCTAAAAACCCTCTTTCCCTTCTCCCTCCTCTCAGTTTATTTAGATTTTCCCCCCAAACTGTTATTTTTTTAAGATTTTATTTATTTGAAAGAGAGAGAGAAAACACAAGCAGGGGAGGGGCAGAGGGAAAGGGAGAAGCAGGTTCCCCACTGAGTGCAGAGTCCAACACGGACTCGATCCCAGGACCCTGAGATCATAACCTGAGCTGAAGTCACATGTCTGACTAAGCCACCCAGGCACCCCAACTTTTTGTTATTTTTAGACATCAGTTATCCACTGTAGAAATTGACAGAAACTTAAATTAACCATGAGCCACCAACCAGAAAAGGCCACCACTTACTTGTGGCCATACAGAGCCTGTGGGGTTTTTTACAGCCCTGTTTTCTTTATAATAAAATCTGAAGTTTGTAACCCCAATGAGCACACACCCATGGCGGGCCCAGCCTTGCCTCTCAGCCCTTCCCCACAAGCCCTCCTTGCTTCGACCATGCTGGGGCCCTGAGCCCTCAGACCCCTCTGTCTTCCCAGCCCCCAGCTTGCTCTCGACCCCTCCACCCAGATTGGGGCAGATGGCACAGCCTGGTCCTACATGTGCTGTGGACAGACCCCTGCACGACTCCCACCTTACTTCACCTGCTGCGCGGATGTCTGTTGTGCCTGTGTATTTATGGAACGTGGGCTCCAGTGAACATAAGCTTCTGTACGCCCAGTACCTACAGGATGAGGAGGGCTCCAGAAGGGCCACGGAGCGAGCTGGATGGAGGAATGAAGTCAGGTCCTTTTTGGTGAGGGCTCTTGGGGTGTGGCCAGGCTCTGCTTCTGTGGGGCCTGAGACAGAAGATATGGAGAGGAGAGGGGCAGATAATGGGGGTCCCTGGTTCTGACAGACACTGGGGGACCCATGTGCTGGGGTAGAAGCCCCTCATGTTCCTTACCCCATCTTTTATCCAAGTATGGGCCTCCTTGGAATATTGGAAGAGCATGGAGGGATGCAAGAAAGTCAATCATCCCTCCCTCCACCACATGCCAGCCCTGCAATGGAGCTGTGTGGGATAATGTCGCACGGCCTGACCCCGTCCTTGGACTTGCACCCAGATGGGCATGGCAGGAGGCAGCAGATGAGGGGCATCAGGTGCTACGCTGCTGCCAGAAGCCAGGTGCCAGGGGGTAGCCCCAGGATGGGCTAACCCAGAGCCTGGATGCTGGGTGGACTCTGACAAGAATCACTGAGGGAGAGGACAGCAGCCATGTCCTCACACAGGAGAAGGCAGGACAGACCTCTGGGCACTTCTCCGTGGTCCACTCGCTGGGGACAAATGGAGGGGCTGGATCTAGATGACAGTGTCCTCAAAGGCCAATGGGGCACCTTCTTCTAAGCCCTGGGGCTGTGTCCTATCTGGAGGCTCCGCCACCTGAAGAAACATTCAAGGTTTCTTTAACACGTGTTAGCAACGACTCTAGGTCCCGCAAAAGACTGTGTGGGCAGGCACAGCGAGCTGGGACTACATTTTATACCTCACGGTGCCACCCCTCATGCTTAGTCCTCAACTCTGAGGAGGGAGAAATTGTGGGGCACACAGCAATGCACTGTGGGGAGTGGGGTGGCTGGCTGAGGGGTAGGTAAACGACCAGGGGCCACACAGGGAGCAGATGGCAGAAACAAGGTGTGAGGTGCGACCCTGGGCCCAAGGACCCTGGTCATAGCAATGCTTTTGTCTGGTTCTGTGCGTCTCTGTTTCAGGTTTTTGTTCCCAGACCCTTAACCCAGATGGGAAGCCAGGATTTCCCAAAAAAATAAACCCCCACGACCCAGGAGTCCTCCAAGCAGCCAGACACAGCGCTGAAAGGTTCAACAACTGTACCAATGACATCTTCTTGTTCAAGGAGTCTCACATCAGCAGAGCTCTGGTCCAGGTGAGGGTCGGGGACACCTCTAAGAGGCCAGGCTGCAGTGGCTCCTGTCTTACCGACCTGCCTAGTGCCCATCTGGAACCCAGACCCAGTCCAGGAGGCTGAGAGTGGCAGCCACAGATAGTCCATGAGTAGCCAGAGGTACCCTGGGCACAGTAAGAGGCCCTGAGCCGCCTCTTGTGAAAACAAGCTCCTCCTGGGCGGAGCCATCAGGCTGGGGCCCACAGTACATCTAAAGTGGAACCCAGGAGGCCAGGCCCTCACAGATGGGCGTGTTGAAGGCTCTCAGTCGGGGAGAAGCAGAATGCCAGCCTGCAGGAACCACTAACCCATCAGAGCCCCCGCCCTGGCTTGCCCCACCTTGCCCCATTGTCTGCACCACAGCACCAAGGGACCTCTTGCCATTGTCCATATGGGCCCACGTCACTCAGAGAGCTTGCCCAAACCACTGCCTCATCCCCCCACACAAACCCCAGGGAAAGAGGGTGAGGGGGTCCCACTCTAACACCAACAGTTTTTAGGCATACTGATAACGGTTTCTCCTGTGTAATAGGATTACTGGAAATTCTTATAATCCTTATTCTTTTCAAAAATCACAAATTCTTTAAGAGCAGCATGTTTTCATGATTAGAAAGCATGTGGCAGAAAGGGAAGCTGGTATGGGGTGGGCTTTAAAAGCTGATTTCCCATCGGAAAGTGTTACCTCCCCAGGGACTCAGCCCCAGGGACTGTGGGATCTTTGTGAGCCAGACTCTCAACTCCTGCGGAACAGAACAAGTTCCTGGTGCGCCTGCCAGTGCTCAAGGGAGGGGGCGGATGGGACGTTATCCCTCAGTGACATTGGGACGACTTTATTCCACCTGGGCCTTGGCAGGGCTGAGGCTTTATTGGGAGACCATAGTGAGAAGGAACCAAGTTGCTGCCACATGCAAGTGGAAAAGCTTTATTTTCTAACTGGGGGAGAAAATAAGCTACCACTGCTGGCACTCAGGGCGGGTCAGCACTGGCCACAGGTAGGTGTCGGGGATGGAGGTGAGGCACAGGTGCCGTCCCCACTGATGGAGAGCTCTGGGCAGGAAGGAAATATTCTAGGACAGACTCAGAGCCTCAGTCTCTTCTGGGGACGAGAACGGGCATCGTGAACAGGAACGACGAAGGCAGAGAGGGGCCTGGGTCCAAGCAGCAGCTTCCCTCCCAGAGTTCTCTGGTGAGTCCCAGACAGGCCCCTACACCCTCAGCCCCTTTAAGGGGGCATATGTTGGCATCCTTCCCCACTCTCCACGCCTCCTCCTGCTGGTAGTGGAGCAGCCACCCTTCTGTCCTGGACCGAGTAACACCCACCTGACCCTTTTTCCCCTTAGATCGTGAAGGGCCTGAAGTACATGCTTGACATGAAGATTGGCAGAACTTCTTGCAAGAAGATCCAGCACCCTATTCTAGATAACTGTGACTTCCAGACCAACCATACCTTAAAAAGGGTAAAACGAAGGGGTCTCACCTCCTCACACCCACTCACTGATGTCCCAGCCCTCACCTGTTCCCCGGGCTTTGGGAAACATCTCTGCTTGCAAGTTTCCAAATCTCACTCCCAGCATCCCTGCAGTGCCCACAGACCCGGGAGAATACAGGGAGGGCTCCCAAGAGGCAACGTCCAACCACTTGTCCTGAGGGGCACAGCTCCAGGAAATCAACACCCTGGGCTTGGGGCCGCGGAGGTTAGAACAAAAGGAGCTTTCAGACAGTTCAGAAATCATATACACACATACACATTCAGGAGAGAGCAAACGTGACAATCTAACTTGCAAAAGAAAGTGAAAAGCGTATATTCTTAAACCTCTCAACTTCTCTGCCGATGTGAAATTTCTCAAAATAGAAACTTAGGGCAGGGGGAGAACGTCATAAGGAAGAGGCGTGCATGCACAGCCCACAGCAGCGGCACGGGGGACCTAACCGCTGTGGAGCCTTTCGGGAGGGTGGCCTCTGCGACGGGGGTCTCAGCGTGCCCTTCTTTGTTGCAGACTTTCAGCTGCTACTCAGAAGTTTGGGTCATCCCCTGGCTCCAGAAGTTCGAGGTGTCCGTTCTCCACTGTCACTGACTTCCGCCTCTCAACTACACTGCACTTGTGCTCTGTACTGCGCTAGGTCACAGCCCAGCCCTGGCTGTCACAGGCCCTCGGACCTTCCGAAGTAGTCCCTCACCAGTGAGCAGAAATGGGAGTGCCCCTGGGCTCAGCATAGAGTAGCTGGGATTATGTATTTCGCATTTTCTTCTAACCCTAATTTCACCGATGCTCTGGTGGTAATTACTCAGGTTCTGGACCCCCGAGTGAGCCTCCTCCCATCCACTCCCACCTGATTACTTGGTGGTCCCACATTCAGCAATGAAAGCGCAGAGATCCATCCCTTTGACCAAATTAACGGTTACAGCACTGGGCAGGGGGACAAGTCAGCTATTGTGCATCTTGACCTTTTGTGCATGAATAAAGTTATGAATAAATATGAATAAAGAACTGACCATCGCAAAGCAACAACTGTTGCTTTTTCCCTGTTCAAGGAAGTCAGGAAGGCGAGGTGAGCAGTGTGAGGGATCCCCCTCACTGAGTGGTCTTATGAGTCTAAGTGATTTCCATACAGCACGTTGGAGCCTTTTCCAGCCTTTCACTGCTAGCTAAAATATACTGAAGACCAGAACAGCTAGAAACAGGCCAGCCTGTGTCCACATCATGAACTGGCGTAACGAGTAGCACCCCATTTTGGAGGGCACTGACGCTCCAGCTGGACTTTCTTCTAACCAGGAGTCATACACCCAAGTTCCCTCCACTGCCTTGGAGGCTCAGGATGTGCTCAGCTGTATCTGGGCAGGCAGAGTGCTGGGACCACCTCCCATGGCCCCTCAGGAGAGGGGAGCCTGGGTTAGGGATGGACACACTGTGCTGGGGAGGAAGCAGTAGGTGCTGGCATCCTTGTCAAATACAGGGCTCCAGCTGACACTGGAAGCAGTGCAAGACCAGGCCACAGATATGCCCAGGAGCTTGCAGACAGAGATTGGCTTCACTGAGAAGATAGCCCCCCACCGCCCCCGCAAGCTTGCTCCAGTAGGCCTGGGTTGGAATGCAGAGCCTCTCACTTTGGATTTCTTCCTCTCCAGTCCTCTTCAAACTATAGATTAGTACAAAATACACAATACACTGTTGCCTTAAAAAAAAAAAATACACACACACACACAGACTTGGGGTACCTGGGTGGCTCAGTCAGTTAAGCCTCCAACTCTTGATTTCAGCTCAGGTCATGATCTCAGGGTCGTGAGATGGAGCCCCAGGTAGGACTCCATGTTCAGCCAGGAGTCTGCTTGAGAATCAATCTCTCCCTCTACTTCTGCCTCTGCCCTTCCCTGCTCTTTTCTCTCTAAATAAATCTTTAAAAAATATGGACTTGATCATTCATAGGAAACAAAATCTGCATTAAAAGACGTATGACAATTTAGTATGCAGCTGTAAACTTGATCAGTATGTACAACCCAAAATGAATTACCCTTTGGCTTCCTTCAGTGAGGAAAGAGCTTTTATTTCCAAATCCAAATTCATTTTTGCTGGTTCACCTCCTTGTGGTCATTTAATTCAGGGACAGTGGTGGCAACTATGCCACAAGACATTTAATTTATTTGATGATTCTGAAGGCCATCCTTTCATCAAGATAAATGAGTTCACCAGCACTGCTGACCTCATGCATACATAAACAAGTTGGCAGGAACACCAGTGTTAGAGCTTCAGAGTCCGATGGGCCTCAGGGCAGAGCTGAAGGGGCAGGATGATGCAGCAAATGAAGGAAGGAACCCACGTGAACTCCCAGTCGGTCTTCATTAACATTTAAATATTGGCACAGAGCACAGGAAGGCCAGGCCTTTCCTGAAAATCATTACTTAGGCCTCCAGGGCTACGGGCCCACCTGGCCTCACGTGGCCTCCTGGTCAGACATGAGAATGCACATATAGGTGTGGGGGAGAGTAACCTCATAGGACCTCTGCTCTGAGCCCAGCTGCATTTGAACCCCCCCACCAACCTCTGCCCAGCCAGAAGCCAGGGCTGACCATCCCTCTGGGACTGAGAAGGAAGCCTCAAATCTGAATCCAAAAATTCTCAGGTGTCAACATTAACCTATGCCCACAATTTTCAAAACATCATTTGGGGCCAAGTATTCAAAATCTCTTCCTATAAAGAGAAGTCTTAAGAACTAAGACAAACCAGCTCCTGCAGAAGCCAGCTGACCATAGGTCCCCAAATCTCAGGCTTCTGCAAACTTTCTCTACATGAGGACCTTAGGTCTGAACTCTAGAATATGTCAGCTGTTTTATTATTCCCAATCTGCTTTATGTTCTATACTTCAGTATACTTTATGTTCTATACTTCTATACTTCACAGAAGACAATGCTTGACTTTAATTAACTCTTAGTCTGGGCATGGTGGCACCAGAAGGAAAGGGTTTGAGTCAGTGAGCCAGCGTGAGGCTACTCTGCTTTGTGGAAGCCAACAGCTCATGTGCCTTGGTCCTCCACAGAGACACCTCTGCCAACCCCACTACTGGAGACGTTTTGCTACAGCTGCCTGCAGATCAGGTCCTATGGGCATGAGGCTTGTTCTAGCAATGTAACTCTGCTCCCCCACCCCACCCCATGAAATACTTCTCTCTAGACCGAGCACACCAAAGCCCAACCTGGGAACAGACTGGCCAGAGAGCCATTTGGTAGGATTCAAACAGATGAAACAGAACACCTGCATGGAGATGGTGTAACTTATTGTAGGTAGCAGGCATGGTCTTATTAATAACTGGTCTTATTGCCGACCCAATTTTAACTGCTCTTTTAAACTTAGAGCTTTACTCTGACTCAGAGGGAATGACTGTGACACAGAGGGAAGCTGTGATATCATCAATGTTATTCTCACTGAGAAAATATAAAGTTAAGTACATAGGATTCTAAGACATAACAGAATTAGGACTGAAGAGAAAAAATACTCATTGCTCAAGGTCTCAAAAACTGAGCAAAACCAGTCAAAATTCTAACAGTCTCGCCCTGAGTGTTCTAGAGTTTTCCCTGGCCATGCCCAACATCTCCTCACCAGCTATACTGAGATTCTCAAGGATTCAGCTCTACTGATCCTGCTCCAGGTGTCCGCCCAGCCCAGCCCTTCTCTAGGGTACAGGTGGGCCCTGGCAATGAGGAGTGCCCCACCATTGCCATGGGGACCACCTGTGAAGCTTGAAACTATGATGATGTTAGGGCACTCTGGAAGACTGGGAATTCCAGAGGACTTTGATGTGCAGCCAACATCTAGCCCCTGGGCTGGGTCCTAGGAACACCATCCTGCCTCATTGCCCAGATTTCCCAGCAGATCCCGAAGTCAGACCATGGGTCCTGACTCAGAAGTGTGCCCAGTGAGTCTGGGCAAATCCTCTCCAACCACTCCCCCAAGCCTCAGTTCCCCCTATAAAATGACTATTATCTCTTTCCATCAGTAAAGTGTCAGTGTTCACAAAAACACTTTATAAACTAAAGACCACTCTGCAAATGCATGTTGATGATAAAAATCACAAAATAGGGCTTCTGTCCTGTTAAAGGTAGTATCTGAGTCCCACGGAGGTTTTGTAGTAGACAATAAAGAAGCACACAATGAATGAATCACTTGATTTAATTTTAAAAGCAGGTTAGTAATTCACATTAGGGCAAATCTGCTTTAAGTTTACAACAAAACCATACCACATATTTAAACCTAATGAGGCCATATTTTGTACCTCAGCATGGCAATTACCAGATAAAACACAGGAAGTGACACGTTGAGACAGAAAATCAACATCTAAGTCAAAATCAAGACTCCTTTGCTAAAAACAGTGAAAAGCAATTTACCAGCTTCTTTACCTTGGTGAAAAGCAAGGACTAAAAAGCAAAGCCCTCTGTTCTCAATTAAGAAGTCAGCTTTTATACGTTCCACACATTTAAATTGTTTTTTATGGCAGAATGATCACTTTTTACCTTATTCCTATACAGCTGATATATGGGGTGCACCATCATCCATTCAAAAGTATTTCATAATCTATATGCAATTTTCTTTCCCCTAAAGTAACATAAATAACATTGAGTCATTGACCTAACACATTCTGGGTCACATCGGCTGGACTGAAGCCAGTCTCCGGCTCTGTCCCACTGTTGTTGCACTTAAAGCTATCCCTGAGCACACAACACAACAGAGGAGCCAACCTTCAGATCCTGACTCTTTCCCCTACCATGAGGCCAGGCCAGCGCAGGGGATGGGGGCCACGGTTGGGAGAGGGAGCAGATGGGTTGTTGCCAGCCAGTGCAACACCGCACAAGCAGTTCAGGTTTTATCACAGTCATCATTGACTATTTAAATGATTTCCTTGTCAAGTGACTGAAAACGATTCCAGAGACACATGTCTTATGTATTCTCACAAACAGCCAGGACAGAAAGGAGCAGGTATCAGCCCCATTCTGTGGGCTGGAAATAGGAACACAGTGTAATATCCACTTGCCCAGAATGAAGCACCACCAGGAGGTGATGGCCGGAGGCAGTTCCCCTGTGAGGGACACTGAGCAAGCCAGATGAACTGTTTGTCCCTAAGCAAGGTCCTGGCCAAAAGGATCCTCCTATCAGCCTGCAATGGAATCAAACTCCATTCACCAACCCAATTATATTAGAGAAGAAACTTCCAGGCAACACCATCAGAAAAGGTTAATGAGCAGGAAAATCAATTTAATTATCATTATTATACAGGTCCCCCTGACAAAATTAGGACTGGTTTGTACATACTTGTCAGGATATATAGCAATTTCGGGCTTGTGACACTCCAGCAAATGATATTAACATGTGCACTATTCATCTACTAGTCTATAGGTAAGGAACAAAGGGGTGTCAACAGGACTCCCTTAGATCCTGCCCTGTAGTATCCAACTGCTGGATCATTCCATCGAGGTGGGAGATTATTCACAAAGTTCAGCAGGTCCATTCTGAGCTCCTGGGATAAACATGCCTCTATCCACTTACTCAGGTCCTTGTCTTTAAATGGTTGATGGGGACTCAGGAGTCTTGAAAACCCTGTGGTTCAGAGTGGGGATGAACCAAAGTAGGCTGGAGGGGGCGAGCTATAGAAGGGAACACACAGGATCAAGGGCCCACGTCCCATACGGCTCTAGAGAATACAGCTCTACCACTTACACAGCTCTACCCACCAGCCTCCACACTTTTGCACTGAGCTCTCCTTGCCCTTCCGGTGCCCCACCCCCAAAGACAGGTATTACCGCATTTTATAGTAAAGGTACTGAGGCTGGCAGGACAGCAGTAGTGAAAACAAGATCCCTGGACATCTCATCTGCTCCATCCACCAAACCCTGAGGCCTACTATAAGTCCTAGAGAATCACTGTACTTAGAAAGGTTTTTAAAGAGAAAATGGTTCAACATGGATTTATCTTCCCTGTGGCATGTTATGCTTCCCTCTAGCTGCAATGTGAAACCCAGGTGAGGGGTATCCCACAGGGGCCCAGACATCCACAGGGTCTCACTGTCCACTTCCAATGTCCATGTCCAAGGACTGGCAAGTGCAGGAACAAAGGGCTGTGTGCACGGGATCTCCTGGACCAGTGGTGGTGCCCAGTGTGAGGACTTCTGGCACAGCCATGATCAAGGCTGCTAAACAGACTGGAGGCTGAGTCTGCAGAGGAAGGGGGCCCTGAAGGAGCCCAGGTATAGGTGGCCGTCGTGCTCGTGCACTTCGCTGATGTAGGAAGCCACCTGCCCGTTGGGATCATGCAAGCTTCTCCGGAAGGCCCCGCTGTCGCTGAGTTCTAGAACAAGGCTGTACCGTGGTACAAACTTCATCACAGTCTCCTGACTGAACAGCTGGGAGGGAAGCACAGTGTGAGGAGAGGTTAGCTTCTGACCAAGAGGGTGTTGTGAGCAGATCCTGCTAAAAACAAGACCGCAGGCTCAAAATGGATTCAGTTACGCTCAGCCCCAAGCCACCAAATTGAGACCTACCTTATTTACAGATTGGGTTGTCCTAGAAATGGAATCTTAAACCAGTCAATCAGGAATCACCTGAACAGTACCAGATGTGAGGTAATCTGCCTGCCATCCCCTAAAGGAAAGTCAGCTGGTGATAACCAATCTGGTTTTTTTCCAGTGTAACCTCCTTGCTCCCTCTCCCTCCTGCCTATAAAAGTCTTTCATTTTGTACTGCTCCTCCCAGCTTCCTTTCTGTATTGGATGGTCTCTGACTCATGAGTCACTGAACAAAGCCAATAAGCTGACAGGTATTCAGCTGAATTTTGTTTTTCACAAATGCCACATCCCCTCACCATCCTGTAAGGGCCCAGCTCTTCTAATGACAGGAAAGCTACATAAAGCAGAGGCAGGTTAACCCAGCTCCCTTGCCCCTGGCACAGGGCCTGTCATTCTGCAGACCTCCCCCACATCTGCCCCCATGCACAGTAGGCCAAGGATCCTCCCGTCACTTGCATCCAGAGGCAAGGCTAGCCTGGCACCAGGATGGTAGCTTTCCAACAGCCCTCACCACAGTACCCACCAGACCCGATGCAGGTGCCACACCAGATGACCCGGGTGAACCGAGAGAAGTGTTCATGGCTCCTCACATCCGAGGAAGACACAGTACTGAAGCTAAGCCCATGCTGACATAGACCCCAGAATGCCAGGTTAAAACCAGCACAGCCTAACTAGAATAAATGCCACGCCCTCAGACTGGGCTTAAAATATTTCATATGTGCAAAGTGCAAATGATGGAGAGTTGAGAGTGGTTCATGTTGGAGAAAAGACCTGGACAGGTTAAATGAATGTGCCCCTGCCACCCAGGCCCTGGCAGCTCTGCTTGAAGCCAGTGTAGCGATAACATCCACAAGGAGCAGAGCACCCTCCAGGAGCCCCGTGGCTCAGCCAGGTCAAGGGCCACAAGGGACTACTGAAGGGTTTTAAGCAGAGAAACCAGAAGGTGAGATACACAATTTCTGGCAGAGCAGGACACCAGGGAGGAAATGACGACAGTATGCTACTGCATAAGACCAGTGAGTGAAAATTAATAGGCAGATGTATACCTTTTAATGTAAGGGTAAACAGCCAAACAACTATAAATGTCCAATGAATAATGTCTCCTAGTCATTGGAAAGGTCCAAGCAGCCATATAAATCACCTGTGTTCTGGAAAGTTGTAGGGTAATCAGAGTTGATTATAGCTTAAAATACTTCGTAAGACGTCCCATGGCCCCTGAAATGCCACCTCACTTCAGTGCCAGGTCCTCCTTCTCTGTTCTCTCCATCTTATCCCTAAGGCATGTCATCCCCTCTCCTGGGATTAAGTTGTTTTCCCAGAAAGCTCTCAAATCTCCACCCCAATTTCCAAACCCTAGGGCTGACCCTTCTCCACCCAGAATTTCTAATAGCTCTTCAAACTCGATAGACACCCTGTCTAAGGAAACAGGGTCCTGGATACCAGCTGCTGACCCTGGCCCTCCCTTCTCTCCAGTCCCTGCAAGCCTGGCACCACAGGGTATTATCATGTGCTCTGTACGTACCATCCCCACCCCAGGCCCTGCCCCACCACCCTTCCTGGCTCAGCAGCCTCCTCCACACCAGGCTCTTCACAGCCTATGGAGCCATGCTACAGGCTGCTCCCCAAGAAGCAGCTACAGTTGTCTCTTTAAAACTGTCTCATACTACATCACACCTCTCCTGCAGAAGTCAGTCAGGGAGCAGCTTGTAGGTCCAGCAAGGTAGGTGTGTGCAGAGGCTGGAACCGCAGTGGCTCAGACCACGAGTCAGTCCAAGCAGGGTGAGAGAGAGTCCACACTGGGGGGCGGGCAGGGGCACGGAATATGGTTTTGGAGCCCAAGCAGGGCCTGGCACAGGCTGGCTGAGCCCAGGCAGATTGAGGAGGGTGTTTACCTGGGGACAGCTTGGTATAAGCAACAGAACCCTTGAGGGGAAAGGCAGGTGCCTCACATAGCCAGGAGGAGGGAGAAGGCCCAGTGTGGATGCCAGAGCCCTAGCAGGG
Source organism: Mustela erminea (assembly GCF_009829155.1). Taxonomy (NCBI): domain Eukaryota; kingdom Metazoa; phylum Chordata; class Mammalia; order Carnivora; family Mustelidae; genus Mustela; species Mustela erminea. The sequence continues at coordinate 49,595,103 of NC_045620.1, forward strand.
GCCATGTGATGGAGGAAATGGCCACAGACTGGTGACATCCTGGGAATCTGATCAAACAGATATGAAGGATAATAGGATCCAGGTGTTTCACTATTACAGAAGAGAAATGCTATTATGGAAGTGGAGAAAACCAGAATAAATCCTGTGATATGGGACCAGCATTACTTACAGTTTTCAATTTAAATAAACAGATGACAGATAAATGAACACATGTATAAACATGTACACGTACACCACATACACAGCTGACCTTGAACAACACCAGTCTGAACCATAGCAGATCTACCTATATGCAATTTTCTTTGATAGATACAATGCTATACATATATTTTCTCTCCCTTATTATTTTGTTAATAATACTCTTTCTCTAGCTTACTTTATTATAAAAATACACATAACTACAAATTACATGTTAATCAACTGTTACTGGTGAGGCTTCTAATCAACAGTAGTTGTTAATAGTCTTTGGCAGGCAAAGGAAACAAAAGTGAAGATGAACTTTTGGGACTTCATCAAGATGAAAAGCTTCTGCACAGCAAAGGAAACAGTCAACAAAACAAAGAGGCAACCCACAGAATGGGAGAAGATATTTGCAAATGACAGTACAGACAAAAGGTTGATATCCAGGATCTATAAAGAACTCCTCAAACTCAACACACACAAAACAGACAATCATATTAAAAAATGGACAAAAGATATGAACAGACACTTCCCCAATGAAGACATACAAATGGCTATCAGACACATGAAAAAATGTTCATCATCACTAGCCATCAGGGAGATTCAAATTAAAACCACATTGAGATACCACCTTACACCAGTTAGAATGGCCAAAATTAGCAAGACAGGAAAGAACATGTGTTGGAGAGGATGTGGAGAAAGGGGAACCTTCTTACACTGTTGGTAGGAATGTAAGTTGGTGCAGCCTCTTTGGAGAACAGTGTGGAGATTCCTCAAGAATTTAAAAATAGAGCTTCCCTATGACCCTGCAATTGCACTACTGGGTATTTACCCCAAAGATACAGATGGAGTGAAAAGAAGGGCCATCTGTACCCCAATGTTTATAGCAGTAATGACCACGGTTGCCAAACTGTGGAAAGAACCAAGATGCCCTTCAACGGACGAATGGATAAGAAAGATGTGGTCCATATACACTATGGAGTATTATGCCTCCATCAGAAAGGATGAATACCCAACTTTTGTAGCAACATGGACAGGACTGGAAGAGATTATGCTAAGTGAAATAAGTCAAGAAATAAATCAAGCAGAGGGAGTCAATTATCATATGGTTTCACTTATTTGTGGAGCATAACAAATAGCATGGAGGACAAGGGGAGATGGAGAGGAGAAGGGAGTTGAGGGAAATTGGAAGGGGAGGTGAACCATGAGATACTATGGACTCTGAAAAACAATCTGAGGGTTCTGAAGGGGTGGGGGGTGAGAGGCTGGGGGAACCAGGTGGTGGGTACTAGAGAGGGCACGGATTGCATGGAGCACTGGGTGTGGTGCAAAAACAATGAATACTGTTATGCTGAAAAGAAATTTAGAAAAATAGTCTTTGGGGAGTCAAAGGTTATATGCAGATTTTTGACTGTTTGGGGCCCAGTGCCCCTAGCCCCCGTGTTGCTCAAGGGTTAAATGTATTTATCTATGTATGAATACAAACGCATATGTTCCCCAGCTTTGTCTGTATAGGGGGACTAGAAGCAGTGACACACCAAAAGCCATGAGCACATGTAGCACCAGATCCCCTGTAAAAGGAACCAGGGCTCATGGAGAAGTGGTCGATTACAGAGTTGGGGCACAATAAGCCTAAACAACGTGTTGTGCCAGAAAGTAAGGAACCACTCCAAAAACAGTAGGGGCATGTGCAAAGGTCAAAGCCACACTGAGGGGGCTTCCGCTGGCCACAGCCAATCTGAGCCTCAAAATAAATAATGGCAGTAAGAGATTAAAAATCACTGAAAAATAAAGGCAACCAGGAGATCACACTGATGTTTACTTATTTAGAAAGTACCTCCCCACAAAATACCTATTAATTACCAAGGGAAAAAGAGTGACTTCACAGTGGAGAAGCCAGCATTCATCACTGAATCACATGGCCAATGCTGCCACCACCAGTATGGGACAAGCTGACATCATGTGCCTCTAGACAAGACATACTAAGAACACAAGTTCTGTGGTCTTCCTGCCAGAGACATATAACCTAAGTCTAATCATGAGAAATGCCCAATGACCCACACGGAGGAACATTCTACAACATGACTGACCTGTAATTCTCAAAAAGATCAAGACTGAGGAGCTATTCCAGATCGAAGGAGAATAAAGAGACATGGCAGCTGAAGGCCACAGCTCAGCCTGGGTCGAATCCACGAGGGCAACTCCCCAAACCCTGATGACGACAGGGCATCAGGTCAGCAACTTACTTGCAAATAGTTCAGGGAAAGAAATTCTTTGTACCCTCTTGTTAATTTTCTAAGTCTGATACTATCTCAAAACTAAAAACAAAAAAAATCCTCTATGACTTCAATTGAAAGTTAGGATAAGATCTAGACTTTGTCATGTCTGCAAGGCCTATGGTCCTCTCCCACTGGTCTCGATCTGCTTCAGGAAGGTGTGGAGCTCTCCTGTACTGGGAACATGTGCCACCACTCCAGCTCCTCCTCATGCTTGTAGTCTTATCTCTGAGCACACATCACTGCCACAGTAATTTCTGAGCACCCGTCATGTTCTAGGTGCTGGGGACAAAGGAGCGAATGAAACAGATGAACACCTGCCCTGATGGAGCATGCGTTCTGTCAGGGGCTGGGGTGGGGAGAGACACACCAGCACCGCTTCACTGTGGGAAAATGGACAGGAACAGAAAGAGAACACCTACAGTAGTCAGCTATAGGCATTATATGCATATTCCCATTACATTTTTTTCAGTACCTAATGAAATAGAATGATGCTGTTACTCCTCCCGCTTGAAAGATAGAGGAATTAAGGCAGAGAGGTCACATCATTTGGCCAGGGTCCCACAACTGGCCTAGCCTTCAAAACCCCTGTTCTTAAAAACAAACAAACAAAAAAACCCTGTCCTTCCTCCTACCTCACCATTCTTCCTCCTACCTCACCATCCTGCCTTCTTTTCACAGTGGGAAAAGATGCTGGCTCTGGAGCCAACGAGGCAAAGAAGAGGAAAATACCCACAGAACTTGCAACAAAACTAAAGGCCATAGACCAGCATCCAGGTACCTACAGCCCCTCAGCAGGGACCAGGCATAGGGCCCAGCACTGTGCAGACTCGGTAATTATTGCCTGGTACCTTCCAAGGCCTTAAGCTACCATTATTTTAATATCTATTCAATATTCAAATCCATCCTCAGTTTCAAATGTCTATTCAGCCTGTGAAATGGAGCTTGTTGGAAATGAAGACTTCTGCATGATGGAAGTGCCAATATTAGCCAGTTCCTCATCCACAGTGTAAGACACAGGGAATTACACTGAGGTCATTTCAGGGAAGTCACTGGAGGAAAGCCTTCATTAAATGGTTTGTGGCTGGCCATTGGTGAGGGTGGGTGATTATTTTTGTAATGAAAAAGAGTTTGGTGTGCTGAGGTCAAAGGTAAGGATCCTCTGGGGATTGGGGAATATGACTGATGGGAAGGCTTCAGAGGGCAGGAGGAACCAGGGTGGGATGGGATCTGAGGAAAGTGTGTCTCCACGTGTGGCTACAGGAAGGTGTGCCTGACACCCTTTGAGGAGGAACAGCAGTGTGGTCTGCAGGGGCCCCACTTGAAGGCCAAGTTGCAGGGTCTATGGAGTGGGGAGAAGGCCTGAAACAGCTATCACAAAGGGGCAGGTGTGATTGACAGGACAGAATGGTGAGGGTGATGGTAAAAATACCCACACAAGGAAACCAGAAGGGTAACATCAAAGGGTTCAAGTGTTTCAACTTACATTTCAGTCTGAAGCATAAAATGTGTTTTAAAGAAGTCACTAAAAGTGAGGCACCTGGGTGGTTTAGCTGCTTAAGCATCCGATGCTTGGCTCTCAATTTCAGGTTGGGTCATCACTCATCATCTCAGAGGCATGAGATCAGCCCTGCAGTGGGCTCCACACTGGGTGTGGAGTCTGCTTAAGACTCTCTCTCCCATTCTCCCTCCCTTTGGCCCTCTGCTCACTCACACGTAAAATATAAGTCACTGTAAGTACCAAATATTATAAGCAGCATGAGAATTTTTAGAGCTCCAAAGGTCAAAATAGATTGTAATTAGATGCATTTTCATTTTGTTTTCTGGAATTACAGTTTTCATAGTTACCTTAAAAATCATTCTTTTTATATAGGGTCTCTCGGATAAGAAATCCAACATAGAAAACCCAGGGTTGGAGCGAATGGTTGCCATGCCAACCCAGTACCCTCCAGAGCTGCTAGGTCGGATGTTGTCTGGAAATCCAGGCAGGTTCTCCACGAACAGATCAGCCCCTCCCTTCATCAGGCCTGACAGGTAGAATCTGAAAAATTCATCCAAGCAAATGGTGAGCAGTGGTCCCCAAATTTAAGGAAAACTTTTAGTCAAACACCAAAATGGTCTTAGTCCCAACTGATTTATAACTGTAGACGTGTCCACTGTGAAGGAAGACACAAGATGGTGAAAGGGGCACTTACCACCCTAGGGGAAAGCTAGAAGCAGTAGCAGGGAGTTGGCCTACCCAGTAGAGAAAGGAACCCAGGATGTGTGGTCAGCATTAAATTGAGACTCTCCTAGACTGTAAGTTTTAAGCAGGCTGAGATGGAGGAGAAAGAAAAGGCACCCCTGAATTTTACTGCTTCCACTATCAACAAAGGAGAAGTTGCCCTGCCCCAACTCCAATTATGTAGGTCAACACCTCCCTGCAACCCAGGCTGGGCCACAGCGAGCTCTGGCACACCCCCAAAGCTCGGCTAGGGCCACACACACCTTCTTATCCTCGCCATTGTCGTCTCCGCCACCAGTACAAAGTCCTCCGTGGGAGAAAGCTGCACTCCGTTAGGGAACCGCAACTGGTCCAGTAAAACCTTCACTTCCTTGGTCTCTGTGTCATACTCTAGTAGGCTGTGGAGCACCAACAGCAAATGCTCAAGTGGGAGAGTCTGTGGCCCCTGCCACCTTGGAGCCTTGCTACCCTCTGAGCCTCAGGCAGAGGGACTATGGAAGGGGATCTGCCTCATGCTGTAGTGACAGGCCCCCTAGTGGTCCTCTGCCCAGACCTCACTCCAGGCTAGCCCCTGGGGGCCTTCCCATCCAGAGCAGACCCCAGGCATCCTCTTCTAAAGAACCCCTCAGTCAGTTCTCTGGCTGAACCAGGAGCTGGCTCACCACCAGGGAGGGCCCCCATGGCTCCAGCCTCAAAGGAGTCCCCGTTGGGAGGGATGACCTGAAACGGAGGCCAGCCTGGGAGGTGTCACCCAGACTGCCTAGACCACATGCTCAGATCGACTGGCCTGTTTTAATTATATTTTTTCAAAGAGAAAGTGAGGACATCTTGTTCTGTTTTGTTGCATCCATCACCTGTTTCCAGAAGTCATGAAAGTCCCATCTCTAAAGCTATAATATTATTCTCAGAAACACTCCAATGACTCCCACAGATAAACTCTGCTGAAGTCACCCTGCCTGACTGATGATCTCACCGAGTAGAAGACTTGAAATGAACACTCACCGTCCATCATCCGTTCCCTCCATAACCAGAAGCAGGTAATCTCGTCTTTGCCATTTGCTGCTAGAATCCGTAAAATAAATCTTCCTCCCATCCTGAGTTATTGTAAGATCATTCACAAAGGACATTTTCCTCCCCTCAATGGGTGTCTCAGAGGAGATCAGCAGTTTCACTTCACCTAGGTAGGAAGAAAGAAAAGAAGAGAGGGAGGGAAAAAGGGAGGGACAAAATAGGAAAGAAAAAAGAAAATAATGAAAAAAGGAAGGAAAGGAGGGAGGAAGAGAAGACCTGTTTTCATTCTAAGAACTTGTATGTCAATAATTTCAAAGTCTCAATCAGCCTACCTGATTTAAAAGGAAAAACTAAAATGGGCTTCTCCATGTCATATGCTAGTAGATTTATTTCCTCTTCCAGTAAAAAACACTGTTTTCCTTTCTTCCAGCTCTTAGAGATGAATGTTTTTACATGACTTCATTAACAGCAAAACCCTTCCTCTAAGGATGAGGACCTCTTCCTTTCACCAAGACCAAATGACTTTTGGGGCACCTGGGTGGCTCAGTTGGTTAAGCAACTGGCTTCAACTCAGGTCATGATCCCAGGGTCCTGGGATCGAGCCCCACACTGGGCTCCTTGTTCAATGGGAAGCCTGCTTCTCCCTCTCCCACTCCCCCTGCTTGTGTTCCTCTTTTATTGTCATTCTCTCTGTCAAATAAATAAATATAGAATCTTTAAAAAAAAAAACCAAATGACATTTAAAAAATCTATTAAGAATCTTAGGTGAAAGGCAACTATCTTTCAGTTTGCTTGACAGAAATACAAAATGCTCCATTCATCCAGTTTTAAATACAGAAATGGTGACAGTGGTAAACTTTAAAAACAGGAGAGTAACCATTTATAGAGTGCTAAACTGTCTCAATGTACAATCTCATTTAAACCCTCACACAATCTCACAAGGCAGGCATTACCAACAGGCAACCCTGTTTCATGGATGAGTAACCTGTGCACAGAGAGACTAAGGCACCTGCAGTCACATAGCCAGCCAACAGCAGAGGGGGCTATCCAGAGCCCCAGGCACCCCCACCCCCACAATAACAAATTCTTGCGTCATACAAACTCCCCCGCTGAAGCACACACAGGGAGAAAAATGGGAGGAGGAAGTGGACAAAGAACAATTAAAAAGATAGGAAACAAAGTGGAAGATAAGACAGAGACACAGAAAAATAAAGACAGGAGTTCTAACATTTTGTGGAATAGACCCTGTTGCTAAAACACAAACAGGAAATTGGGGTATTGTTACTTGATACCTGATATGTGTAGGCAGTACTTCCAAGATTGTTCAATGAATAAGAAAATATTAGAGTCTCCAGTACACTGTACTGAACAAATTCTATTAAATCCACTTATGCACATATTGTTTAAAACATCTGAAATAATCCCAGAAGGAAATAAGGCATTGCTACATACGTTTCCAGGGATTAACTTCAAATAGTCCCTTATATGCATCAGCCACAAAAAGGGTTCCATTGGGCCCCGCCCGGATGCCTAGGGGCCTCCCACAAGCAGGCTCATCATCTCGGGTTTCTAGGGAAACAAATGGATAGGAATCAGTGGCTGGTCCCAGACTGTACCTGTGCCTCCAAGTACCTATTCCATCCCTTCCTAAATATACATCCTGCTGTTCAGAACAGAAAAGGATATGGCTTTAGAAACTTAACCCCCAGTATTCGAGTCCCCTCAGAACTGTCTGGTGTATCCAGAGGGACCACCTGAGAATATAGAACAAACCAAGATCAACTGGTATCCAAGAATTGCATTCATATCAGCATCCTGAGGCTTGAACAGTTAACTTGGGGACATCATCAGGACCCAGGCCCCATCTCTAGAATTCCCCCCAAGGACCTCAGTAATTGTCAGTTTAATCCCAACTGCTGACCTGAATATTCTGCCTGTCTAGGACCTTGGCAGTTTTCCCTCCACCTGGCTTACAGGGAGAGATACTATTTTATTCCTCAGATTAATACCTATACTCTTTTTAAACCTGTGGCAATGCATATTTATTGCAGGTGTGTTCACTGCCAGGCTTCGTATGCAAGGATGCTTCTGTAAGCTGCTTACTGAAGGGGTGCTCAGTGCAAGGTGCCTTCTGTGGGGTGCTTTATGAAGGGTGCTTAGTGCAGGGTGCTTTCCATGGGGTGCTTACTACAGGAATCCTTACTGCAGGACACTTACTATTGGGCCACTTCCTGCCAAAATACAGAGTGGAAAAGGCAGGTTAAAAAAAATGAATGTAGAGTATGATCCCATCACAAAACCAGAGTACCCATGAACAGAAAGAGCTCTGACAACCTATGCACTAAAATGTTAATAGTTCTATCTGTGAAGACTCTCAGGTGACTTTTACTTTCTCCTTGTACCTTTGTACAATGAAAATGCATCATTTTTACAAAAGCATTGTAGCTCTTAAAAAGTGGTAACTACTAAGAAAACTGTGGGCTACCAGGTTTTAAACAGTGAGATTCTTCTAGTCTAATTTCCCCAAACCTGAGTGACATAAAGGTGTTTTCACTCTGAAAGACACTGCTGAAATTCCTGAGAAGCTAACGCAGGAACAACATTTCGGCATGCAAGTGATGACCGAGCCAACTGCTTCTCCATAGCAGCACACTGACCATGGCTATTAATCTTCCTCAAAGTGACCTCAAGGGGGAACGCCACTATGGAATGGCAGAGGTGTGGGGCCCTAAAGTAACTGGCAGGTGCTGGGGCCACTGCCTAGCTGGCAAGCTGCACCTGCATGGTGACAATCAGGTACCATGAGGTCCAGGGACCACATGGCAAATGAAGAGCTGGGGGTAACACTCAGGTCAGGCTCTGTTGGCCATGTGGTCAGGGGCTCTTCATCTGCAAGGATGAACCTGACTTCTAAGGAAATTTAGCTCCGCCCAGCCATTCAGCACCTTTCTCAATGATCACAGATATATATTGGGGGTGCTGTCACTGACTTACTGCATGGGCCTGAACCAAGCCGAGCGATGGTCTCTATTTCACCATTTTCAAGTTTTACGATCTGGCCATCTGCTGTACCAGTAAACATCACATCTGTTTAAAAAAATAAAAAGGAACAAGAGAGTTACTAGATTAACCTAAGAACTGTGATCATACTGCCTTCTACAACAGAGGGGGTCTGTTTGTATTTTGCATCTCTAGAAAGAAAATGACAGCTTTGAAGATGAAGGAGAGGTGATGTCTGAGTTCTTAAAAAGTCCATAAAGCATGCAGTGATAAAACTATGAAGGCCTGGGGCACTGGCACATGGGCTTCAACCTGACACTGGAGCAAGAGTATAGAAGACACCAGTCAATGAAAAAACTGTGAGGATTTTCCACTCTCAAAAGAGTGTGGACTCTTGGGCTAACCTTCAGCACTCAGGGACATTTGTTCATGTCTGCCTCAGGTTGATGTCTGCTGCACACACTGATTATACCCAACTAAAGGGGAAGAAATGCTAAGAAGTGCCTCAGGATAAAACTAAAGCACATTAAGTGCTCAGTTTATCAGTACATGTACTACAACTGGAACAACACAGAGATTAGCATGGCTGCTGCACAAAGATGACATGCAGATTCGTGAAACATTCCATAGTTTTTGAATACATATGGGCAAACTCTAGGGCAACTACTAAAACAATTTTTTTTAGAAAAAGTATAATTGATACGTTAAGCAAGAAGACAAAATGGAATCATAAAATGGTCAATTAAAACTATAAGAGCTATACTTGTGGTGAATACAGCATAATGTATAAATTTGTCAATCACTAAGTTGTTCACCTAAAATTAATGTAACACTGTGTGTCAACTATACAAAAAACAAAACAAAACCAAAAACTATAAAAGGCCAGAGAGTGCAGAAAAAAATAGGAAAAAAAAACAAAGGAACAAATAGAAAACAGTAACAATAATGGTAAACATGAATTTAACTACATCAATTGTCACTTTATCACCTTTATCATCAATGGTTTAAGTATACTATTAAAAAACGGACTCTCAGAGTAAATTAAAAAAAAAATAAGACTCAACTACATGTTGTCCTTAAGAAACTCACTTTAAATACAAAGACACACATAGATTAAATATAAAGGGATAGAAGAAGATATACCATGCCAACACTAACCCAAAGAAAGGGAGTAGCTACATTGATCTTGGACACAGCCAACTTCAGAGAAAAAAAACATTATCAGGGACAAAGAAGAATAATACATACAGTAAGTGGTCAATCTTCCGAGAAGACATAATAAGCTTTAATGTGTATGTGCTTAATAAAAGCATCAAATATCATGAAGCAAGGCTGATAGAAATGCAAGAAGAGGCAGATAAATACAAGAGCTGAAAACTTCAGCATCTCTCTATCAGAAATGGACAAGCTCTAAAGATAGAAAATCAATAATCACATAGTTGAACACAACAGCACCATTGATCAACTGGATACAATTGACATCTATCAACTGCTCAACCAAATGCAGCAAAATACACATTTTTCTCAAGCTCATACAGAACATTCAGCAAGACAGACTACAATCTGGGCCATAAAACAAACCTTAACAAATTTAAAAGAACAGAAATCATACATTGCTGCTCTCAGACCACAATGGAATTAAGACAGACAAATGGCTGGAAAATCCTGAATTACTTAAAGATTAACACACTTCTATTTAGAAGTTATTTAACTCATAGGTCGAAGAAGAAATCTCAAGAGAAACTGAAGAACATTTTAAACTAAATGAAAATGAAAGTACAACTTCTCAAAATATGTTGGATGCAGTGAAAGCAGTACTTAGGGAGAAATTTATAGCATTGAATGCATATATTAGGAAAGAAGAAAGATCTAAAATCAATCATCTAAGCATCTATCTTAGGAAACTAGGAAAAGAAGAGCAAAGCAAACACAAGATAAACAGAAGAAAGAAATAATAAATAAAAGAGCAGATATCAATGAAAATGAAAAAAGGAAATCAAAAGAAAAAATTAGCAAAACCAAAAGATGGTTCTTTGAAAAGATCCATAAATGATAATCGCTTAGCCAGGCTAACTAAGTTAAAAAGAGAGGAGATACAAATTGCCAACATCAGAAATGAAAGACAGAACATCCCTACAGACTCCATGGACAGAAAAGGATAATAAAGGAGTATCATGAACAGCTCTATGTTCAGAACTTTGGTGACCTAGATGAAAGAAACCAATATTTTGAAAAATGCAATCAGCCAAAACACACACAAGAAGAAACAGACTATTTGAATAGGCCTGTATCTATTGAAGAAATGAATCAATAACTAATAACCTTCCAAAGAGAAAAACCATAAAGTTTTCACCAATGGGTTCACTGATTAATTCTACCAAACAATTAAGGAAGAAATGACACCAATTCCCTATAATCTCTTCTAGAAAATAGAAGAAGAGGAAATAGTTGCTAAAATTTTCTACCAAGCCAGCATTAGTCTAACGCCAAAACCAGACAGTCATTACAAAAAACCTATAGATCAAGATCTCTCATGAATACAAATGCAAAAATCCAGGGCACCTGGGTGGCTCAGTTGGTTAAGCATCTGCCTTCAGATTCCAGGGTCCTGGGATCAAGTACTGGTCAGGGCTCTCTACTCCTCCCTCCTGCCTGCTTTTTTTTTTTTTAATTTTTTTAATTACACATATAACGTATTATTTGCCCCAGGAGTACAGGTCTGTGAATGATCAGGCTTACACACTTCACAGCACTCGCCATAGCACATACCCTCCCCAATGTCCATAACCCAACCATCCTCTTCATACCCCGCTCCCCGCAGCAATCCTCAAGTTTGTTTTGTGAGCTTAAGAGTCTCTTATGGTTTATCTCCCTCCGATCCCACCTTGTTTCATTTTTTCTTTCTCTAACCCCAAACCTCCACTTTGCCTCTCAAATTCCTCATATCAGGGAGATCATATAATTGTCTTTCTCTGATTGACTTATTTCGCTCAGCATAATACCCTGTAGTTCCATCCACGTTGTTGCAAATGGTTAAGATTTCATTTCTTTTGATGGCTGCATAGTATTCCGTTATATATATACACCACATCACTTTATTCATTCATCTGTTGATGGACATCTAGGTTCTTTCCATAGTTTGGCTATTGTGGACATTGCTGCTATAAACATTCGAGTGCACATGCCCATTTGGATCACTACATTTGAATCTTTAAGGTAAACACCCAGGAGTGCAATTGCTGGGTCATAGGGTAGCTCTATTTTCAACTTTTTGGGGAACCTCCATGTTGTTTTCCAGAATGGCTGCACCAGCTTGCATTCCTACCAACAGTGTAGGAGGGTTCCCCTTTCTCCATATCCTTGCCAGCCATTCTGACTTGTGTGAGGTTGTATCTCACTGTGGTTTTGATTTGCATTTCCCTGATGCTGAGCGATGTTGAGCACTTTTTCTTGTGTCTGTTGGCCAGCTGGATGTCTTCTTTGCAGAAATGTCTGTTCATGTCCTCTGCCCATTTCTTGATTGGATTATTTGTTCTTTGGGTGTTGAGTTTGATAACTTCTTTATAGATTTTGGATACTAGCCCTTTATCTGATATGTCATTTGCAAATATCTTCACCCATTCTGTCAACTGTCTTTTGGTTTTGTTGACTGTTTCCTTTGCTGTGCAAAAAAAGCTTTTTATCTTGGTGAAGTCCCAATAGTTCATTTTTGCCCTTGCTTCCCTTACCTTTGGCAATGTTTCTAGGAAGAAGTTGCTGTGGCTGAGGTCGAAGAGGTTGCTGCCTGTGTTCTCCTCAAAGATTTGGTTGGATTCCTGTCTCATATTGAGGTCTTTCATCCATTTTGAGTCTATTTTTATGTGTGGTATAAGGAATTGGTCCAGTTTCATTTTTCTTCATGCGGCTGTCCAATTTTCCCAACACCATTTGTTGAAGAGACTGTCTTTTTTCCATTGGACATTCTTTCCTGCTTTGTACAAGATTAGCTGACCATAGAGCTGAGGGTCTATTTCTGGACTCTCTATTCTGTTCCATTGATCTATGTGTTTGTTTTTGTGCCAGTACCATAATATCTTGAAAATTACAGCTTTGCAATAGAGCTTGAAGTCTGGAATTGTGATGCCACCAACTTTGGCTTTCTCTTTCAACATTCCTCTGGCTATTTGAGGTCTTTTCTGGCTCCATATAAAGTTTAGGATTATTTGTTCCATTTCTTTGAAAAAAATTGATGGCATTTTGATAGGGATTTCACTAAACATGTAGATTGCATTAGGTAGCATAGACATTTTCACAATATTTGTTCTTCCAATCCATGAGCATGGAACATTTTTCCATTTCCTTGTATCTTCCTCAATTGCTTTCATGAGTACTTTTATAGTTTTCTGAGTACAGATACGTTGCCTCTTTGGTTAGGTTTATTCCTAGGTATCTTATGGCTTTAGGTGCAATTATAAATGGGACTGACTCCTTAAGTTCTCATTCTTCTGTCTTGCTGTTGGTGTAAAGAAATGCAACTGATTTCTGTGCATTGATTTTTACATCCTGATACTTTATTGAATTCCTGAACAAGTTCTAGAAGATTTGGAGTGGAGTCTTTTGGGTTTTCCACATAAAGTATCATATCATCTGCAAAGAGTGAGAGTTTGACTTCTTTGCCAATTCAGATGCCTTTGATTTCTTTTTGTTGTCTGACTGCCAAAACTAGGACTTCTAGTACTATGTTGAATAGCAGTGGTGATAGTGGACATCCATGCCATGTTCCTGACCTTCGGGGAAAAGCTCTCATTTTTTCCCCATTGAGAATGATATTCGATGTGGGTTTTTCATAGTTCGCTTTGATAATCTTGAGGTATGTACCCAGAATGATATTCGATGTGGGTTTTTCATAGTTCGCTTTGATAATCTTGAGGTATGTACCCTCTATCCCTACACTTCGAAGAGTTTTGATCAAGAAAGGATGCTGTACTTTGTCAAATACTTTTTCAGCATCTTTTGAGAGTATCATATGGTTCTTGTTCTTTTGTTAATGTACTGTATCACATTGGTTGATCTGCAGATGTTGAACCAACCTTGCAGCCCTGGAATAAATCCCACTTGGTCGTGGCGAAAAATCCTTTTAATGTATTGTTGGGTCTTATTGGCTAGTATTTTGGTGAGAAGTTTTGCATCTGTGTTTATCAAGGACATTGGTCTGTAATTTTCCTTTTCGGTGAGGTCTTTGTCTGGTTTTGGGATCATGATAATGCTGGCCTCGTAAAATTAGTTTGGACGTTTTCCTTCCATTTCTATTGTTTGGAACAGTTTCAAGAGAATAGGTATTAATTCTTCTTTAAGTGGTTGGTAGAATTCCCCTGGGAAGCCATCTGGCCCTGGGCTCTTGTTTGTTAGGAGATTTTTGATGAGTGCTTCAATCTCCTTACTAGTTATGGGTCTGTTCAGGTTTTCTATTTCTTTCTGGTTCAGTTGTGGTAGTTTATACGTCTCTACAAATGCAACCATTTCTTCCAAATTGTCAAATTTCCTGGTGTATAGTTGCTCGTAATATGTTCTTATAATTGTTTACATTCAGGGTAACTACTGAAAGATATGAATTTAGTGCCGTTGTAGTGCCTGTAAGATGACTGTTACTGTATATTGTCTCTGTTCCTTTCCATTTAGGCTCTCTTTTTGCTTACAGGACCCCTTTCAGTATTTCCTATAGGGCTGGTTTGGTGTTTACAAATTCTTTTAGTTTTTGTTTGTCCTGGAAGCTTTTTATCTCACCTTCTATTTTCAATGATTACCTAGGTGGATATAGTATTCTAGGCTGCACGTTTTTCTCGTTTAGTGCTCTAAATATATCATGGCAGCTCTTTCTGGCCTGTCAGGTCTCTGTGGACAACTCTGCTGCCAATCTAATATTTTTACCATTGTATGTTACAGACTTCTTGTCCCAGGCTGCTTTCAGGATTTTCTCTTTGTCACTAAGACTTGTAAGTTTTAGTATTACATGATGGGGTGTGGATGGATTTTTATTGATTTTGAAGGGGGTTCTCTGTGCCTCCTGGATAGTGATGCTTGTTCCCTTTGCCATTTTAGGGAAATTCTCTACTATAATTCACTCCAATATACCTTCTGTCCCCTTCTCTCTTTCCTCTTCGTCTGGAATCCCAATTATTCTAATATTGTTTCATCTTATGGTATCACTTATCTCTCAAATTCTCCCCTCGTGGTCCAGTAGTTTGTCTCTCTTTTGCTCAGCCTCTTTATTCTCTGTCATTTGGTCTTCTATATCACTAATTCTCTCTTCCGTCTCATTTATCCTAGCAGTAAGAGGCTCCATTTTTTATTGCACCTCCTTAATAGCTTTTTAAATTTCAGGTAGGTTAGATTTTAGTTCTTTTATTTCTCCAGAAAGGGCTTTGATTTCTCCAGACAGGGTTTCTCTACTATCTTCCATGCCTTTTTTGAGCCCAGCTAGCACCTTGAGAATTGTCATGCGGAACTCTAGATCTGTCATATTACCAATGTCCATATTGATTAGGTCCCTAGACTTTGGTACTGCCTCTTGTTCTCCAACCACCCCCCGCCCTGCCGTGGTGAGTTTTTCTGCCTTGTCATTTTATCCAGATAAGAACATATGATTGAAAGAATAAAATACTAAAAGGGTGGTAAAGACCTCAGAAAAATGTATGCTAACCAAATCAAAAGAGACCCCAAATCAGGAGGAGAAGAAAGGGGGTAAAAAGAAATTTTTTAAAAAGTTATATATATATACATACAGATAGATAGATAGGTAGATAGACAGATATTATTCTAATATCTATATATATTAGACTGATGAATAGAACAGAGCCACTCACTTGATTTAGGGTGTATTTTGGTCTCTTAGAAGAAACTACCTCCCAAAATTTAAAAGAAAGGAAAATTTATATATATACAAAATAACGGTAAACATGATGAAGGGACAGAGTATGTAAAGAAGAAAATTTTTTTTTTAATTCTAAAAAAGGAATTCATAAGTTAGTTGGAAAAAGAAAGAAAAAGAAATTGGAGAGAATTTGCTCAGGCTGGAGACTAGAACAAAGCCTTGTGCTGCTGCCCCTCGGAACAATTTGTTACTTAAACTGTAACCCCTGGAGGATTTTACTAGTTGTCAAGCACATTTAGATATGGCCTTAAAAAATACTGATACTGATAACAGGTCTTTGGGGAGAAGGACGATGTACGACCGTGAAGCTGGGCAGCTGGGGATGCCCGGCTCGCTCAGGGCGGAATGCGGCCCCTTCACAGAAGCCGGGCAGCCGGGAACGCCTGGCCAGTCCAGGGCGGAATGCCGCCTGCTTCAGGGAAGCCGAGCACCCGGAACGCCCGGTCAGCTCAGGGGGGAACGAAAAACCGCCTGCTTCCCTTTTTCGTTATCGCTCCTTTCTCTTCCCAGAAGCGCCCGTTGTTAGTTAGATGAGTGCTTTGAATGTGCTTGGTTAACTATAAACCTTACCCTCCTCCTTGCTTGCCTGCAAGACGTGACTAACGTTTGACCTTCATCAGTCCTTCTGTTGGCTATTGTTTTCTATCTAATAAAAGTGAGACTGTGGAGTTGCTCGTGGCAGCAGTCCTTTTCAACTGTTGTCCCCTGCTCCCAATCTTTTGCAGCTGACTTGTTTGTGCCTAATTCTTCTCTCATCGCCGACTGGAAGCAGCAGCCCTGTGCTAGATTTAGGGTATATTTTGATCTATTAGAAAAAATTATATATCAAAATTCTTTAGAAGAAAAAAACCCTATATGTATACAAAAAATAAAGTTAGATACAAGGAAGGATAAAATATGACTATAATAATGAAGGTTTAAAAAGATTTTTTTTAGAAAGGTATTGTTAAGATAAATTAGTAAATGTTCAAGGAGGAAAGAAGAAAATTAAAAAAAATTAGAATAAGAAAAAAATAAAATTAAAAAAAATTAATTAACTTTGCAAGACTAAAGAATCATGGGGAGAAAGCTATGAATTCCATGCTTTGCTTTCCCCTCCTCTGGAATTCAACAGAATTCCAAGGAGAACAACGTTCTCCTTGATCAGTGAGCTTGGTCTTGGCTGGATGTTCTGGCTGATTTCTGGGGGAGGGGCCTGTCGTAGTGATTCTCAAATGTCTTTGCCTGAGGCGGAATTGCACTGCCCTTGCCAGGGGCCAGGCTAAGTAATCTCCTCCGGTTTGCTCTTGGGAGCTTTTGTTCCCTAAATGCTTTCTGTAGAGCTCTGGAGGAGAGGAATGAAAATGGTGGCCTCCCAATCTCTGGCCCGAAGAAGCCGAGAGCTCAGGACCCTACTCCTCAATGCACTGACAGAGAAAAGCAGTCAATCACTCCCATCTCCCTGTCTCCGGTGGCACTCGAGCTCACCCAGCCTGTGATTGAGCATCTCTGTCTCTGGCACACAGCACCGCTTGGAGTCTCCAAACCCAGGAGATTCTTGGTGCCCTGTTCTTCTAGCAGAGGAAGGTGGGTCTCTCCAGATCTGCCACTTGTGGGATCCCTGCTCAAAGAGCAGTGGTCCGACTATGCCACAGATCACAGTTTAAGGTAACCCCAAGCTGAGAGCTCACTCCTCAGTTCCATCTCTTAGTCAGCTTCCCCACTCTGATACCTGTGAGCTCTGCTACACCCAGACACCCTTGATTCTTCTGTGATCCCGTGGAACCTAAGACCACACTGTCCCTGTGAGGGCTTCCCCCCGGCTCAGCCTCTAGAGTGATGTCCCTCAGTGGAGCAGACTTCTAAAAATTTGGATTTTGTGTTCCGTTGCTCCACGCTTGCCAGGGGCTGGCCCTTCCCCCCACGGTCTATCTTCCTGTTGCTTCAGATTTACTTCTCCTCAGGTCCTACCTTTCAGAAAATGGTGATTTTCTGTTTCTAGAATTGCTACTCTTCTTCTCTTCGATCTCCTGTTGGGTTTGTAGGTGTTTGGAACGGTTTGATAACTATCTAGCTGATCTCCTGTGACCTGATGTCATTTCAGTCTGCTACTCCTTCACTATCTTGCCTCTCCCCTCTCCTGCCTGCTTTTCTATCTCCCTCTGCTCTTCCCTGCCCCACCCCCCACTCATGCCCTCTCTCAAAAAATGAATACAATCTTAAAAAAAAAAAAAATCACTTAAGTAATCCATAATATCAACAGATTAGAGAAAAATCACATGATCATATCTACAGATGCATAAAAGCATCTGATAAACTCCAACACTCTTTGTATTTTATTTAATTCATTTATTTGACAGAGAGAGATCACAAGTAGACAGAGAGGCAGGCGGGGGGGGGGGGGGAAGCAGGCTTCCTGCTGAGCAGAGAGCCCAATGTGGGGCTTTATCCCAGGACCCTGAGATCATGACCTGAGCCAAAGGCAGAGGCTTAACCCACTGAGCTACCCAGGTGCCCCTCCAACACCCGTTCTTGATAAAAATTTTACAATAGGATATTACTCATCAGAAATGAATACCCAACTTCTCCATCAACATGGATGGGACTGGAGGAGATTATGCTAAGTGAAATAAGTCAAGCAGAGAAAGTCAAGTATCATAAGGTTTCACTTACTTGTGGAACATAAGGAATAGCATGGAGGACATTAAGAGAAGGAAGGAAAAAATGAAGGGGGGGCATTGGAGAGGGAGATGAACCATGAGAAACTGTGGACTCTGAGAAACAAACTAAGGGTTTTAGAGAGGGGGGGTGGAGGGATGGGTTAGCCTGGTGATGGGTATTAAGGAGGGCACATATTGCATGGAGCACTGGGTGTTATATGCAAACAATGAATCCTGGAACACTACATCAAAAACTAATGATGTACTGTATGAAGACTAACCAAACATAAAAAAAAAAAAAAAAGAATAAGAACAAGAAGAAGAAAAGTATCTAGGGATCTAACTCACCTTAAATTAAACTAATGTAGTGTAGGTTAAAATTAGGTGGTAGAAGGATGGAGAAAAAAGTAGGGAACTAAATATATCATGTTTCACAACCTGTAAAAAAGAAAAGAAAAAGAAAGAAAGAAAGAAAAAGAAACTTTCCGCCAATTAGAAATAGAAAGGCACTTCCTCAACTTGAAAAGAACATCTACAATATACTGACAGCTAACATCATAATTACTGGTGACAAACTTAGAAGCTTTCCTACTAAAATGAGGAGCAAAAGCAAAGAATGTCCTCCCCTCACCACTCCTTCACAATACTGTACTAGAAGTCCTGGCTAATGTAATAAAAGAAGGAAATAAAAGGCATACTGATTGATAAGGGAGAAATAAATCTGTCTTTGTTCAAAGATGATATGACTGTCTATGTAGAAAATCCCAAAGAATCAACAACAACAAAAAAACTCCTAGAACTAATAAGTGATTATAGCAAAGTTTCAGGATACAAGGACACTATGCAAAAATCAATTGCTTCCCTATACACCAGCAATGAACAAGGAAAATTTTAAATTAAAAACAGAATAGCATTTACATTAGCACCCAAAAGAATAAAACATTTAGGTCTAAATATAGCAAAATATGTACAAGATCTATATGAGGAAAACTATAAAACTCTGATAAAAGAAATTTTAAAAAACTAAATAAATGGAAAGATTTTCCAGGTCCATCCATAGGAAGATTCAATACTGCAAAAAAGCTTAGTTGTTCCCAACTTGATTCATAGATTCAAAGCAATCCCAATCAAAATCCCAGGAAATTATTTTGTATATATCCTAAAACTGATTCTAATGTTCTTATGGAAAAGGAAAAGATCCAGAATGGCCAACAAAATATTGAAGAACAAAGCCAACAGTATGACACTACTTGACTTCCAGACTTACTGAAATGCTACAGTAAACAAGATATTATGGTAATGGCAAAAGAATAAGACAATTCCATGAAACAGAATAGAGTACAGAATCAGACCCACATAAATTAGTCAACTGATGTTTCACAATATAATCTTACATAATATATTATAATATAATGGAGCAAAGACTGTATTTTCTCCAAATGGTGCTGAAACAACTGGACATCCACATGTAAAAAATGAATCTAGACACAGACATTACACCTTTCATGACAGTTAACTAAAAATGGATGATAGACCTGAATGTAAAGCACAAAAGTATAAAATTCCTAGAGGAGAAAATTTAGGTGACTTTGGATGTGGTGAAGTCTTTTTAGATACAATAAAGACATAATGATGGAGAAATAACTGTTGTTGGACTTCATTAAAGGAAACTTCTGCTTTGTGAAAGACACTGTTGAGAGAATTAGAAAATAAGCCACAGACTGGGAGAAAATATTTGTAAAATATATATCTGATAAAGGAATTGTTATCCAAAATATACAAAGAACTCTTAAAATCAACAATAAGAAAATGAACCCAATTTTATAAATGGCCAATAGCCTTAGATACCTCACCACAGAAGATTTGCAAATAGAAAATGAGCATATGAAAAGATGCTCAACATTACATGTCCATTAGGGAATTGCAAACTGAAACAATGAACTACCACCACACATATCTCAGAATGGTCAAAAATCGAAAACACAGACAACACCAAATGCTGATGAAGATGTAGACCAACAGGAATGTTCATTCACTGCTGGTCAGAATGCACAATGGTTCAGCCATTCTGGAAGATAGTCTGACAGTTTCTTGAAAAACTAAATATATTCTTAGAATCCAGCAATTGTGTTCCTTAGTATTTACCCAAATGAGTTGAAAACATAAGTCCACACAAAAACCTGCATGTGGATGTTTATAGCAGCTTTATTCGTAATTGCCAAAATTTGGAAGTAACCAAGGTGTCCTTTAGTAGGTAAACAGAAAAACTGGTACATTCACATATGGAGTATTACCATCAATAAAAAGGCATAAGCTTTATGGATTGGAAGAACAAATATTTTCACAATATTTCACAATATTACTGAAAAGAAATGAGCTGCATGGATTGGAAGAATAAATATGCTACACAGAGCAATCTACACATTTAGTGCAATCCCTATCAAAATACCATCAACTTTTCCCAAAGAAATGGAACAAATAATCCTAAAATTTATATGGAACCAGAAAGGACCCTGAATAGGCAGAGGAACGTTGAAAAAGAAAACTAAAGTGGGCAACATCACAATTCCAGACTTCAAACTCTATTACAAAACTGTAATCATCAAGACAGTATGGTACTAGCACAAAAACAGACACATAGATCAATAGAACAGAATAGAGAGCACAGAAATTGACCCTCAACTTTATGGTCAACTAATCTTTGACAAAGCAGGAGAGAATGTCCAATGGAAAAGTCTCATCAACAAATCGTGGTGGGAAAATTGGACAGCCACATGAAGAAAAATGAAACTGGACCAATTCCTTATACCACACATAAAAATAGACTCAAAATGGATGAAAGACCTCAATATGAGACAGGAATCCAACCAAATCTTTGAGGAGAACACAGGCAGCAACCTCGTCGACCTCAGCCACAGCAACTTCTTCCTAGAAACATTGCCAAAGATAAGGGAAGCAAGAGCAAAAATGAACTATTGGGACTTCACCAAGATAAAAAGCTTTTTTTGCACAGCAAAGGAAACAGTCAACAAAACCAAAAGACAGTTGACAGAATGGGTGAAGATATTTGCAAATGACATATCAGATAAAGGGCTAGTATCCAAAATCTATAAAGAAGTTATCAAACTCAACACCCAAAGAACAAATAATCCAATCAAGAAATGGGCAGAGGACATGAACAGACATTTCTGCAAAGAAGACATCCAGATGGCCAACAGACACAAGAAAAAGTGCTCAACATCGCTCAGCATCAGGGAAATGCAAATCAAAACCACAATGAGATACAACCTCACACAAGTCAGAATGGCTGGCAAGGATATGGAGAAAGGGGAACTCTCCTACACTGTTGGTGGGAATGCAGGCTGGTACAGCCACTCAGGAAAAAAGTATGGAAGTACCTCAAAAAGTTGAAAATAGAGCTACCCTATGACCCAGCAATTGCATTCCTGAGTATTTACCCTAAAGGTACAAATGTAGTGATCTGAAGGGGCACATGCACCCCAATGTTTACAGCAGCAATGTCCACAACAGCCAAAATATGGAAAGAGCCTCGATCTCCATCAACAGATGAATGGATAAAGAAGATGTGGTATATACATAATGGAATATTTTTTTTTAATTTTTATTTTTTATAAACATATGTTTTTATCCCCAGGGGTACAGGTCTGTGAATCACCAGGTTTACAAACTTCACGGCACTCACCAAAGCACATACCCTCCCCAATGTCCATAATCCTACCCCCTTCGCCCAAACCCCCTCCCCCCAGCAACCCTCAGTTTGTTTTGTGAGATTAAGAGTCACTTATGGTTTGTCTCCCTCCCAATCCCATCTTGTTTCATTTATTCTTCTCCTACCCACTTAAGCCCCCATGTTGCATCACCACTTCCTCATATCAGGGAGATCATATGATAGTTGTCTTTCTCTGCTTGACTTATTTTGCTAAGCATGATACGCTCTAGTTCCATCCATGTTGTCGCAAATGGCAAGATTTCATTTCTTTTGATGGCTGCATAGTATTCCATTGTGTATATATACCACATCTTCTGGATCCATTCATCTGTTGATGGACATCTAGGTTCTTTCCATAGTTTGGCTATTGTGGACATTGCTGCTATAAACATTCGGGTACACGTGCCCCTTTGGATCACTACGTTTATATCTTTAGGGTAAATACCCAATAGTGCAATTGCTGGGTCATAGGGCAGTTCTATTTTCAACATTTTGAGGAACCTCCATGCTGTTTTCCAGAGTGGCTGCACCAGCTTGCATTCCCACCAACAGTGTAGGAGAGTTCCCCTTTCTCCACATCCTCGCCAGCATCTGTCATTTCCTGACTTGTTGATTTTAGCCATTCTGACTGGTGTGAGGTGATATCTCATTGTGGTTTTGATTTGTATTTCCCTGATGCCGAGTGATATGGAGCACTTTTTCATGTGTCTGTTGGCCATCTGGATGTCTTCTTTGCAGAAATGTCTGTTCATGTCCTCTGCCCATTTCTTGATTGGATTATTTGTTCTTTGGGTGTTGAGTTTGCTAAGTTCTTTATAGATTCTGGACACTAGTCCTTTATCTGATATGTCGTTTGCAAATATCTTCTCCCATTCTGTCAGTTGTCTTTTGGCTTTGTTAACTGTTTCCTTTGCTGTGCAAAAGCTTTTGATCTTGATGAAATCCCAATAGTTCATTTTTGCCCTTGCTTCCCTTGCCTTTGGCGTTGTTCCTAGGAAGATATTGCTGCGGCTGAGGTCGAAGAGGTTGCTGCCTGTGTTTTCCTCAAGGATTTTGATGGATTCCTTTCGCACATTGAGGTCCTTTACCCATTTTGAGTCTATTTTTGTGTGTGGTGTAAGGAAATGGTCCAATTTCATTTTTGGGCATGTGGCTGTCCAATTTTCCCAGCACCATTTATTGAAGAGGCTGTCTTTTTTCCATTGGACATTCTTTCCTGCTTTGTCGAAGATTAGTTGACCATAGAGTTGAGGATCTATTTCTGGGATCTCTATTCTGTTCCATTGATCTATGTGTCTGTGTTTGTGCCAGTACCATGCTGTCTTGATGATGACAGCTTTGTAATAGAGCTTGAAGTCCGGAATTGTGATGCCACCAACGTTGGCTTTCTTTTTCAATATCCCTTTGGCTATTCGAGGTCTTTTCTGGTTCCATATAAATTTTAGAATTATTTGTTCCATTTCTTTGAAAAAGATGGATGGTACTTTGATAGGAATTGCATTAAATGTGTAGATTGCTTTAGGTAGCATAGACATTTTCACAATATTTATTCTTCCAATCCAGGAGCATGGAACATTTTTCCATTTCTTTGTGTCTTCCTCAATTTCTTTCATGAGTACTTTATAGTTTTCTGAGTATAGATTCTGTGCCTCTTTGGTTAGGTTTATTCCTAGGTATCTTATGGTTTTGGGTGCAATTGTAAATGGGATTGACTCCTTAATTTCTCTTTCTTCTGTCTTGCTGTTGGTGTAGAGAAATGCAACTGATTTCTGTGCATTGATTTTATATCCTGACACTTTACTGAATTCCTGTATAAGTTCTAGCAGTTTTGGAGTGGAGTCTTTTGGGTTTTCCACATATAGTATCATATCATCTGCAAAGAGTGATAATTTGACTTCTTCTTTGCTGATTTGGATGCCTTTAATTTCCTTTTGTTGTCTGATTGCTGAGGCTAGGACCTCTAGTACTATGTTGAATAGCAGTGGTGATAATGGACATCCTTGCCGTGTTCCTGACCTTAGCGGAAAAGCTTTCAGTTTTTCTCCATTGAGAATGATATTTGCAGTGGGTTTTTCATAGATGGCTTTGATGATATTGAGGTATGTGCCCTCTATCCCTACACTTTGAAGAGTTTTGATCAGGAAGGGATGCTGTACTTTGTCAAATGCTTTTTCAGCATCTATTGAGAGTATCATATGGTTCTTGTTCTTTCTTTTATTGATGTGTTGTATCACATTGACTGATTTGCGGATGTTGAACCAACCTTGCAGCCCTGGAATAAACCCCACTTGGTCGTGGTGAATAATCCTTTTAATGTACTGTTGAATCCTATTGGCTAGTATTTTGTTGAGTATTTTCGCATCTGTGTTCATCAAGGATATTGGTCTATAGCTCTCTTTTTTGATGGGATCCTTGTCTGGTTTTGGGATCAAGGTGATGCTGGCCTCATAAAATGAGTTTGGAAGTTTTCCTTCCATTTCTATTTTTTGGAACAGTTTCAGGAGAATAGGAATTAGTTCTTCTTTAAATGTTTGGTAGAATTTCCCCTGGAAGCTGTCTGGCCCTGGGCTTTTGTTTGTTTGGAGATTTTTGATGACTGTTTCAATCTCCTTACTGGTTATGGGTCTGTTCAGGCTTTCTATTTCTTCCTGGTTCAGTTGTGGTAGTTTATATGTTTCTAGGAATGCATCCATTTCTTCCAGATTGTGAAATTTATTGGCGTAGAGTAGCTCATAGTATGTTCTTATAATAGTTTGTATTTCTTTGGTGTTAGTTGTGATCTCTCCTCTTTCATTCATGATTTTATTTATTTGGGTCCTTTCTCTTTTCTTTTTGATAAGTCGGGCCAGGGGTTTATCAATTTTATTAATTCTTTCAAAGAACCAGCTCCTAGTTTCATTGATTTGTTCTATGGTTTTTTTGGTTTCTATTTCACTGATTTCTGCTCTGATCTTTATGATTTCTCTTCTCCTGCTGGGCTTAGGGTTTCTTTCTTGTTCTTTCTCCAGCTCCTTTAGGTGTAGGGTTAGGTTGTGTACCTGAGACCTTTCTTGTTTCTTGAGAAAGGCTTGAACCGCTATATATTTTCCTCTCAGGACTGCCTTTGTTGTGTCCCACAGATTTTGAACCGTTGTATTTTCATTATCATTTGTTTCCATGATTTTTTAAAATTCTTCTTTAATTTCCCGGTTGACCCATTCATTCTTTAGAAGGATGCTGTTTAGTCTCCATGTATTTGGGTTCTTTCCAAACTTCCTTTTGTGGTTGAGTTCTAGCTTTAGAGCATTGTGGTCTGAAAATATGCAGGGAATGATCCCAATCTTTTGATACCGGTTGAGTCCTGATTTAGGACAGAGGATGTGATCTATTCTGGAGAAGGTTCCATGTGCACTAGAGAAGAATGTGTATTCTGTTGCTTTGGAATGAAATGTTCTGAATATATCTGTGATGTCCATCTGGTCCAGTGTTTCGTTTAAGGCCTTTATTTCCTTGCTGATCTTTTGCTTGGATGACCTGTCCATTTCAGTGAGGGGAGTGTTAAAGTCCCCTACTATTATTGTATTATTGTTGATGTGTTTCTTTGATTTTGTTATTAATTGGTTTATATAGTTGGCTGCTCCCACGTTGGGGGCATAGATATTTAAAATTGTTAGATCTTCTTGTTGGACAGACCCTTTGAGTATGATATAGTGTCCTTCCTCATCTCTTATTATAGTCTTTGGCTTAAAATCTAATTGATCTGATATAAGGATTGCCACTCCTGCTTTCTTCTGATGTCCATTAGCATGGTAAATTCTTTTCCACCCCCTCACTTTAAATCTGGAGGTGTCTTCGGGCTTAAAATGAGTTTCTTGGAGGCAACATATAGATGGGTTTTGTTTTTTTATCCATTCTGATACCCTGTGTCTTTTGATTGGGGCATTTAGCCCATTAACATTCAGGGTAACTATTGAGAGATATGAATTTAGTGCCATTGTATTGCCTGTAAGGTGACTGTTACTGTATATGGTCTCTGTTCCTTTCTGATCTACCACTTGTAGGCTCTCTGTTTGCTTAGAGGACCCCTTTCAATATTTCCTGTAGAGCTGGTTTGGTGTTTGCAAATTCTTTCAGTTTTTGTTTGTCCTGGAAGCTTTTAATCTCTCCTTCTATTTTCAATGATAGCCTGGCTGGATATAGTATTCTTGGCTGCATGTTTTTCTCGTTTAGTTCTCTGAAAATATCATGCCAGCTCTTTCTGGCCTGCCAGGTCTCTGTGGATAAGTCAGCTGCCAATCTAATATTTTTACCATTGTATGTTACAGACTTCTTTTCCCGGGCTGCTTTCAGGATTTTCTCTTTGTCACTGAGACTTGTAAATTTTACTATTAGGTGACGGGGTGTGGGCCTATTCTTATTGATTTTGAGGGGCGTTCTCGAAACCTCCTGAATTTTGATGCTCGTTCCCTTTGCCATATTGGGGAAATTCTCCCCAATAATTCTCTCCAGTATACCTTCTGCTCCCCTCTCTCTTTCTTCTTCTTCTGGAATCCCAATTATTCTAATGTTGTTTCGTCTTATGGTGTCACTTATCTCTCGAATTCTCCCCTCGTGGTCCAGTAGCTGTTTGTCCCTCTTTTGCTCAGCTTCTTTATTCACTGTCATTGGTCTTCTATATCACTAATTCTTTCTTCTGCCTCACTTATCCTAGCAGTGAGAGCCTCCATTTTTGATTGCACCTCATTAATAGCTTTTTTTATTTCAACTTGGTTAGATTTTAGTTCTTTTATTTCTCCAGAAAGGGCTTTTATATCTCTCGAGAGGGTTTCTCTAATATCTTCCATGCCTTTTTCAAGCCCGGCTAGAACCTTGAGAATTGTCATTCTGAACTCTAGATCTGACATATTACCAATGTCTGTATTGATTAGGTCCCTAGCCTTCGGTACTGCCTCTTATTCTTTTTTTTGTGTTGAATTTTTCCTTCTTGTCATTTTGTCCAGATAAAAGTATATGAAGGAGCAAGGAAAATACTAAAAGGGTGGCAACAACCCCAGAAAAATATGCTTTAACCAAATTAGAAGAGATCCCTAATTGTGAGTGGGGAGAAAGGGGATAAAAAGAGGTTCAAAAAGGAAGAAAGAAAAAAAAAAGAAAAAAAAGAAAAGAATTAAAAAAATAAGAAAAATATAAAAAAGAAAATATATATATATTAGATAAACTGGTTAAAAAACGTTAAAAAAGAAAAAGGTAAAAGTTAAAAAAAAATTTTACCAGAAGGTGAGGAAAAAAACAAAAAATGAAAAAGAAAAAAAATTAAATTAACTGCAAGACTAAAAAAAAATCACAGGGAAAAAGCCATGAGTTCCGTGCTTTGCTTTCTCCTCCTCTGGAATTCTGCTGCTCTCCTTGGTATTGAAACCGCAGTCCTTGGTAGGTGAACTTGGTCTCGGCTGGATTTCTTGATGATCTTCTGGGGGAGGCGCCTGTTGTAGTGATTCTCAAGTGTCTTTGCCCCAGGCGGAATTGCACCGCCCTTATCAGGGGCCGGGGTGAGTAATCTGCTCGGGTTTGCTTTCAGGAGCTTTTGTTCCCTGAGCGCTTTCCGTAGAGTTCCGGAGGACGGGAATACAAATGGCGGCCTCCTGGTCTCCGGCCCGGAGGAGCCGAGAGCCCGGGGCCCCACTCCTCAGTGCGCCCTCAGAGAACAGCGCCCAGTTACTCCCGTCTGCCTGACCTCCAGCCACGCTCCGAGCTCACCGAGCTGCGAGCTTACTGTCGGCTCTGTCTCTGTAGCCGGCTTTCCCGTTCCAATACCCGCAAGCTCTGCGACACTCAGACACCCCCGATCCTTCTGTGACCCTGCGGTACCTGAGGCCACGCTGACCCCGCGTGGGCTTCGCCCCGGTTTAGCCTCTGGAGCGATGTCCCTCAGCGGAACAGACTTTTAAAAGTCCTGATTTTGTGCGCCGTTGCTCCGCCGCTTGCGGGAGCCGGCCCCTCCCCCCCGGGGTCTATCTTCCCGTCGCTTTGGATTCACTTCGCCGCCGGTCCTACCTTTCAGAAAGTGGTTGTTTTTCTGTTTCCAGAATTGCTGTTCTTCTTCTCTTAGATCTGCCGATGGATTTTCAGGTGTTTGCAATCTTTAGATAAGCTATCTAGCTGATCTCCGGCTAGCTGAAATAGTCTCAGCCTGCTACTTCTCCGCCATCTTGACTCCTCCTCTTATACATAATGGAATATTAAGCAGCCATCAAAGAAACCCAAAAAACAAAATCTTACCACTTTTAATGGCATGGATGGAACTTATTATGCTAAGCAAAATAAGTCAATCAGAGAAAGACAATTATATGATCTCCCTGATATGAGGAATTTGAGGAACAACACAGAGGATCATAGGGGAAGGGAGGGAAAAATAAAACTAGATGAAACCAGAGAGGGAGACAAACCATAAGAGACTCTTAATCTCAGGAAACAAACTGAGAGTTGCTGGAGGGGAGGGGATCTCAGGAAACAAACTGAGAGTTGCTGAAGGGGAGGGGGACGGGACGGATGGGGTGGCTGAGTGATGGACACTGGGGAAGGTATATGTTATGGTGAGTTCTGTGAATTGTGTTAAGACTGGTGAATCAGACACCTGTACCCTTGAAACAAATAATACTTTATATGTTAATTTAAAAAAAAAAAAAAGGAATGAGTTATGAAGCCATGAAAAGACATGGAGGAACCTTAAGTACATATTAATAAGTGACGGAAGCCAATCTGAATAGGCTGCATGCTATATGATTCCAATCCTGTGACATTCTGGAAAAGGCAGAACTATGGAGAACACTAGAAAGATAAGTGTTTCCAGAGGTTGCAGGATGGTAGGGATAAACAGGTGGAGCTCAGAGGATTTGGGGGAATTTTAGGACAATGAAACTACTCTGTATGATATGATAATGGTGGATATACATCATTCGTACATCTGTCCAAACCTATAGAATATATGACACCAAGAGTGAGCCCTATGTCCAAACCTATAGAATATATGACACCAAGAGTGAACCATGGCCTCCATGTCCTAATGACATGTCAGGGTAGGTTCATCTATTGTAACACATGTTCCACTCTGGTGTCAGTGTTGATAACAGAAGAGGTTGTGTATATGTGCTGGTGGGGGATGGGGTGTATGATAAACCTCTGTACCTTCCCCTCAATTTTGCTATGAATCTAAAATGCTCTATGAATTGCTCAACACTACATAAAAAACTAATTATGTACTATATGTTGGCTAATTGAACATAAAAAATAAAATAAAATAATATAATAAAATAAAATTTATTTAAAACAATAAACGCATGTTAATTGGTGATTACTCTCCCCACACCCTCCTAAGGCCAGTGCC
Organism: Mustela erminea; assembly: GCF_009829155.1. Taxonomy (NCBI): domain Eukaryota; kingdom Metazoa; phylum Chordata; class Mammalia; order Carnivora; family Mustelidae; genus Mustela; species Mustela erminea. Next base: position 49,624,436 of record NC_045620.1, read on the forward strand.
TTCCTCCAGTATCAGCTATATCCCCCAGGACAACTCCAAAAGGCAGATGGGAAGCAGTGGTTCCCTGGGGCCTAAGCATACCTGCAGAGGGGGTAAGAGACCCCCACTGTGCCTAACAGTGTTCACAGAGAGAACAACCAACTCCTTTAAGGAAAAAGGCAAGCCCTGGTGCCATGGAGCAATGAGGTGTCAGCCCAAGAGGAAAGGGAGGGGACGAGAGAAACATTCTCTTTAAAAGATAACAAAAAAAGATTACTCTTATTCCTTGGAGTTCCAGTTTAAATATCAATTTTGGCTTTTCACCAAAAACAAAACTTGTTATATTAATAAACGTCAGTATCTTTTGAAGAGAAATACAAGGTTCTATCATGAAAGGCCTATCCCTCTTACAATTTTGACTGCCAGCCAGACCACTAACATTTGCAGAAAGGCACCAGACTAGGTCCTACATCCAATAGCAGGGGAGAGAGAAGGGGTCCATCCCACTGAGGGACCGCCATGCTCTGCACAAGGCGAAGCCACACACTCGGACACAGGAGTTTACCACCGCCGCACAGAAGCATACCATACTGCCCAGTGAGGCAGCCTCCCCCAGCAAGATGCTCAGAAATCCTCACGCCATTTTCAGCTCTTCAACTGCTCGGTAACTGTGTCTTTTTTTTTTTTTTTTTTAAGATTTTATTTATTTATTTGACAGAGATCACAAGTAGGCAGAGGCAGGCAATGAGAGAGAGAGAGAGAAAAGCAGGCTCCCTGCTGAGCAGAGAGCCTGATGCGGGGCTCGATCCCAGGACCCTGAGATCATGACCTGAGCCGAAGGCAGAGGATTAACCCACTGGGCCACCCAGGCGCCCCTAACTGTGTCTTTTGATTCTGGAGCTTAATCTTCATTCTAAAAGGCAGATAATGCCTAGTGGCTAGAAACTCAAGAATTAGAACCAGATCCATGTCTAGCTCTCAAGTTTGGGCAAGTCTGAAGCAGTTAAGTTACCCTTAAACATACCCACCAAAGTCAGCTTCAAACAAAACAAACCAAACAACATAACAGTGGAAATCATTTGTATTCTTTTTTCTTTTTTTTTAGATTATTTTATTTAAGAGAGTGTGAGCTAGCATGAGCAAGGGGAGCAGCAGGCTGAGGGAGAGAGATAGGGAGAAGCAGACTCTCCACAAGCAGGGAGCCAGCTCGGGTCTCAATCCCAAGCCCCGGGATCATGACCTGAGCCAAAAGCAGATGCCCAACCCCCAACCGACTGAGGCACCCAGGTGCCCCTCATTTGTATTCTTTTCAGAAATGGAATCTTTGCAAAGACAAAATGAATGAAGAAAAATGTCCTATCGAGTAACACCTATCTTTGATTAATGAACTAAACATCAGTGTGTTTCCTTTTTCCTTTCAATTTAATGGGCCCAACACTTTGAACAGAATGAAGTGCTCCACAGACATGAACTCAAAACTTGTAACTCAGAGAGCTGAGGGGTCCTGTCTACAGCTGAGGAGGATGGCCAGAGCCCCCCCCACCCAGGAGCAGGGTGCATCAAGGCTGCTCTGGCAGAATCCCCCCTCAGGGAGCCTTGAAGTTTCAGGGCTTTACTCACCCCCAATATTTGCTATGGACTCTGGCCCAATAAGTTGATTTTCAAACAGCCTTTCCGCCTGTTGTAACTTCATATTTGGTTGCAGAACACCAAGCAAGAGAAGGGGTTCTTTGAAGCTGTAAAATAATGCAATTATAGGGATTTGTCTATAAGAAATACATGAAGAAAGTGTTTACTGAGGACCTTCATGCGTAACTCCCCACTCTTTGATAAAGAGGGCATACTGCAATAACATCCTTAGTTGCCAGAAACACAAAGGCTAAAGAAAACACCATTCTAGGAGATCAGAAAAGGTCATAGTATTAAAAAACATTAAAATATGATTATGGCTAATGCAAGAACTTTGGTAATCAGCTGAGAGTATCTGGGGCCTCCACTTACTCAAGCTCCAGTCTCAGTCCAATGCCCTGACAAAGGTTAGACATCATCCCACCCTCTGATTCACATGCCCTGGCATTTATTTTTCAGTATCTGCCCAGTCATTAAAATCCCAACTAAGACAGAGGGGAGTGGTGGGGACATCCCACAGCTGATAGCCTCGCTTCCTACTTCACAGAGAAAACAGAAGAAACAAGAGGAGTTTGTCCTGGCCTGGTGTCACCAGCCTATCACCAGCACAGGTGCTCTCTGCCTCCTGCCTGTCCCTCTCAGGGCCCAGCCAGGTTTCTCTCTGAAGCCAGCTTACACTGGGCCCTGGACCCTTCCTCTGACAACAGACTGAGCTCCAGGAATCTTCCCTCTCTGCTGGTCCTTCTCAGCCTTCAAATCCTGCTGGTGGCACTTTCGGGAGGCAGACATGGTTGAAGGTCCTCTCCCCATGTCCTTTGCTACCACCCTGGTCCAGGCCACCATCTTCTGGCCCCTGCTTCCTCCATATTCTCTACAATGTATATCCTCAACCCAGCACTGTGCACCTTGTGAAATACATTCAGATCACAGTGTTCAGCTCTCACAGCCCTGCAATAGCCCCATCTCAGCTAGAGCCTATGGCCTTGCAGGGGTGCCCTTCTCACTGAAGTCTGGCCAGTCACCTCTCTCAGGTCTTCTCCTCCTGTTCACTCTACCCTCTACAGGGCCCTCCCTGCCGGTTCCTGACAGGAAGGTCAGGAACTTCCCGCCCTTAAATCCTTGGCACCAGCTCCTCTGTGCTCTGCCCTCACCTTCTCAGGGAGGCCTGCTCTGACCACCCAATATAATACACCAGACCTCCCTCCAAAGCGAAGTTCCTGACACTCTATTTTCTCTATAGCACTTAGTAGCTGCTCACTTCTCTGTTGCATATACTGTCTATCCCCACTAGAACACATGGCCCATGAGATCAGGGATTTGTGTTTTTCACTGCTGTATCTCAAGCACCTGCCATATAGGAGGTTCCCAACCAACACTGCAGGAAGGAGGAGGAAGGGAAGGAAGGGGCAAAGAGGGAAAATATCTCCCAATTCCTGCCCTACCTTGCCCTCAAGCAGGGGAGTTTCCCAGTCACTGTTCCAGAGTGGGAGACCCAAGAGGGAAGGGGAAGCTGAAACTGTTGAATGAAAAAGAAGCTTCCCTGTCTTGCCCAACCCTTCCCTTTCCAGCAGAACACCTACTGCCTCCCCTGAGTCAAGCACGTGCTTAGGACACAGCACAATTTCCTCTGAATTAAACTCCCCCAACCCACCCCTCTTTCACTCTACCCTGCCTCCCAGTTACGGCTTTCACCTGCTTTAAAAGAAAAAACAATCATGATTTAACTAGGTGTTAATAAAGTTATTAAAAGATATTAAGTTAATAAAGTTATTAGATAAGTATCTACCTAATAAAGCTACGAGTTTTACTTCTAAATGAAGAGAGCAGGGCTGCAACCTGCATACTTTGTTGAGAAAAGCCTAGGATATGGAGATGGACATGGCTAGGTTTGAATTCTGACCTTGGGAAGGTCAGCCCTCCCAAGGTGCACGTGAAGACTGAACAACACAGACAAGCATGTACAGCCCAGGGACAGAGGACAGTACACCCGAGACTCAGCCACCCCCTTCTGCCCAATCCTTGACCTTGCCTAATTCCCTATACAAAGGAAGTCCTCGAGAAATATTTGTAGCATCAACCTAATCAGTATTTCATGCACCATCCCTGCCAACAAGCACCCTGAGTATTATCTCAATAGGGAGGCAAGAAGAAAACTTTTATGAGAAAATGCAAAGGATGGGCAAGAAAGGGCCCTAACTCCTGCAGCCTGAGCAGCAGGAGCATCAAGGAAGAATGGCCTCAGGAAGGCCAGCCAGGCCACATGGACCCTTGCTAAAGCCTATGAACTCAAAAACTCTTATCAGATCCTTGTTAACTCCCAAGTGCTGCTAACTCTTATTAAGTCCCATTAACTTCATGTGTCAAATGTATCCTAAAAGAACTGACCAAAATCCTCCAAAAATCAGAATGTCTTATATGTCCTATCTACCACAGTCTGTACATTTTCCAAACAAGGAAGAAAGAAGGGTGCTTTGCATGGCAGGTTTTTGACAAGGCCCTGCAATCTTCCTGGTGACTGCTCCCTAGAACTAAAACCAACTGCGTAATAGTCCATTCTGGAGGGGCCTGCACCCATCTTCATTTTTCTCTGTGATTTCCCGGCAATTGCTGAGTGCGGTCTCAGCTCTCCCCCAGAGGACATGGACACCAGAGGTAGACTCTCTGAGGCACTTCCGTCAGCCATCCTCCCTCCTGTGCAGTTGGCCGGATCCTGCTCCCCACAGCAGTCGCTGGTGGAGAGAACAGAGGTGCAGCAGAAGCTGAGAGCTCTGCTCTCCCATCAGCATCAATACTGCAACCACCCACTTGCTCCACACAGTGTGTTTCCCTTCCTTGCTCTTTTTGCTCTGAACAGAGTTTGAAAGAAGCCCTTTTTGCTGCTGCTGTTAGCATTTTCCTCCAAACCTCAGCTCACTTCTGTTCTTCTACCTCCTCCAGTCTTCTGCTTTTGTTCTGCATTTGGGGTTGCCCCTTCCAATTATTGAGCAAGTCACCTTCTAAGTCTGAGCATGGGAAAGATCCTGTCAGCCACCCTGGTTTCACTGGGCTTCTCCTCCCTCCCCTTCTCACAAGGCTCATTTACTCTACAGAGAGAATGTACTTTGTACAATTTCAAATCCTTAGTGGGCCACTTTCCCTTTCAGTTTCTGGTCAGGAGCACACACCTGTCTTTCCTTTGAATTTCTTCACTCTTCCCACATAAAAATTCACCTTTACCGAGATCAAAGGTCTCCAGTCACTGAAGCTCCATGTTCCCCTGCTCTTTTCACTTTCCTGCTCTTCTCCAAGGCTAACTCCCCAGTCCAGATTTTGATGCCCAGCTGTGGACACAGCTCACACTCCCACCTTAGCCAACTAGATTATTCAGAAAACCCCAAGTCAGTTTCTATTTGGGGTAGGTTGAACCACATCCTTCTACATGTTGACGGGGCTTAGCAAGAGAGAACCCCTATCACCCACAGTGTGCACCAGTCAGGACACCAAGTATGCCCTTGGGCCTAGCTCAGCCAGAGGACAAATGGAGAGGTCCACCAACACACCAGGAATTAGAAGTCACCACTGTCATGGGTCTACAATGCCTAGGCCTACACACAATCCCAAAGTTATGCAAACTAATTATGTTTTAACAGCACCATATACATTACTAATTCTAAATCCAGCAACAGAAAAAATTGACTCTTATATAAAAATGTCACTCTAAGGTAGAATTGTGTCCTCTTTGTATCTTTGTATTCAGCTACCTACCTTAAGCATTCTAAATGCTGTATACATTCTCAGTGAACTGAGTACAACATAAAGCCTTAATTTTATTTATAAAACACTTACACATTATTCAGTGTTATATTCACTCTATAATGGGACACAGTTCTTGCCTGAAGTTTTTAAAATCACTTAAAATAAACTTCCAAAAGCTTCACTTCTCTGGAAAGTTCAAGAGCAAAGGGGAATTTACTTGTCAAACCAGATTGCACAACCCTTTGGCATAAGCTCAAATCAATGTCATAAATCATCACACCATTAAGAGCCTGGCTCTGCATTACTATAATTACAAACGTGAATGCATTTCATAGGGTCCTAGGTAAATACTATTCTTTTCAAGTTATAATGGACTACATTACTCATAGATGCCCACCAATGAGAGGTAACTTAGGAAAAACAGATTACTAATTATAAGGCTTTTGAAAAAATCAGTACTTAACAAAATTTAAACAAAGGAACTTAACCTTTTTGTGTGCTTTTGCCACTTCAAATGAATTCATGTTAATTAACACATAAACTTCTCTTATTGGGGATTTTTCTGGGTTTTATATGCGGTTTTTCATTTTTGTTTTTGAAATCTTATGAACAATACCATTCATATATTGTGTAACATCTGATTCCATACAAAACTCAAGCATTAAAGAAATCACAAATATCTCTCTTTCCTAGTAACTTACCTTTCAGAACAAATTGGGTATCCTAGACATTATCCCACCCTACCCTTGCGAAGCAAGCCCTCCCAAAAATGACCAGGACAGCTCACCTGAGAGGCTGTGGGTCTATAGGAGACTCCAGGAGCAGCATGGCTCCAAGCAGGGGAACGGTGAGGGAGATAGCCAGCATCAAGAAGGTCACTCGGAACACGCGGCCACTAAAGGAGCTGCCAGAATCAGGGAAATACAAGTCAAAATCACAATAAGATACCACCTCACACCAGTCAGAATGGCTAAAATTAACAAGTCAGGAAATGGCATATGCTGGTGAGGATGCAGAGAAAGGGGAACCCTCTTACACTGTTGGTGGGAATGCAAGCTGGTGCAACCACTCTGGAAAACAGCATGGGGGTTCCTCAAAAAGTTGAAAATAGAACTACCCTACAACCCAGTAATTGCACTACTGGGTATTCACCCTAAAGATACAAGCATAGTGATCCAAAGGGGCATGTGCACCCAAATGTTTATAGCAGCAATGTCCACAATAGCCAAACTATGGAAAGAACCTAGATGTCCATCAACAGATGAATGGATAAAGAAGATGTGGTATATATACACAATGGAATACTATGCAGCCAACAAAAGAAATGAAATATTGCATTCACGATGACATGGATGGAACTAGAGGGTATTATGCTTAGCAAAATAAGTCAATCAGAGAAAGACAAATATCATATGATCTCCCTGATATGAGGAAGTGGAGATGCAACGTGGGGGTTGTGGGGGGTAGGAAAAAAATAAGTGAAACAAGATGGGATTGGGAGGGAGACAAACCATAAGAGACTCTTAATCTCACAAAACAAACTGAGGGTTGCCAGGGGGAGGGGGGTAGAGAGAGAGTGGTGGGGTTATGGACATTGGGGAGGGTATATGTTATGGTGTGTGCTGTGAAGTGTGTAAACCTGGCAATTCACAGATCTGTACCCCTGGGGCTAATAATACATTATATGTTTATTAAAAAAAATAAAAATAAATTATAATTTTTAAAAAAGGAGCTGCCAGAGATGGAATATACAAAGGTGATCAGCAGCAGCTGAGATGAGACAAGTCCAGCTGGTCTCAAAGCCTGTGAAGCAAGAGCAGGCTTTTAGTCTAGTCTCATTGTGAGACCACTGACCTCTGCGGCTTGTGATGAAACTTTAGGACTGTTTGCTATGATTGGCAAACATGCTTCTGTTCTTTTTTTTAATCTTCCAGCTGTGTGGGAAAGTCTTATCAGTTATTTGCCAGATAGTCTGATAAACTGAACCTTCAATCCTCTAATGCAGTCTCCAAGAGGGCAAATCAGAGAACTGGTAAACACAAAAATGGAATAAAGAGTGCGATGATGTAATGCAAACACACCCGTCTACAAGAGAAGATGTGTTTATCAAAAGTCACTATTTCCTAGTATATGGATTTAAAGCAGCAACGTTCAGTCTTATGGGTCTCTAAGATTTCCAGCTTTGGTGGATAAAAGAGATAAAGACAAATTCATGAAGCAAAGAGAACACAATACAACTTGCTGAGAGTCTGATTCTCCAGTCATTTTGCCAATCACACTACACCTTCAAGAATTCAGAAGCAAATCTCAGCTCCCGACCTTTAGAGGGCTGACAGATACTGACAGTTACTCACAAAGAATCTATACAATCACAATTCCAAGTCATCACTACTAAAGGCTTGGGAAGATCTAAAAGCTGCCTTGGGAATCTTGTGTGATGTTTTCGGACAAATGACCAATGGTAACTAAAACGATCCTCACTGACATTATTACTCACGTGGTAAACAGCACATTTAGCCTCTTCGCTACTTCATAGGATCATTACCTGCTTTAAGTGCATTCAAATTTATTATATACTTACATCAAGATTAACTTTAAGCAAATAAAATCATGTGCTCCTAAGGTGAAGAATCTTTCCCTATCCGCCCCCCCCCCCCCAAAATCAAGACTTAAAAAAAATCAAGACTCACACTTAACAAACACTTCATCAAAGGGCTGTGTTTTGTTTGAGTCTTGACAGGCTAACCTTCCACTGTATAAACCTGATTCCAGGTACAGTACAGAAATGTGGGGCCTAAAGGCCAGCTCTAACTTCCCCAACAGCCAGCTATGCCACTTCAGGCAGGTTTCTTCACATGAAGCCCATGGGCTCCCCACTATGTAAGAGGGTTTTGTAACCTCAATGCCCCACCCAATTTAAATATGCATGATTTTAATAAATGAAATGGCAAAAAATAAAGCATCTGTTTTGACCAGTAGAAATGAAAAGCAAAGGGAAAGAAAAAGAGGAGAGAGGAAAAGATTCTCCCCTAGTGCCTCCAGAAAGGGACACAGTCCTGCCGACACCTTGACTTCAGCACAGGGAGAACTGTCCGGGACTACCTAAAGTCAGAACTGCAAGTTCATCCAGTGTTGTTGTTTAAGCCATGATGTATGGGGTCATTTGTCATGTCAGCCATAGAAAACTGATCTAGTTTTCTAATTAAATTAGTTTCGTTGCCTGGAAGTAGGGTATTCCTGCAACAAATACCTGAATCTGTAGAAGTAGCTTTGGAATTGAGCAGCAGATAGAGGAAGGAAAAATACTGAGAAGTAGGATAGAAAATTTTGTCCAGATTTCCTTAAACAGACTTAGTAGAAAAACAAATGTTAAAGACTCTACTAGCTAGGACTCAGAAGGCAGTGAGGAGCATGGTAGAGGAAATGTACATCATCTCAGAAGATGCCTAAATCGTTGGGAACAAACAGACACCAAAGGCGCCACCGATAAGGGCTCTCAAGGATGTCAGAAACAAGTTATTGGAAGCTGAAGGAGAGCAGATCCTTATTATACTACATCCTGCAGCAATGTGGAAAGCAGAACTTGTAAATGATAAGCCAGGATGCCGAGCTAAGGCCCTTTCCAAGCAGAGTAGAAGGTGCAGTCTGGTTTCTTCTCCTTTCTCTTCCAGAACAGGACAGTATAGGGAGTAGCACTGAGCACTTCCTTTTACCTTTGACATTTCCCCCTTTGGTAATGAGAACGCTATTCTGTGTCTATCTTCCTTCTAATAATCCTTCAAAAATGAATTTTCTTCCTAACTTCCCTCTCTGCACTCATACAGGGCTCAGAGCCCAAACCCTACCCAGGCAAAATGCCAGGTCGCCAGCCTTTCCCTCTTGCTACCTGGGAAAGGAGGTGATCCATCCTACAGACCTGGCTGGGAGAGGCCAAGGGTGCCCAGGCTCCTGGAAGGGATCCCTAGGAAGAGAAAATCCAGGCCAACCTCTACCTCCCAGCCCTGTCTCCAATCTCCAGGGCCACAGAGTCTTCTAATGCAACTGACTGATGCCACTCAAGTGTGCAAGAAGAGCACAGTGCATGAAAATGCACATATGGCATGGGATCAGCTGCGAAACTGTCATGACAGCAGGCTGATGCAACCTGCTGAGAGGTCTGAAAAGAAGAATGATAAAAACAATGACAATAAGAACATGCCACGCAACATGCTTCATGTGGGTAGCTAGCTAGGCGGAACTATGTATATCTCTACTTTTCAAAGAGAAAAGTGGTCAGAGAAAGACAAGTGTGCCCACAGCCCACTGCCAGAACTGAAGGAGCACAACAGAGGGCCAGGTCTGGTTCTAAGGCTGCAGTCACCATTAACAACGTTACCTGCTATGGACAAGCAGACAGAGAGAGGACCTACAGCCCTCAGGGCCGGAGTTGGAAAAACTCAGAACAACTTGATCATGACATTCTGCACATTTCGTATACATGGGATCATACAATATGTGACCTCCGTGAATGGCTCCTTCCACTCAGCATATGTTTTGAGGCTCATCCAGGCTGTAGTACAGATCAGTAACTCATTTATTTTCATGACTCAGCACTATTCCATTGTAAGTATATACTGGCATATCTCATTTTACTGTGCTTCACAGACATTACATATTTTTTTTTATATAAGTTTAAGGTTCCAGAATTCAGTGGAGGAGGTAACTGCTGATGTGGTAGAAACAGCAAGAGAACCAGAATCAGAAGTGGAGCCTGAAGATGTGGCTGAGTTGCTGTAATCTCATGATAAAACTTTCACAGATGAAGAGTTGCTTCTTATGGATGAGCCAAGAAAGTGATTTCTTGAGATGGGATCTACTCCTGGTGAAGAGGCTGTGAAGATTCTTGGAATGACCATGGGGGAATTAGAATAGCACATAAACTTAGCTGATAAAGCAGTGGCAGATTTTGAGGGGATTGATTCCAATTTTGAAAGAAGTCATATCAGTGCTATCAGCAGCATCACCTGCTATAGAGAAACTGTTTGTGAAAGGAACAGCCAATTGATATGTCAAATGTATCTTATTTTAAGAAACTGCCACAACCACCTTAGGCTTCAGCTACCATTACCCTGATCAGTCAGCAGCTCAAATGACAGTTAGCATTCTTGGACAATAAATTATTTTTTAACTTAATGTAAAGGTATGTATATTGTTTTCTAGACATAATGCTATTGCACACTTAACAGATTACAGTATAGTATAAACACAACTTTTCTATGCACTGGGAAACCAAAAACTTCATTTGACTCACATTATTAAGATAAAAGTGGTCTGAAACTGAACACACAATTTCTCAGAAGTATGCCTGTATCACAAGTAGTTTATCCACTCATTCCCTGACAGATATTTGGGTAAGAGGGGGAAATAAGGAGTGATTACTTAATAGGTAAAAGGTGTTTTTATGGGGTGATGAAAAAGTTTTGAAACTAGAACATGTTGCCTAACACTATATATCACTAAACTATATACACTCTAAAGCAGGTAATTTTATGTCACGTGAATTTCACCTCAATTTTTAAAAGTGTTAACAGTGATGAAAATGTTCTAAACTTATATTATGGTGATTCTGGCAAAAATTTGTAAATATACTAAAAACCAATGAACTGGACATTTAAAAACTACATAAATTTTATCCTGTTAAAAAAATAAACAAACAAACAAAAAAGTCAATGACCCAACTGTGCAAACTGCCACTCTGAGGCCAGGATGCTGTAACTTAAGCAATTTTCTTTAAATGGCCTAAAGCCTTTTAATACAATAGAAATAACAGAGTATCTATACGGTAAAGCAGGACTGTTTACAAGTATAACTGACAGAAATGGCTGACCCTGTGGTTCTTTTACAAGCAGAATCCCAAGAGAGATAAATACAGAGGCACATGGTGAGGCTACACTGCACAAATCATCTGGGTAAGGTCCAATAAGGAAGTCCATGTCCTCGAAAGGGGGCTGATGTAATCACTCCTCCCCCACCTCCCCAGCCCAGGAGAGGTGCAGTCCCTTAGGGGAAACTGAATTGTAAAATCTTTCACCACAGAGCTGTCATTAACATAAGTGGTGACAATGGCCAAAATGCTACTTTACCTTTTCCTTACCTGACATGATTCCACATAAAACACATCCTTCTCATTTGTCTTAGACTCCTATACTGTACATTCTTATAACACACTGTAGCTTACATTTTTTAAAATCTTAAATTTAGTAATCCAACTCACAGATTGTGACATGCTGCTTGAACATCTGGTTACCCCTTCACATAATAGTAAAAGCCTCACTGATCCCCAGAAGAAAAAGTCCAGCCAGGACTGAAAGCGGGCGCTTCCAACTAGAAAGGCAGCCAGACACTGGGAGCCAATCTTTGCCAGAGTTCTAGTGAATGCCCTCTTACAATCACAGTCTAAAAAGCTGAAGGAAAATTCAGAGGCCACCCAGTCCAATGCTCAGAAATGTGGTCAGTCCCTGGCCTGCCTACACCAGATGACTGGGGCAACAAGGCCCAGGAATTCTTACTGGGCAAGCCAGCGTGGGACTGGGGAGCCTTTTTTCTTGTGCTCCTCAGTTGTCCCTGATGTGCAGCTGGATACCATCAACCTCATCCAACTCTCCACTGGGTGATAATATCCATCAGCATCACCCTGGCTGCTCATGAGACACAGCCTCTATTGGAAAGTTCTGTGCTCAAGTTTTACAAACAACCACTTAAACTCCTTTAGCAGTGCTGTCCAATGGAACTCTCTTGGTAATGACAGAAATGCAGCAACCACTAGCTAGGTGTGGCAGCTGAGCACCTGGAATGGGGCTAGCATGTTATCTACATGAGCCAAAGACAGCCACTGTGTACTGTATTTACTTCCTCACTACAGGCTGAGACCCATTAGCTCAATAGGCCCACCAGCACCAAACTCAAACTTTTATAGACAAGGTTATTTTAAAAATAGCCAAACAAGCAAACTTCTAGCCATTTAGAGTCTGCATGTTTTGCATACTCTATAAATCTCACCAATAGCAGTCACCCATTGATAAGACAGGGCCTGGATATTTTAAGGCCCTGAGCTGCTGCTGTTGCCCCTGGAGCTCTCTGACCCAGAGACTCACCTAGATAGAGGAGGCTGCTCTCTTACCCTCCTCACTAACCTCCCTTTCTGGACTGGGGCCCTTCTCCTGTCCAAGTGTCACCCAATAAAGCTTGTGTGTGCCACTGCCACCTCATATCCATATCTTTTTTCCTTTATCAGCCCCCAAATCCCTCAAACTCCCTACACTGTACAAATGAGGAACTGAATTTTTAATATAGTCCAATCAAATTAAATAGCCACATAAGGCAAACGGCTGCCACATCAGACAGCACAGCTTCAACTCACTTAATCCTTCACACACAGCATTTAATAATCAACCACACACACATGCCAGGTACTACCCAGGGCCCTGAGAGTTTCCCGCCCTCTATATATTCTAATAAATAAGCAGATACCAGAGAGTGACAAGTACAACAAAGAAAAACACAGCAGGGTCAGGGGCAGGAGGAGGAGGAGGGCTGGCCACAATAGGGGTCAAAAGCAGGTGACCTCTGAACAGAGACTTCAGTGAAGGTAGGAAAATCTCAAACACCTGGGGCAGAGGAATGCAAGCAGAAGTAACAGCAGGGGGGCGCCTGGGTGGCTCAGTGGGTTAAGCTGTTGCCTTCGGCTCAGGTCATGATCTCAGGGTCCTGGGATCGAGTCCCGCATCAGGCTCTCTGCTCAGCAGGGAGCCTGCTTCCCTCTCTCTCTCTCTCTCTCTGCCTGCCTCTCTGTCTACTTGTGATTTCTCTCTGTCAAATAAATAAATAAAATCTTTAAAAAAAAAAAAAAGTAATAGCAGGACTCAAGAACTTGGCATGAGTGAAGAAAACATACTTTAAGGGGTTAAGTTTAAGCCCCCATTCCCAAACCTTGGCCACAGAGACAGAATGGCCAAGGCAGGCAGGCAGGCTGAGGCATGGTAAGTGAGGGGAAGATGGTGGAACAGGTTTGGCCCACGGCCAGGGGCAGATCCCACCGGCCCTAAAGGCCAGGGAAGTGCCTGCCAGAGTGCAGGATCGATGTTCATGAAGGTTACAGCATAAAGCAGTTCCCTCATTATTTTATGGGAGACATTGGCTGCTTGGGTCACCTCATGAAACATGTTCTAAGATAGACACTTTCCCTTTGCTTGCACTGGCTGGGCCCAGATGAGTGCCCTCAGGAAGAACAAACCCTTGACCTCCCAGATCACACCATCCTTCCCAGGCAAACCATCCCCAGTCCTGCAGGAGTCCCTCAGGTGGTGGGGCTTGCAGAACTTTCCTGGTTGTCTCAAGAGTTTGTAAAAATTCCCCCTAAAATGCGGTGCCCAGAGCTCAAAGCAAAGCTCTAGCCTAAACCATAAATGTCACTCCACAAAAAGGCTTTAATTGCCATGACTGAAAAGCAAGGAGATTTCACATAAAAATATGGGTTTCCAGCTTCTCTTGAAAAAGCAGAGATCTATGAAACCTAAGGCTGCAGGGCAGGTACACAGGACTTTCCGCTCCTCAGACACACATGCTCTTCTTCTCCTGGCCCCACACCTGCTCCAGACCTTAACACACCAGGATTTTCTAAGAACTAAACCAAATGATGGATGTATGTGCAGTGCTAAGACCAGGGTTTGGAATAAGAAAAGTGCTTCATAACTGACAGGTAGCAGGACTGCTGCTCTTCTGGAGGCATCTGAGTCTGTGACTGTCTGGCAGTGGAACCTCTGTACCTAAGCTCTGGGCACATTTATTTTGACCCAAGGTTCATTCCTACAAACTCACAGTCACCTATAATTCTGCCTTTCCTCCACCTTTGCCTCCTGCCTCTGCACACCCGCCTCATGTTAACTTAAATAAAGGATACTCCATTTATCCCTCTCTATTTTCACTGACAGTGTTGCACATTTTGATGTTGCACATCATATTCTCTTTCCCAATCTGTGCTGACACATCCAGGAAGGCTGGCAACTTCCCTCCCAGATGCAGTTTGGGAAATAAACTTTTTTGCTCCAGTCTCTTAGAGAGCCCAAAGTGATGCTCACCTCCTTGAGGACATCTGCACCCTAAAATTTCCTAGATTTCTAAGCCCAAGAGAGCAATCATGGTGATGCAACAGGAGCTGTCAATAACTTTTGGCTCAGCCATGTGTTACAAAATCCTCTGTAACTTCACCAGGCAAACCTAAAAGGTGTTCTCCATCCCCTTCAGCATACAGGACATCAGGGCCTTGAGTCATAGACTGAAGGCTCCATGAGATCAAAAACAATCTGTGTTTTTTTTAAAAACCTATTAGTCACAAATCCATGGACGAGAGCCCCAGGTATCAAGGTGACCCCTGAACCTGAAAAAGTTAAATAGCAGCAAGCCCAGTCTTTTAACTGACTGCACCTTGAATTTGTTGGTTGCTCACATTCCTTTACACTGGGGCTCACTGACTATAGATGCCTTCATTCATTTTAGCACTGAAAATAAGTTAGAAACAAGTTAAAAGAACGATCTGAAACACACATCCAAGGGGAGGGCTGAGAAGAAAACACTGATTCCTGACTCCTCATAACCACAACTTCATGATGGCCCCATCTGTCTCTCTACCCTGCCTTCCTTAATCTTCAGTCTTAAAAATGGAAACGGAAAATGAATATAGGAGGGATTCTTAATTAGCTTAAAATCCTTTAGAAGTTTACTGGAAAACTGTTAACTTTTGAATATACTCACTCTTCAATCCTTAACAGTTACACAGAGACATTAAACAGCTACCCTCTCTTCCCAGACTGAACTATGTTCCAAAAGAGAAGGAACAGTATTAGTGTTGCAATCCTTCTGACAGAGTTTGTAAGGCATTTGGAGAAATTGATGCCAAATAACAGTAATTAAAAGTTTGCACTAGTATGTTAAAGTGCATAGCTCATCTATATTCCACACTGAAGAAAAGAAGTTAATGACCACATTCCTCAGTATAGCTTAAATACAGAAATTCAAGAGTTTTGGCATAAAACCTTATTTCCAAAGCATAATTTAAAAATACACTTCTCAATCATTGTCCAGTTCCCAATGCTGTCCTCACTCATTCATTTCTGCTTCTCCTTTGACTCCATTACTCTAACTTTATATAAACCACTTGACTCCCATAGACTTAGGTACCCTCAGCTGTCAAACAGAGCTAACATTACATTTCATGTCAAGAGTCAGGAGACTAGCTAAGGTATCAGTAAGTGTCCCATCCACTAAAATCTACTGTCTTATTTCTGTTCTCTTGATTGAAGAACATACCATTCAAGGTCTTCTTTTTCCTGCTTAGCTCATCTAAAATTTACTCTACAGTTGTCAGATTTCTCCTTCCTTCAGATTCCTTTACTTCACCCACTATACACAATGCTTTCCTGTCTTTTGGTGAGTCCTCAACTTTTAAGGTAAATCAAGAAAACAGTGAGGTACTAGACATGATCATAAAAGAAATGAAAAAAAAAAAGAGGAGAATTGCATCAGAAAAATAAGAAAAACAACTATAGAGTTACAATAATAAATGCAGAAAAAATGACAACTCACTTTAAAAAAACAGACCATTACAGATACATAGAAATGGGGAAGAGAAAGAGAGAAATACAGGAAAATAAGAATAACATTCATGGAGAGAAGTCAAGAAAATGTCTTAAATACACACGGTTTTGTAAAAGGTACAGTCGAAAAGAACAGCAGCAGATGATGATTCTGTAACATCCAGTTCATCCTGCCATTAAGTCAGAAATCCCACAGAGAAACTGAAAAACAATTTAATTAAATCTGCCCCTCTATCATGTGTTCAGGAGTGTCAGAAAAGCCCAGCTGAGAGTTGGGTCCATCCAACAAGTGCTCTCAGGTGCCATATGCCCTGGTTTTCACCACACTCCACCTCAAGGCAAACTCAGAGCCAGCTGCATTTTCATTTCCCATGTACAAGTACACGAGCAAGGCTTGCTTTCATGGTTTCTGTAGTGCAGCCGTGCCAGTCCTTGCATGTCCATTCTAAAAAGCTCCTCATTCATCAGCAGACCATGACTTCACAATATCCACAATCAGTAAGGTGACCAACTTGTCCTGGTTTGCCCAGGGTTAGCAATGAAAGTCCTGTGTCTCTGGAAACCTCTGAGTTTATTCAGCATATTAATGACCTTCCCACCCGCCCTAGGAGTCAAATATCACCAAACTATCTTCTCTGCAAATTGCCTTTCTAAAACCAAAACACTCCTTTCTGCAATAGCTCTCCTTCAAGTGTGGCCCTTTTATTATCATCAGTGAATATTCAGTCTGTTCCCACAAAACCTAGCCCTCATTATGTACCACAACCCTAGGCACACCAATAAATATTTCCAATATTTCTATCAACTTCTAGGCTATTGGTTCTACAACTTTGAGGTTGGTGTCCAGGAGGCCTCTTGGTCCTACCTAAAAATTTACAGTTATGAGACTCAGGAGACAAAATTAAAGGGGGAAGTGTAAGTATTATATTTTTTAATGCATGTCTTGAGTTTTAGCTAACAAAACATAGTATACTCAAATTCTGGAAGGTTCAGAGACGTGAAGGCCAAAAATCTGAGTTTGTTTTGTTTTTTAATTAGGTAGGCATCAACTAGTTTTCTATGCTTCTCCATCCCTATCAGGAAAAATCTGCAAGCCTAAACTCTCACAAAAGTTGCTTAACAATGTCACTTCTGTTCTCTACATTTTCCTGAAAACCACAGTGAAAACTGGTCACACAACGAGAGGTGGGAAGGTGCAGAAGAGCAGGTGCAGAGTCCAGCTCTTCGCAGGAACAGGAGCCGCGACCCGAGCATGCTTTCGGACTTCCTTTCAGAACAGGGACAGCGGGGAGCTGGGAAGACCTAGACCGTGGCAAGGTGGCTCTCCCCCGGGGGACTGGGTAGGCCAGTAGGAAGGATAGGAAGGAGGGGGCGAGAAAGCTTGGGAAAGGCGAGGAAGCCACAGCTCTGTAAATTGGGGAAGGAATGAGGAGCAGAAAGGGGCAGATGTGGAGCAAGGCGGTCTCAGGACCCCAAGAACCAGGGAACAATGCTGAAATTGGGCGCAGGGTGCACCCAGGCCTTAAGGACCTGGCAAGTGCATTCGCTTGGTGGGAGCTTGTTTCTTCCTCCCATAAAACGAGTTTTGCCCGGGAAAGTAAATGGGATGAAGCCTGCAGAGCGCCTGGCAACGCATTTACCCAATTGCTGATACTGCTGTCCTAGTGGATACAGAGGGTCGACCCGGCCTACCTGCCGTCCTTGGCCTCGGGTGCCTGGCCATCGTCCGTGACGACCTGCGACCGCAGGGGCCGCCGCTGCCGCAACCCGTCCGCCTCACTCATGGTGTGAGCCCTCAGTCCTCAAGCCCGTCACTAACCCGAACAGAGGAGTACAAGCTCTGCCCCTGCCCGCCCCGGCCCGCCCCGATCCGGGCCACGCACCGCCCTCGGCCCCGCCCCGGCTGCGCGCGGAAGTGACGTGATTGGCGCGCTCCTTCCGTCAGCTGCCTTGGCGCCCTCTAGAGCGTCCGTTGGGCGGTTCTTCTCGGCGGGATGGAGTGGAAGAGGTCGGGGAGGACCCTGGCCAGGTGCAGGGCTCGGAAGTGGGCCCCGATCCAGTGAGGACGTTTCTGAAGCCCCAGATTGCGGGTAGTCTAACCCCGGGCACTTACGGCCCAGCCCTTCACTTCCTGAGTTCCTTTCAATGCTGGCGTTGGAACCCCCGCAGTCGGTAGGCGGGTGAACGTGCACATCGGCGGCGCTGGGCTGAGGTGGTGGCCGCTTGTGTGGGTAGAATGTGGCACTGCATGTTAAATGACAAAGAGCCTGGTTCTGGTTCGTATAGGCGGGGTAAATAAATAAATAAACAAATAAATAAAAATAAAACGAGTTGCATTGGAGCTTGGTTCGTATAGGCGTGGTAAAAATTAATCAATTAATTAATTAATTAATTGACGGGTTGTATTGGAGGCTAGGAGGGCAGTAATGCTCACCGGAAAATCATATAACCTTTTACAAACAGATCCCTTTAAGGGGAAAATTTGGGACATATATGCTGTTCTTTAGATTAAGGCCACTGAATATTAAATCTTTTTGCTACAACAGAATATTTGATAAGGTTTGTGTAAGGGTTACCCTTGGAAGCAAAAGCGGGGTATATAGAAATCATTGATTACAACATAAGATCTAAGAAAGCACAAAGCAATCCTCAGTTCAAACATTTAACAATATTTTAATCAGCTAGGTCTATCTCTAGGTGCTGGGAGGTGATGGTGAGCAAACCATAGACAAGCTCCCTCACTGAAATTAAACTGGTGAGAGATGACTTTAATCAGGTTATCATAAAGATAAATGTGAAATGTAAAAATTGCATTACAGGGAAGTAACATGATCTTATGAGAGTATTTCATGGATTAAAGACCTGAGAAATGACTAGGATTTTTAGAAGAAACAGGATTTCCAGGCAGAGGGAACCATATCCCATTATTGTGCATCATTTTTAGGAAAGTCATGTTCAAAATGGAGTATCAAGAGTTAATTTCCTTATTGCAACTAAAGTCTTTCCTGATCAAACATGCCATTGCCGTCCCTAGTGTTAGGTGGCACTAGAATCCCACATGGCTGTGGTAAGAGATGAAGAACCAGCATGAGTTCTGCAAGGATTACCAGGTCTGGCAGGGATATATAAGGCCTTGGCAATATTTTACTTCATTTCCTATCCAATACAATCAGGATAGCTGTTAGATCCAGGATAGTTCAGACAGCCCTGCATGATCTGGACCTGTCAGGATAATCCTATCTGGATTTTTCCCTCTTGAGTTTTAGACACTCAGCATTGCTTGTTGTTTTTAACTTTACGCCTCCCTGCTTTTGTCCATCTTATTCCTTCCTGTGAAAATGTTTTCCTTCACCACTTGGCCAAAACAACTTTTGTCATTTAGGACTCACTTCAAGCATCATTGCTGAAAACTCTTCCCCTTTTCTTAAGCAGAACATCTTTGTTTCTAAGCCACTTTGAACATACCCCAAATATAGGATTTAGCTTATTGGATTAGAATTATTTGTATTCCATGCCCAGCATTAAAGCCCACCAATCAAAACAGTCAGGAACATACCTGTAAGTAATAGTAATAAGAAGTTAGGTTTATTGAACTTGCCATAGCAAAGAAATTAACCAGAGGACCTGTGAGGCACCTAAAAAATGGGAGGGTTATGGAAGGTCCTTGAGGGGTTAGGGCTGGTGTTTGTAACAGATGGTCTTCGCAGAGATGGGCCAGAATTTATAAACTAGGAGACTCATTGTGGGGGAGCCCATGGTCCCACCTGGAACACATGAATCCAAGTGGAGTTAATTGGGAGATCAGCTTGTTTTGTTTCAGAGAAAATGGTCTGAATGAGCTAAATTAGAGGGTTTGAACTTGGATTGTGTTGGGTGGCACAGTTTAGTACCGTTTTTCATGGTGAGATCCACATTGCCTATTGTGATTTATTTCAGTTCTCTCCCCAGGCTGTAGCCTAGCTGCCACCCAGTTATCAGCAGGGAGATGGAAACAATGTAATTGGTTAGTCCAGGTTTATCAACCTCAGCACCACTGATATTTTGGGCCAGATAAGTCTTTGTTGGGGGTGGCAGGGAGAAGCTCTCCTGTGCATTGCGGGATGTTTAGCTGCATCCCTGGTCTCCAACAGGTAGATGCTAATAGAATACCACCTAGTCATGAAAATCAGTAATGTCTCCGAAAATTGCCAAATATCCCCTGAAGGCAAAATAGCCCCTGATTGCAAACCACTGGGTTAGACCAACCAGAAGCCACCCTCATGCACCCTGAGAATGGAGATGGAGCTCACTTGCATTGAAACTGACCCGCATGGAAGTTACTTATCTCAACAAATTCCCTGCCAGCAGGGAAGGAGCGACAGTGATGCTGAGAGAGCAGCCAGTAGGGTGCCTCATGGCTTAAACTAGCTCTCGATTTGCTCCCTATTTCCCTGTGTCCAGTACAGTGGACATAGGGAATGCTCCCTATTTCCAGTCCAGTGCTTTTTCCCTACCCTATACTGTTTCCATTCCTTTTGTAGATATCTCTTGAAAGCCTTTCAGGCACTTAGCCAAGTGCTATGACAAAACAAAGGTGAAATAAGGTAAGCCAACGTGCAGACATATTATAATCCCAGAGGGAAGATTAGCATAATAACCAATCTAAAACAGGGCCATGGAGGAACTACACAGTGCATTGAGGGCTACAAGGAGCAAGTCCCATCAGGTAGCAGTGCCCAGAGAAGATTTCATGGAGAAAGTGACCAGTGAACCAGGCCTTGGTTAAGTAGGATTATAATGGGCAGGTTGAGGGTATGGAAGAGGACAAGAAACAGGCTTAAGAGGAAGGCGTGGGGTATCTATGGATTGATCAATAAGAGGGTGACCATCAGTGTAGATTTCAAAGTTATGAGTAATAAAGGAAGAAGAATCATCTAAAAGACACTAAAGGGGTGAAGAAGAACAGCGATGGACTGAGCCCTTCTTCCCGCCCTGCATCCAGGATTTCAAGCTAAGTTGTTGTGTTGGAATGGGAAGCGTTGGTGTCAGCTCAGGTGGGACAGTGGAGAGCATAAAGTTAGAGAATGTAGAATTACTTGTTTAGAGTAGGAAATTATCTTAGAGATCAACCAGTTGCCAGACACAGACATTCATGAAAGTCCACTTAAGATGAGGGAGGGATTTATTAGAAGGATATGGGGATATCCCATGGAACTCCAAAACAAAGTGCAGCCCAGCCTCACAGGAACTGGTATGAGAACCTGGAAAAACAGCAGTATTCTTCTCAACCTCCCTGGTACCCCACTGTGTTTTGTCTCTTACCCTGTGTGATTTGTGATATGCCGTATTATGGGACTGTCCGTCTTTGTCCTTGATGCCTTTTATTAGAGCTGAATACAGTGACACAGGCTACAATCTGACCTTGAGTTAAAAGGAGAAATCTCGGGTTTCTTTTAGCCTCTAGGAAATGTTCTTGCTTTTCCAAAAATTAAAATTAAAAAAGGAGTGATAGGGTCCTGCCCTTTCTTATCCTGCTCTGACCCCAGAGTTATACTTAGAATGGCAGTAGCATCTTTGTGACAGTGGAAAATCACCCTGAGGTCTAGAAGACAACACTATGAGAACAGAAAACCTAGGCTGCTGACTCTTGCCAGTAACCACGTACCCTTGGGCTTCTAGGTAACATGAGGAAAACCACCCCTTGTATATCCAAGGTCGGTCAGCTGAGCAGTATGTGCTTGCTCCTAAATGCATCCTATCTCATATGCCAGCATTCTCTGCTTGGACATGCCCATGCAGACAATTACTGCCTCAATCCCAGCTCTTCATGACCTTCCATTTCAGGTGTCCCACCAGTTAACTACTCTTTTTATCTGCAGATATCTTTAACTAACTCTTTATCTATCTTTTTTTATATAATTTTTTATTTTTTATAAACATATAATATATTTTTATCCCCCAGGGTGCAGGTATGTGAATCACCAGATTTACACACTTCTTTATCTATCTTTAACTAACTCTCTTTATCTGCATTCCAGATTCCTGGAAGCAGACTCTGATGTTCCCGACTTTGGTGAGATGCTCACGTCCGATTGCCATGTTAGAGGACCGGGTCCCCTGTTCCACTGAGTATTCAGGGCAGGGAGGAATGAGAGAGGAGACTAGGTGGCGCAGGCATGAGCAGGGTGGGGATGGCACATTGAATGATGTCTGCCCCAGTGAGAAGTAGGCAAAGGGAGAGATAAGGATTATTAGTAAGCTGACTGGAGAAAAGTGCCTTAATTACCCTAATGAGGAGGATTCTTAAGGTCAACACTGACTTGGTGGGAAAAGTTGCTCAGTAGGAAAGACATTCACTAGTCAGCATCTACATAGACCTGGACATCATTATTGTTACCTCTGTTGAGAAATGAGCTCATCTGCTCCATCGTTTCCTTGGGAATCTTAGCACTGATGTATCCTGGTTGACACAGGTCACTCGTTAATTACATTTCATCACATCCAGAAACCGTTTCTTGAAAACAACCAGTTATTTCCCTTTGGACAATTTCTGCCCTTCCTTTTTGTGCAAATGTATAAAAGTTAAGTGTTTCATTGGCTCAGGAATAAACAGATGTGTGCTTGGCTGAAGTGACATCCTTCTTTGGGAAAGAATCAGCCCAAAATGAGGCTGTGCATCCAGAAGGCTGCTCAGCAGAAGTTTGGTCTGCAGGAGCAAGGAGACTAGACACAGTTACCTAGTTGGTGGATCTTACCAAGAAAATTCCACCTTGTCTGCAAAGGAAGTTGGCAGGTCATCTATTCCAGCAGGCATTCTGAACTCCTTGGTACTTTCCAGTTTGTTGATGATGTTCTAGGCCAGCCAGACCTGGCTTTCTTCCCCTATGCTCTTTCTAGGTGTACTTTACCTCTCAGATTTTTGCCCTCTGGTTTGTCACCTCCTTGGTCATAGTTGGTACACTTCATTGCAAGCCGCAGGGTCACTAACCAGCTCCTTCTCTGCTATTTGGAATAAAGACTAGTGGAGACAGGAACTTCCCCTTCACATTCTGCAAAGACCACTGTGATGGAACTCCCTGGGGGTGTGCTTGGAAGGTCACAGCTTGCCTCTGGCATGGCTGATTGGGAACAAATTTGGGGGCATCCCCTATTCTCCACATATCCTTAAGATAGGGAGAAGAGGAATCTGGACAACTAAGAAAAAGAGTGTAGAAACAGAGGCTCCTTTTTTTTTCTTTCCCCTCTTTTCCCTCTGAAGAGCAAGATTAGTGAGAACAAAAATGGTACTCTGATACTTATAAACCGGGGCAGCAGACAGGAGGGCTTTTTGGGGGACAGAGACTCAGGGAGATGATCCCAGTACCAGAAGCCACTTTTTCCTGAGTGCATCTGCAGACTCCAGAGGAGAAAGTTGAGAGGCCATGTGGAGTTTCAGACAGCTCATTCTGAACTGGGTCATAGACACACTGGTTAAGATCCCTCCCTATTGAGTCCTGGTGAAGGGAGCAGTGGTTCAAAGTGCTGGTTGACCCAATGCCACACTTGCTTGCACTGTCCTTAGAGTCCCATTCCTAAGTAAATCACCCACATGCAGGCCCTCATCTCAGGCTCTACTTTCAGGACACAGGAGATAAAAGCAGTAAGAGATCTAAAAAATAGAAGGTGAGATGTTCCAACATATGGGAAGTTCGGGATCTGCAAAAAAGGAGACCAAATAGATGAAAACTGTATTTGAGGAGACAATGAGTGAGGTATTTCCTTTTTCTTTTTTTTATTGTTGAATTTATTTATTTTTAATTTTATTTTATTTTTCAGTGTTCCATGATTCATTGTTTATGTACCACATCTAGTGCTCCATGCAATACTTGCCCTCCTTAATACCCATCACCAGGCTCACCCATTCCACCACCCCTCTCCCCTCTAAAACCTTCAGTTTGCTTCTCAGAATCCACAGTCTCTCATGGTTCATCTCCCCCCCTCCAATTTCCCCCCAATTCACTTTTTCTTTCCTTCTCTTAATGTTCTCCCTATTATTCCTTATGTTCCACAAGTAAGTGAAACCATATGATAATTGACTTTCTCTGCTTGACTTATTTCACTCAGCATAATCTCCTCCAATCCCATCCATGTTGATATAAAAGTTGAATGTTCATCCTTTCTGATGGCTAATATTTCATTGTATATATGGACCACATCTTCTTTATCCATTCTTCTGTTGAAGGGCATCTGGTTCTTTCCACAGTTTGGCAATTGTGGACATTGCTGCTAAGAACATTGGGGTACATATGGCCCTTCTTTTCACTATATCTGTATCTTTGGGGTAAATACCCAGTAGTGCAATTAGAGGGTCATAGGGTAGCTCTATTTTTAATTTTCTGAGGAATCTCCACACTGTTTTCCAAAGTGCCTGCACCAACTTGCATTCCCACCAACAGTGTAAGAGTGTGCCTCTTTCTCCACATCCTCTCCAACATTTGTTGATTCCTGTCTTATTAATCTTAACCATTCTAACCAGTGTAATGACATATCTCAAAGTGGTTTTGATTTGAATTTCCCTGATGGCCCATGATGAAAATTTTTCATGTGTCTGCTAGCCATTTGTATGTCTTCTTTAGAGAAGTGTCTGTTCATGTCTTGTGCCCATTTTTTGATGTGATTATCTGTTTTTTGGGTGTTGAGTTTGAGGAGTTCTTTATAGATCTTGGATATCAGCCCTTTGTCTGTAGTGTCATTTGCAAATATCTTCTCCCATTCCATGGGTTGCCTCTTTGTTTTGTTGACTGTTTCCTTTGCTGTGCAGAAGCTTTTGATCTTGATGAAGTCCCAAAAGTACATTTTTGCTTTTGTTTCCTTTCCTTTGGAGATGTGTCTTGAAAAAAGTTACTGTGGCTAACATCAAAGAGGTTACTGCCTGTGTTCTCCTTTAGGATTTTGATGGATTCCTGTCATGAGTGAGGTATTTCCAAAACTGATTAAGATGGATATCAAGCTACAGATCTAACCCTACAGAGCCCAAGTGGGATGAATAAAAACAAGTCAATAAAAAATAATACTGCAAAAACCAAAGACAGCTGGTATTCACAGACCCAGAAATTATGTATTTATTTGTTCTATTCATATTATACAACAAAATTTCCAAACTGATGAAGGGAAAACTTACAGAACTCCAGTTAGAGGTCACTACAACTCTATTTGGCATCACCACACCCTCCAAAAGCACTCTCTCCAGGAAAGCTTCCTCTTGGCCTGGATTTTGGCTTCTTAACCCAATCCAAAATAACAGTTCACAGAGCTACGCAGAGGTCAACAGTAAAACACCTTAAGAAATAATAATAAGATAATAAAAATAAAATACAGTTGATATTCTTCAAAGCTCTTGCAGGAAGGGGCCACACCTTTGGTTTGAGCTTGGGGATCAAGGGTGGAGCCAGACAAGGGTGGTCCATGCAGGGGGTGCAAAGTCAGCTCTACAACAACCAAGAGCTCATGTTAATTCCACAGCCCTCTCTCCAGTCAGGCAAGGGAAACTGCATGAGAATTCATACTCCCTTTTCTTCACCATGAACTCATTGTGGTGAGTAAATCAGGGATGAGCATTCACCTGAACCAACTCATGACCTCTCTTTAGATAAATACTGTGCACTTATGTCATGAATGTTAGCTGTGATTTCTTTTTTTATATTTTATTTAATATGGACATTTGTCCTTTAGAAATTATGTTGAATAGTTGAATTTTTCCCTTTGAGCACAACTTTTCTTTTAGCTGCTCTAAATGAGAACTATTCTTCAACAACATCACATACTGCTTTTCTTCTGAATCTGAATAGAATTTGCCTCTGGGATTTATGGTTATTGTCAGTCATGCTGTCCTGGAGACACCCTTAACACTGAGATTAGCTATCTCTGGATCCCAGTCCAACCCTGTTTCCACACCACTGATGTCTCCTCTTTCACTGTAGCTGCCCACTCTTCTCATCCCCCAACATCTAGAGAAAGGATAACCCCGAGTCAGGGCAAGACTGTGCTGCTCATGGAGGCAGTCTATGACCCTGAGATCATTTTTGCTGCCTCATTCTTGTTGGGTGTTCCAGAACAGCAACCACCACCAGAACTTTGTGCGATGGTGGGAATGTTGTTGTCCATCTTGTCCAATCTGGTAGCTACTGGCCACATGGCTACTGAGCATGTGAACTGTGGTTACTGTCACTGTGGAACAGAACATTTTATTTTATTCCATTCTATTCTCTCTCTATATATATTTTTTACTTACACCTAAAGAACTACGTAGAACTAGTGTATTGGATAGCACAGCAATCTAGACACCAGTAGGTTTACCAAATAACAGTCTGAGGTAGGTGAGCTCTTAGTCTATATTTCTTCCCTGTAATAGATTTCCTCTCAAATGGCTTTTTAAGTGTTCTCTTTGGAATTAATAGGCCCCTTCCAGTTTGTCTTTAGGATTATATTCAACAACAACAATAGCATTATTTGATCAAAAATATCACCACAGAGAGAAGATAATGAACAAAATAAACTTTATTTGAACTGTGCTGGTCACTGTCCAAGTTTATATCTAAGCCATTTCATAAATAGTGCCATAACTACAGTCCACCAGGGCCACCGCACATGCCACAGGTCTCTGTTCCTAAGCACTGCTTGTTGCTTTGCAACAGAGAACGGACTATCACTCAGTATATCTGCGGGCTACAGCTAATGGCTACCCTGTTAGTGTCACAGGCATACACATCTAATCAGAGAGAAGCAAGCACGGTTGTGATCCACAGTAGGTGTTGAGTACCCCAGACACCCCTTGAACACCTACACAACTGCAAGGCACCATATAACATGGGGTATAGATAAGGAAAACCTTTCCCTGTTCCCAAGAACCCAGCTCAGCAGGCTGCTGTCACCTGTACTCCATCCCATTGGTCCCTGCATGCTTAGCTAATAAATAATCAACGTAATGATTTGCAACCTAATGATTGATACCATCTTGTTAATGTTAGATGACTTAAGGCATACTTAAAAAAGAGAGAGAGAGACTTGTTTCAGAGTTACAAGTCTCATCCTTGGAACATACCAACCACAGAAAAAAGGATGGGCAGTTTTCAAGGATCCATATCTAGCCAAATTAGTGCCGTAATGAGGAGTCACCTGAGTTTTCATTGGCTTCCCTCCCTGAACATCCCACATATTTGGGGCATGTTAACTTCCTACCAAGAGGCATCCAAGGTGGAAAGGGAAAACTTTCCACTTCACAGCTTAGAGAAACAATACATGAATGGTTCTAGAACTAAAATCAGCACATTCATACCATCAATTTTAAGAGTTAGATTTTATTATACATAAACCAAGGGAAATAGAAATATATACCCCCCACAAAAAAAGGATGCTACAAGCTTGAAAGTTCTCAAGATAGCTATATTTAGACAGAGGTATAAACATTGCCAATATGGATTCCCCAATATGCCAAACATTAAAAATGTACCCTCTGACCATCTTCATATTTTTTCATAAGCAGAGGAACAAAAGATTCTCACAATTCTAAATGTTACAAAGAGCATGTGCATGTAAATCCACATACTACATGTGTGTATTTGTACATTCTTCCAAAATATAAAAGTACAAAAATAAAATTTCTGCCTTTTGTATCTAGAAGCATCTGGGGAAAAAAACATGATTGCTTCTAGTTCTCAGTCATCTGAGCAGGCACATGTTACCAGGCTTTTCCTCTTCCTGTGCTGCCAGGAGGTACACAGAAATGGAGATGACAGTGATTTTCATTCCAGGAAACCAAATCCAGGACAAGGGGAAACAAAAGCTAAGCATGTCTCATAGTACCTCTTCATAGGTTCTCAGCAGTAAGAAGGCAGGGCTTAGCACAGACTTCACACGGGGGCAGTATGGGTTATGCTCTGGGAGAGGACTGCTTCTGAGACAGCAGGAAATGAGCAAATCTGAGAACTACATTCTGGAAGGACAGTTAAGGGTATAGGCACTGGGTCTTGATTAGAGGTCATCACTGAGAGGCAGCTTGCTTGTCTTTGTACTTCTGGTAAGCACTCAGAATTTCTGTGATGACACTGGGGTCCTCCAGGGTGGTCGTGTCCCCCAGATCCTGACTTCTGCCTGTGATTATCTTCCTCAGGAGCCTCCGCATGACTTTTCCAGACCGAGTTTTTGGAAGACGCTTCACTACCTGGCAAGGAAGAGGTACAGCATTCAAGTTTGGGTGGCACCCAGACTCCCAACAGTATCCAATTGTGTTGGGATAGGAAAGGTTCTGCCCCAGGGATGACACGCTCACTAGGGACTCAGGAATGAATGACTGAGCTGCCAGAACAAACCTAGAGAACACGAAGGCCTGTGTTCTCTTTTTTTTTCTTCCCACAGTCTGGACATAAATTAATATCAACCCAAAGGTCAGGATCAACCATATGTTAGGGGTTTTGCTGAAGCCCTTCTTCAGGCAGGGTCTGCCCATACTCACGTCTGCCTCACTGACAATACCTCTGTCTCCCATTTGCTATATTACTGACAGGTCCCCAGTAGCAACAGAACCATGCATATGCCATGGCAACTGGTCTCCATCCACTGGCCCAGGCCAAGGTTGCTTTTTGCTGACGTTAAGAGGTAAGAGCTACTATAGAGAAAATGTTGTCTTGTTCAGTGTTTGAAAATTTAGCATTTAACATTTTCAAACAATCATGACCCCCTTAATGTCAACAGGAATATGCTAAGAGCTGTGTTTTGAACTTATTTAACAGTAATCCATCTTTGAGAGGGGTGAGTTCACCTATGGGAGTTCAGGTCTCCCTGAAACTCTGTTCCAGGCCAACAGCTTGAATTTGTGTAATACCAGATGAGCCCGGGGCCACTCCTACCTCCACGGATCTGCTCTGAACCAACGAAGACTGTGGGGAAAATGTTAATAAAGGAGTGGAAACCTAATGGGACTGGAAAGGTGGCCCCACTCTTCCCCAGACCTGACTCCCAACATAGACTCCCTCAGATAGGGGTGTGGCGTGTTTTCTGCACTGACGCCAGATGTGTTCGGAAACCAGATGTGTTCGGAAACCGTGTGTGTGTGTGTATTCATATATCTATATATAGACATACAGATACATATATAGATGTATGTATATATATTCAAAGTGCTGAATGGAACAATCTGCAGCTAACAATACTCTATCCAGGAAGGCTGTGACTTAGAACAGAATAAGATATAAAGAGTTTCCCAGACAAAAACTAAAGGAGTTTGTGACCACTAAACCCACCCTGCAAGAAATATTAAAAGGGACTCTTTTTAAAAATTCTTTATTAAATTTAATTTGGTTAACATATACTGTATCATTAGTTATACCAAGGTAGAATTTCGTGATTCATCAGTTGCATATAACAGCAGTGCTTACTACATCAAGTGCCCTCCTAAATGCCCATCACTCCGTTACACATTCCCCCTACCCACCTCCCCTCCAGCAACCCTCAGTTTGTTTCCTAGAGATCAGTATCTCTTATAGTTTTCTTCCCCCTCTACCTTCATTTTATATTTTTTCTTTCCTTTCCACTAAGTTTCTCTGTTTTGTTTCTTAAATGGCACATATAAGTGAAATCATGTGGTGTTTGTCTTTATTTGACTGACCTTTTTTGCTTAGCATAGTACCCTCCAGTTCCATCAACATCACTGCAAATGGCAAGATTTCATTCTTTTTGATGGATGAGTAATATTCCAGTGTGTGTGTGGATGTGTGTGTGTACATACACACCACTTCTTTATCCATTCATCTATTGATGAACACCTGGGCTCTTTCCATAGTTTGGCTGTTGTGGACACTGCTGCCATAAACATTGCAGTGCATGTGCCCCTTCAAATCACTATGTTTGTATCATTTGGATAAATACATAGTAGTGCAATTGCTGGATTGTAGGGTAGTACTATTTTTAACTTTAAAAGGGACTCTTTGAGCACAAAGGAGAAACCAAATGTGACAAAGACAAAAAATGATCAGAGAAAATCTCTAGACACAATGACAAAACAAGTAATAAAATGGCAATAAATATGTGTCTATCAATAATTACTCTGAATCGCGGCACCTGGGTGGCTCAGTCAGTTAAGCATCTGCCTTGGCCTCAGGTCACGAGCTCAGGGTTCTGGGACTGAGCCCTGCTTTAGGCTCCCTGCTCAGCAGAGAGTCTGCTTCTCTCTCTTCCTCTGCCCCTCCCCCCACTCCTGCATGTTCTCTCTCTCTCTCAAATAAATAAATGAAAGCAATAATAATTACTCTGATTTTAAACAGACCAAACACTCCAATCAAAACGTGCATGGTGCCAAAATGGATAAAAAAAGAGATCTATCTATATGCTGCTAATAAGAGACTCATTCTAGACTTAAAGACACTTGCAGATTGAAAGTGAGGGGGTGAAGAAACATCTAGTAATACTTATCTTGGACAAAATACTTATCTTGGACAAACAAAGATTGTAACAAGAGACAAAGAAGAACACTATATGAGCATAAAGGGGATTTCCAATAAGAAGATAAACAATTGTAAATACTTACATCCACAACAGGGAAGCACCCAAGTATTTATTAAAAAATAACAAAGATAAAGGACCTAATTGATAACAATACAATAATAGTAGGTGACTTTAACATCCCACATACACCAATAGATAGATCATCTAAACAGAAAATCAATAATGGAATAGTGGATTTGAATGACACACTAGACCAGAGGGACTTAACAGATACATTCAGAACATTCCATCCTAAAATAGCAGAATACACATTCTTTTCTTTTTTTTTAAAGATTTTATTTATTTATTTGACAGAGATCATAAATAGGCAGAAAGGCAGGCAGAGAGAGAGGAGGAAACAGGCTCCCCACTGAGCAGACAGCTCAATGCAGGGCTTGATCCCAAGACCCTGAGATCACGACCTGAGCTGAAGGCAGAGGCTAAACCCACTGAGCCACCCAGGTGCCCCCACATTCTTTTCAAGTGAACATGAAACATTCTCCAGAATAGATCACCTATTAGGTCACAAAACAGGCCTCAACAAACACAAAAAACTGAAATCATACAATGCACATTTTTTTGTAAATCATAACTCTATGAGAGATCAACCACAAGAAAAACTTTGGAAAAATCACTGATACATGGAAATTAAACAGCATGCTATGAAACAATGAATGGGTCAACCAGGAAATCAAAGGAAAAATAAAACATAGAAACAAATGAAAATGAAAACACAACAGTACAAAACCTCTGGGATACTGCAAAGGCAGTCTTAAGAGGGAAGTATCTAACAATACAGACCTACATTAAGAACAAAAATCCCCGGTGCCTGGGTGGCTCAGTGGGTTAAAGCCTCTGCCTTCAGCTGGGATCCAGCCCCACATCGGGCTCTCTGCTCAGCAGGGAGCCTGCTTCCCCCCCCCCCCACCTCTCTGCCTGCCTCTCTGACTAACTGTGATCTCTTTCTGTCAAATAAATAAATAAAAGTTGGGTATTCGTCCTTTCTGATGGAGGCATAATACTCCATAGTGTATATGGACCACATCTTCCTTTTGTAGCAACATGGACGGGACTGGAAGAGATTATGCTGAGTGAAATAAGTCAAGCAGAGAGAGTCAATCATATGGTTTCACTTATTTGTGGAGCATAACAAATAGCATGGAGGACATGGGGAGATAGAGAGGAGAAGGGAGTTGGGGGAAATTGGAAGGGGAGGTGAACCATGAGAGACTACAGACTCTGAAAAACAATCTGAGGGTTTTGAAGGGGCAGGAGGTGGGAGGTCGGGGTACCAGGTGGTGGGTATCATAGAGGGCATGGATTGCATGGAGCACTGGGTGTGGTGCAAAAATAATGAATACTGTTATGCTGAAAATAAAAAAAAATTATAAATCAATCAATCAATAAATAA
Source organism: Mustela erminea (assembly GCF_009829155.1). Taxonomy (NCBI): domain Eukaryota; kingdom Metazoa; phylum Chordata; class Mammalia; order Carnivora; family Mustelidae; genus Mustela; species Mustela erminea. Next base: position 49,656,317 of record NC_045620.1, read on the forward strand.
AACCTTTAAAAAAAAAGAAACAAAATTCTCAAATAAACAACCTAACTTTAAACCCAAAGAAGCTAAAGAAAGAACAACAAATGAAGCCTAAATCTAGCAAAAGGAAGGAAATAGTAAAGATCACAGGAAAAATAAATTATATAGAAAATTAAAAAAAATACTAGAACACAAACAGGGTTTCAGACAGGAAGGGTTCAGGGGCTGGGTTAACCAGGTGATGAGTACTACGGAGAGCATGTGTGGTGATGAGCACTGGGTGCTATACCCAATTAATTGTTGAATACTACATTAAAAATTAATGATGTACTATATGTTATCTCACTGAACATAATAAAAACAAAACAAAACAAAACACTAGGAGAGGTCAATGAAACCAAGAGCTGTCTCTTTGAAAAAATAAAACTGATAAACTTCTGGCCAACCAAAAAGAAAAGACAAAGGACCCAAATAAAATCACAAATGATAGAGGAGAAATAACAACGAACACCACAGAAAGAAAACAATATTATAATATCATGGAAAGCTATATGCCAACAAATTGGACAAGCAGAATAAAAGGATAAATTTCTAGAAACATATAAATTACCAAAATTGAAGCAGGAAAAATAGAAAACTTAAACAGACTGGTCACCAGCAAAGAATTGAGTCTGTAACAAAAAAATCTCTCAACAAACAAAAGTCAAGGCCCAGACAGCTTTACAGGCAAATTCTACCAAACATTTAAAGAAGAGTTCATACCTATTCTTCCCAAATCATTCCATAAAATATAAAAGGAAGGAAAACTTCCAAAACCAGGTAAAGATTCCACTAAACTTACTGTCTGACATTTTAGCCAGGCTGCAGTGTGGCTGCTGTTTTCTGAGCTTTACCATGCTGCCCAAGGACAAGAAGAAGAAAGATGCTGGGATGTCAGCCAAAAAAGATAAAGACCGATTGAGCAAATCCAGAAGTGAGGCCAGAAAAAAGGGGTCCAAAGACAAAGTTTGGGACAAGCTCAATAACCTGGTCTTGCTTGAAAAAGTGACATATGACAATCTCTATAAGCAAGTTCCCAACTATAAGCTTATAACTCCTGCTGTTGTCTTTGGGAGACTGAAGATTCAAGGTTTCCTGGCCAGGGCAGTTGTTCGGGGGATCCTTAGTAAAGGACTCATTAAAATCTTGTTTCAAAGCACAGAACTCAAGTAATTTACACCAGAAATACCAAGGGTAGAGATGCCCCTGCTGCTGGTAAACATGCATGAACAGATCCCACCAACTGTACATTTTGGAAAATAAAACTTTATTAAATCCAAAGAGAAAAAAGAACTCTACTAAAAAAGAGAACTAAAGGTCAATATGCCTGGTGAACATAGATGTAAAAATTCTCAATAAAAAACTAGCAAACAATACATTTAAAAAATCATTCACCATTATCAAGTAGGATTTATTCCTATGTTGCAAGGGTGGTATAATATTTTCAAATCAATGTGATATACCATATTAATAAAAGAAAGGATAAAAAACATGATTTCAATAGGTATAGAAAGAGTATCTGACAAAATACAGTACATTCATGATAAAAAACCCTCAACAAAGTAGGGTTAGAGGGAACAGACCTCAACACTATAAAGGCCCCCCCCAAAAAACTCACAGCTAATATCATCCTCAGTGGGGAAAAACTAAGAGCTTTTCCTTTACAGCCAAGAACAAGACAGGGATGTCCATTCTCACCAGTGTTACTCAACATAGTACTACAAGTCCTAGCCATAGCAATCAAACAAAAACAAATAAAAGGCATTCAAATCAGCAAGGAGGAAATAAAATTTTCACTATTTGCAGATGACATGATACTCTATGTAGAAAACCCAAAAGACTCCAACAAAAAACTGCAAGAACTGATAAATGAATTCAGTAGTCACAGAATACAAAATCAAAATACAGAAATCTGTTTCATTTATATACATCAATAATGAAGCAGCAGAAAGAGAAATTAAAGAATCAATTGCATTTACTACTGCACCAAAACCAGAAAGATATCTAGGAATAAACCTAACCAAAAAGGTTTGAAGATGTGTACTGTGAAAACTATAAAACACTGATGAAAGAAGCTGCAGATGACACAAAGAAATGGAAATATATTCCATGCTCAAGGATTGGAAGAGCAAATATTGTTAAAATGTCTAAACTACCCAACCAACTACACACTTAATGCAATTCCTGTGAAAATACAATAGCATTTTTCACAGGAACTAGAACAAACAATTCTAAAATTTATACGTAACCACAAAAGACCCCCAAATATCCAAAGAAACCTTGAAACAGAAAAGCAAAGCTGGAAGCATCACAATTCCAGGCCTCAACTTATATTATAAAGCTGTAGTGATCAAAACAGTATGGTACTGGCACAAAAATAAACACAAAGATGAATTGAGAACCCAAAAATGACCCACAACTATATGGTCAATGAATCTTGAACAAAGTAGGAAAGAATAACCAATGAGAAGAAGACCACCAACTCTGCAACAAATGGTATTGGGAAAAACTGGACAGCAACATGCAAAAGAATGAAACTGGATCACCTTCTTACACTACACACAAAAATAAATTCAAAATGGATTAAAGACCTAAATATGAGTCTTGAAACCATAAAAATCCAAGAGGAGAACACAGAGAGTAACCTCTTTGACATAAGCCATAGAACTTCTTTCTAGATAGGTCTCCTGAGGCAAAGAAAAGAAAAGCAAAAATAAACTATTTGGACTTCATCAAAATAAAAACTTTTGTACCAGGGAGAGCCTGACCCCAATGCCCCCCTAGAATGTGTCATCCCCTGCCCCATATATTCTTTCTCTCTGGTACATATTAACTCTTATTTTATCTTTTCATGTTCTATATGCTGTTTATTATTTGTTTTAAATAATATTACTTGTTTCCAGTTGGAAAAAAAAGGCAACCTACTGAATGGGAGATGTTTCACAAATGACATACCTGATAAAGTGTTAGTATCCAAAATTTATAAAGAGCTTATCAAATTCAACACCCAGAAAACAATCCAATTTAAAAAATGGACAGAAGACATGAACAGACATTTTTGCAAAGAAGACAATACAGATGGCCAATAGATACATGAAAAGATGTTTGACACCACTCATCATCAGGGAAATACAAATCAACACTACAATGAGGTATCACCTATACCTGTCAGAATGGCTTACCTCAACAACTCACGAAACAACAGATGTTGGCAAGGATGTGGAGAAAGGGGCACCTTCTTATACTGTTGGTGGGAATGCAAACTGGTACAACCACTCTGGAAAACTGTATAAAGGCTCCTCAAATTTAAAAATAGAATAACCCTACAATCTAGCAGTCACACTAGTAGGTATTTACACAAAGAATCCAAAAACACTAATTTGAAGGGGTACATGTACCCTGATATTTGTAGCAGCATTATCTACAATAGCCAAACTATGGAAGGAGCCCAAGTGTCCATTGACTGATGAACGGATAAAGAAGATGTGATATCCATCCATCTGTCTGTCCATCCATCCATCCATCCATCCATCCAATGGAGTACTACCCAGCCATAAAAAAGAATGAAATCTTACCACTGACAACAATATGGATGGAGCCAGAGAATAGTGCTAAGCAAAAATAACTCAGAGAAAGACAAATACAATATGATTTCAATCATATGTGGAATTTAAGAAACAAAATATATGAGCAAAAGGGGAAAGACAGAGAGAGATGTGAACCAAGAAACAGACTTAATTATAGAGAACATACTAATGGTTACCAGAGGGGAGGTGGGCAGGGGTGGGTTATTAAGGAGTGTACTGGTTATGGGGAGTACCAGGTGATGTATGGAAGTGTCTAATCACTACATTGTACATCAGAAACTAATATTACACTGTATGTTAACTAAATGGAATTTAAACAAAAACATGTAAAAGATACATAAGTAAAATCTCTGATTTTCTTCGCCACCCAGCCCTGCTCCTATAATTGGCCTCCACATGCCAGAGTAAGAGAGCACCTAATCCTCCCCAGCATGATCCTGTGGACAGGTGAGCTTTGTAAACATTGGCTGTGAGGTCTTCTGGCCTCACCCGCTCTCTGAGGATGCAGCAACTCACCTTCCCCACCTGTTTCCCAGGCTAACCTCCATTTTGCTGCTGATGGAAGGGCTCACTGTTGGCTGTTACTTGTGGGAGTAGAGAAGGAGGCTTACAACACAGTGCCAGTGCACCAGAGGGCCAGGTGCCACTCACCAGAATCTGATCGGGCACGGCGTACTTGGCGATCTTGGTGGCCACTGCAGATCTGAGCTCCTTCAACACGGCGTCTGTGTCACCTGTGTCATCCTTCAACACGATGAAGGCAAATGCAACTGAAAGGAGTCAAAGGTTTGGGGTGTGTTCAACCATGAACCATCTCCCAAGGCAGAGCATTGTACACAAGTCATCATATATCTTAAGGAACTATAAATCATGTATTGGTGACCCGTAACAGCCTCTTCCTTTAGCCCTAAAGATGCATTTCCATTTCATCCAAAGTGGAAAGCGATTCTTTTTTTTCTTCTCAAAGTGGAAGCGATTCTAAGAGCTCTTATGAGCAGCCCAGTGAAGTCAACATGTAGATGAGAGCTCCCTTCAGCTCTGGTGTTGACTGGAAGGGGATGTCACCTTGGAGGTGTGACTTAACCTCTCCTGCTACACTTGTGCCTGTGAAGTAGCCCATAATGTGGGTTCACAGGAGACGTACTACCCAATCCTTTGACATGGTGCATGAGAACATAGCACGTGCCACTTTGGGTATGTGTCCAAAATGGTGGGCCCTAGCCACAGTAGCTATTTAAATGTAAATGAAATTAAGGTTAACATGTAGTTCCTGGGTGGCATGGGCCATCTGTAGCTTGTAGCTACTGTCCTGGACAGCGAGCTCCATCCTGGCTGGAAGCTTGGCTGGGCGGTGCTGACCAACCCATATTTTACCAGAAACACTAGGTTTCATTTGTCAATAGCCTACCATGTTCCAGAAAGGATTAACAGTGGTTCTCACAGGACTCTACATTTCTTTTCAATCCACCTGGGATAATCTTGCATATGTGAGACACAGAGATTGAATTCCATTGTTTCTCCACATGAGCCATCCCAGCAGCACTGTGAACAGTCTATCTTCCCTCAAGGACCTGCAGTGCCCCTTGCATACATGAAGTGCCTGCATACATTCAGCCTGTGTATACCTGCACCAATCCAATCCCATCTTAATTAATTCTCCCCATGGCACACACCACCTAACCTATTATGTAGTTTCCTCATTGCTTGTGTTTACTCCCTATTGTCTGTCTCTCCCCTCCACACCTTGACCCTCCAGCGTGTAAGCTCTGTGAGTCAGGGACTTCTGTTCCTCGCCAAGTCTGGGTCCTAATCAGACAAGACCGGATCAGGAACTCTCGTCAGCCAGACCACGTGCAAACATAGGGAGTGGGAATAAAGAGGTAACCAATAGATATTGCTGTTGTTCGTGTATTATGAATGCATAGGTACTCAAATGCGTCAGAAATCAGAAAAATGTGTATCATCATAAGCATGATACAGACATTCTCCCCAGCAGCCTGATGGGTAGTAGAAGGCCTACTGATCCCAGGGTGACTTGGGCTGTGGCTTCTGTTAATGGGGATGCAAGCTGACCCAAGGCCTCTGAGTCTCACATGAGAGGACCTGTTTCTATCCCCTCCCTCCTTTCCCTCCTACCCCTGACTGCTCTCATGCATTCCAGTCTCCTGCTAAGGAAGAAGCCAGCCTCATGGACATATGCTTCCCAGGGAAAGTGAAAAATGAGTTTTCAAGTGTTCAAAGAGGACGCCTGGGTGGGTCAATCTCTTAAGTGTCTGCCTTCTGCCCAGGTCATGATCCCAAGATTCTGGGATCAAGTCCTGCATTGGGCCCCTTGCTCAGCAGGGAGCCTGCTTCTCCCATTGCCTGTCACTCCCCCTACTTGTGCTCTCAATCTCTTTCTCTTTTCTTCCCTCTTTCCCTCTGTCTCTCTGATAAGTAAATAAAGTCGTCTTTTAAAAAGTGTTTACATGAATATTAAATTTTACAGTGGGTCAATTTAGATAAGGTGTTTGAGTAGTTAATGGAACTGTAGCACACAAATGTGGCGGGAAGGCTGATGACCCCACGGCATGCTGAAACAGAGGATGCCCCTGACAGCAAGTGGGCAAGAGTGCCAGGGTGCTTGGCCAGGCAGTGTAGGATGGCCTGCCCAGCAGTGTGGCATATAGTCAGCAAGCATCCAGGTCACACCAGGCCAAGTGAGTGTGACCACCATGCACTGGGCATTACAATACTCAGGTGACCCTGACCCTGCCCAGACCCACCCACTTAGACACTGGGAGACTTTAGAATAAGGGGTGTCTTCAAATAAAGACTATTCTGGTTATCATTCAGTAGCTGCAGTGGGAACCACAGGTTAGATTCTTCCAAAAAGAATCCCAGAGCTGTACAAGGGCCCACACCAGGGTCTGTCTTGTCTGCCAGCCCCCATAGCAGCTGCCTGGGGCACTGTGCCCGAGCACGTGCAAGGAGATGCTGTGAGCAGGACTGTGTATTTCATGGGCACCCTCCATAAAATGAGCTGCCATGCACACGTGGACAGAGGAGGAAACTCCCAAGATCAGCAGGGGCCCACTAGGTCCTAGCTCCTGTGGATGTGTGCCCTTAAAGGACAGCAGAACTAAGACATTTCAGAAATCGGACCCTTGTCTAACATACATGCTATCAAGTATCCTCACCAAAAGTCTCTACCTGGGACAGAAGAAAGCAACAGCTTGATGCATACAAAACCCCGACCACCCATTCCCAGAGTCCGTTCCTTTTACAAAGTGCCACAGTGTGTGTGAGACCAGGAATGAGGAGCACCTTCGGTGGGCACTCACCTTCTCCTTTGATGTCATGGGGATAGCCAATGACAGCGGTCTCTGGCACAGCAGGATGGTTAGCCTATTTAGAACACAAAACAAAACATGCAGATGAACCAGCTGCCTGAGTTAGCACATAGGTCAATCCAAGGCCTCCCGGAGCTACCCAAGCAAAGGAGGCCCAACTGTGCTCACCATCGCGTCCTCGATCTCTGCAGTCCCCAGCCTGTGGCCGCTGATGTTGATGACGTCGTCCATCCGCCCTGTGATCTGGTAGTAGCCACCTTCTGTCCGGTACGCCCCATCACCAGTGAAGTAGTGGCCTGCACCACAGTGGGGTGCAGTGGTATTCAGAGGTATGCAGAGGTATTCAGCAGCAATACCTCTGAACCAGGACCGAGCAGGGCTCCCATCCATACATGAGGGACACAGCAAGACAGACATCTTGACCTCACTCTATGGAAGAAATCTGCAAAACCCCAGCTCTGTTGACTTCCTGCCTCTCCACCCTTCTGCCAACCCCTTGCAGAGACACTTTTCTAGTTGGTACCATCTGGCTGTGTGCTAGAGAAAGGGCAGTGGCTCCGAATCGGCAGAGTTCTGACCACATCACAGCTGCAAACATCTGAGGAGTAGATGATAAGCAAAGAGCACACCCAAGCAGTCCCCAAAGTGAGGCTCATTCACAAACTTGAGAATGAAAATGAAGGGTTCCAACAGGCACAATGTGTATATAACCTTCCAGCCCAATGACATAAAGCAAACTAGGAAAAAAATGAAAAGTAAGCCAGAAGAAAACTTGCAGTTAGACATCAGGCCAGTTTTCTGGAGTGGTTTCTTCATTCTTCCTTCCTAGTAGCCTAAGGTGTGGTGTGCACACCAAGGGGTGGGTGCTTCAGGCTCTGCATGCAGCCCCACTTAAACCCCAGGGACGCTGCCCACTCCAGAGACCAGGAGGCTCAGAAAGCTGAGGGGGAGGGGCAGGACTCCAACTCCAAAGTGTTACCGCACTACACTCAGTCATCATTACCTTAAAGACATCTTCTGAGCCTATGATCCCCAAGGTGTGGAGAAATGCATGATACAATCCATTTTAGCTGGCTCACCTGGGTAAGGCTTGAAGTAGGCCTCCATGAATCTCTTGTGGTTTCCATAGATGGTTCTTGCCATGCCTGGCCAGGCCTGGGACAGGCACAGAGCCCCAGAGACATTACCACCCTCCACGACCTCTCCCTGTGGACCCAGAGACCCATGTATGAGAGAACGCGAAGATTCTGCTTGAGAAGCAAACAATTAATAATGTTCTTCTGAGAAATGACAGATGGAAGTACCAGAGAAATACGTGAAAACAGGAATGTGAAAAATGACAAGCGTGCCCCAAAAGGAACTGCCCTTCTCCTCTGCAAGAATCCAGCCTGAGATGGAGGTCCAGGAGGACGAGGGCTCACTCTACGCAGGGATTTCAAGTGTATGTCCTGGAGGAGACGCTGCAGTGAACACTCACCCTTCTGCCACCCACCAGAGCTGGGCCTGTGTAACATGAAATAGTGGGCAGGGGAGGCCAGGAAGGCATACAGGAGCACCAGGAGCTCAACAGGGCAAGCACACAGAAGGGGATGCCTTCACCAGGCCTTACCTTCTCGTCCATGAGCACTGGGACAATGCCAAAAAAGGGCCTCATTGCCATGCCAGGGAGGATCTCTGCTCCTTCTTCTGAGGGCCGTGGCGCAATGCAGATGCCACCCGTTTCTGCAGGGAAAATAGAGAAGAAGTGCACACTGGACCCAGGAACTACTGAGATGTTTTATCTAGACATGCCATCAGGGGTCCGCAATGGACACACAAATGCTGCCCCGAGGTGGGAGATGGGTGTTTATCCCTATTTGGCCCCAGTGACACAAAGATATCTTTCTGAGGCAAGACCAGACTTGGGTTCTGCGGAAATAAGATGTGGGCCCAAAGCGGAGGGGTCAGTCCCAGGAGCTGGGGCACTCCACAGGGACAGGTGCTGCTTCCCCTCATCCTCAGCTCTGCAGAAAAGGACAGAGTCCACCTGCTTGGACAGGAAGACAGAGGAAATGAACTGCTTCTGGGCCAGTGCTCCCCACCCCCACACTCTAAATAATGAAAAGCAATGCCCACAGTTCTGTTCTCAAGTATTTTCTTTGGCATTCCCCTCTCTCAGCCTGCATGGAAATGCCTCAGGAGACTCAGTTGCAGAAAGCCTCCATTCTGAGCCTTCCCAAATGGAGAATGGAGCTATTTGCATTGCCTCACTTTCTGGCTTCTTGAAGAACAAGATCCCAGTTGGCTACATTTATTACATCAGTGGTGGTCTCTTGCCCTAAACATCCCAGTAAGTCAGATACCCCAGAGGACAGAGGGCAGAGAAAAACCAAATGGCACAGAAAAACAAAGTGCTTTCCCACTAAAATCTAAATTTAGACTCTGGTCCCTTACAGTCAGCTCATTTGCATCGGTTGTACTTGTTTTGGGCATGCGGGCCCAGCAGGAAAATGACCGTTTAGCTAAGCACCTACTACCTATCAGGCCTCAGACAACATACAGCAGTTCTATCACCTCCCTCCATCCTCATAGGGCCTGTAGTGGAGCACCCCCACTTCACAAATGAGGAACCCAAGGCTCAGAGACGTCATTACATATCCCGAGTCCTCCAGCTGGAATCCCTCAGCCTGGCTCTGCCTCTCACTCCAGACACTGGGATTTCCAACCACCTGAGGGGCTGAGGCATTAGCGGTGTTGGATGGCAATCGCAGAGCCTCACTCATACTTGACCCTCCAAGACTCGGGCTCGGCCACATGTTCTCACGTGCTATCATACACCGCAAGTGATCCTGGCACCAGGTTCCGAAGGCATGCCTGGGCCCCTTCTCCTTGGGGACTCTCACCTGTCTGCCACCACGTGTCCACCAACGTGCATCTGCTGTCCCCCACCACCTTGTGGAGCCACTCCCAAGCCTCAAAGTTGATCGGTTCTCCCACTGAAACCACACACAAAAAGAGAAACAATATAATAGACCTCAATAAACCTGAAACCAAAAACTATAGGTTTCTACAGGGAAAACAGCTCTGTAATTTCCCTAAAGGACGTAAGAGGAAACTTGAAAAAACAGTGAGATTCATCAGATTTGTGGTGCCAAAAAATACAAATTACCAGATATTTTCACCATCAGGTCAAAAATTTTAAAAGTTGCCTAGAATATGAGAGAAATAAACCTTAAATAGCCTTAACCCACTAAACATCCCAGGCACCCCTCATTAAATTTTTTTTTTTTTTTACTTTTTATTTTATTTTATTTTCCGATTTTGGTCAGTAGCTTTCTATTTTTTTATTATGTTCAATTAGCTAACATAAAATACATCATTAGTTTTTGATGCAGTGTTCAATGATTCATTAGTTGTGTGTAACACCCTTATATGTAATTCCATGTATATGAACTGTCCAGAATAAGCAACTCTAGACAGACAGAAAGTTAGATTCATGGCGGTTTTAGAGTTGGGGTAGGGGAAAGGGCAGTTGGAAGAGATGGTGAGTGACTGCTAATGGGTTCAGGGTTACCTTTAGGAGTGCTGTAAACATGAAAAATGAGTAAGGGATAGGCAGGGCCAGGTAGGGAGAGAGAGGTAGGGGGCTACATGTTAGGCTTACCCAAAATCCCAGAAATGCTGAGGTGTGAGGAAACCAGAGATAAGGAAACAGAAGCAGACAACCATGTTTGCCTTAGATATCAGAGATGAGATATTCAAAGGAGAAGTAATCATCAGTGGTAAAAAAGATTTCAGTTCCCTGGTCGGTTTCCTATAGAAGACTGACCATGAAAGACTGATTGGCAGCCCAATCAGAATCCCTCTCCCTCTAGAGAGCTTTTTTCTTTCCTTCCTGTTCTCACCTTCACTTAATACACTTTCAGTTCACTTCACAAAAGAAAAAAGAAAAAAGAGAAAAAAAAAAAAGCAAAGTGAGAGAAACAGTACAGTACAGGAGCGTAATTTGGTATGCAGCTGGGAGAAACCGCATGTGTCTGTTAACACATAGCAGCGCACACACCTGCTACGACTACTTAGGAAGCTGTGGTGGAAATCTACTATAGCTACACCTACACTTATCTTATTCTCAAGAACATCACTCCTGGCCTATAGAAAAGAAAGCAGATGTGTTCACACACAAGGAGGATCACCGCAGTTAAAAACCATAAGTGCCATTAAGAAGAGGACAGAGAAGTAAACCATCAGTGTCCACGAGATACACAGCACAAGAGCACAAGAACAGAACCGCAGCCACCCTCAGCAGGGCTGCCCAGATAGTTGCAGCCCTGCAGATGCAGGAGCCGCATAGGCCGCCTGAACCCAGCTGTGCAAAGTTCAAGGACAAGCACATCAGTCCCTGCATGGCATGGTCAAAAGGTGTGTGTGAGGGGATGGTGGGTGGTTACTGACTGGGAGGGGCCATAAGGGAATGTTCTTTGGTCTGGAAATTTCTAAGGCTTGATCTAGGTGGCGGTTTTAGATACATGTACAACAGTTGGTGGTTGAACATCACAGGGGTTGGGGTGCCAGCATCCTAGGCAGCCAAAAATCTGAGTATAACTGGGACTTTGTTTATATATAACTAAGTTAAGCAAAACTTAGCTACTGATAGCCTGCTGTTGATTAGAAGCCTCACCAATAACATAAACATTCACCCCACATTTTGTATGCTGTATGTATCAACATATTGTATTCTTACAAGAAAGTAAGACAAAGATAAGAAAAAAAAATTAAGAAAATCATAAAGAGGGATGCCTGGGTGGCTCAGTCATTAAGAGTCTGCCTTTGGCTCAGGTCATGATCCCGGGGTCCAGGGTTCAAACCCCACATCGGGCTCTCTGCTGAGTAGGAATCCTGCTTCTCCCTCTCCCTCCCCCTGCTTATGTTCCCTTTCCTGTTCTCTCTCTCTATCAAATAAATATATCTCCACCTTATAACAGTTAGAATGGCCAAAATTAGCAAAACAGGAAAGAACATGTGTTGGAGAGGATGTGGAGAAAGGGGAACCCTCTTACACAGTTGGTGGGAATGTGAGTTGGTACAGCCACTTTGGAAAACAGTGTGGAGATTCCTCAAGAAATTAAAAATAGAGCTTCCCTATGACCCTGCAATTGCACTACTGGGTATTTACCCCAAAGATACAGATGGAGTGAAAAGAAGGGCCATCTGTACCCCAATGTTTATAGCAGCAATGGCCACGGTCGCCAAACTGTGGAAAGAACCAAGATGCCCTTCAACGGACGAATGGATAAGGAAGATGTGGTCCATATACACTATGGAGTATTATGCCTCCATCAGAAAGGATGAATACCCAACTTTTGTAGCAACATGGACGGGAATGCTGAGTGAAGTAAGTCAAGCAGAGAGAGTCAATTATCATTTGGTTTCACTTACTTGTGGAGCATAACAAATAGCATGGAGGACTTGGGGAGTTAGAGAGGAGAAGGGAGTTGAGGGAAATTGGAAGGGGAGGTGAACCATGAGAGACTACGGACTCTGAAAAACAATCTGAGGGTTTTGAAGGGGCAGGGGGTGGGAGGTTGGGGGAACCAGGTGGTGGGTATTAGAGAGGGCACAGATTGCATGGAGAACTGCGTGTGGTGCAAAAACAATGAATACTGTTATGCTGAAAAGAAATTTTTAAAAAATCTTTAAAAAAATATAAGAAAATCATAAAGAAAATACATTTACAGTCCTATACTGTATTTATTGAAAAAAATCCATGTGTTAAGTAGGTCCCACACAGTTCAAGCAGATGTTGTTCAAAGGTCAACTATGTGTATAATATAACAACTGCTATGTATATATGCCCCCCCACACACAAATAAATGGCTTTCTACCCTAGGACTCTACAACCCAACTTCTCAGTGTCTACCCACTGTAATCTCCAGGTGTGTGTCCCCCAACCAAGATTTCATATGTTGACATCTTAACCCCCAAAGATGATAGTATTGGGAGGTAAGGACTTTGGGAGGTCATGAAGCACTCTGGAATGGGGTTAGTGTTCTTACAAAATAGACCACACAGAGTTCCCTCTTCCCCCCCACTCACGTGAGGACATAGGGAAAAGGTACCATCTACAAACCCAGGAAGGGGGCCGTCCCTAGAAGACAATCATGCTGGCACCTTGATTAGGGACTTCCCAGCCCCAACAACTGTGAGAGATAAATTCATGTTGTTTATAAGCAACCCAGTCAGTGGTGCAGCCACAGTGGCTAAGCTATGACCCTAATGAAACAGCCATGTAAGACTGGCACTCAGCCAGAATCGACCAGCTTACACATACCACTGCTAGAACAGTGAAACACTCCCACTCTGGTTGCCTCTTGCTCAGGACGACCCACGACGCGCCGCGGCCTGACCTGGCCAGGGGCTCCCATGCTGGTCACATGGGGGCTGGTTGTTGTATGCATTACTCCTGCACTCACCCACACCCACAAGGACGTTAAGAGGCTGCCATGAGGTACACTGAGAAACTGCCAGCAGCCCAGATCTCCAACCACAGGGGCAAGACCGCCAGACCATGATCATGTTTACGTGAAAGCAGACATCTTAGAACCATACTGTCTCTCACGGGAACATGACTGTGCAGAAGGGCTCAAAAGGGGCACAAGCAGCATGGTTGCCTGGAGCCACGCTCACGGAGGATGTCATACTTGACAGTGTTCCAATTGTTTCTTTTTCTCAGTAAGAGAACTATGTGTCACTTGTGAAATTAAAAGTTAAAAAGAAGTGTAAAGCAAATCTTGGGGTAAAAGTCCTGAGGAAGCTGGGTTCTGCTGACTGGTAGGATTAAATGAAGTCAATTCGCCCGTAGCGTGGTGTGCTGTGAGGACTAATTCAGATGTCGGGAAGCAGCCAGAGCGGCAGAGCCTCAGTGGGGGACAGCACCACATGGGCTCTGGCCAAGCATGCAGCTTACTGGTCCACATTGCTCCCATGTGAGCAGGTGCCCAGTGCTGTTTGTCTGCCTGCCAGCACTACTTAGTAACAACCAGGTTCCAAGGGAACCCCTGTAGCACTCTCCTCCTGGCACTGGTTACATGGCAGGAAAGTGCCCACAACACCAGCAAAATACAGAGAGTCTGGAGAAGGCTCTGTGTGTGCTCCCTGTTGCCAAGCTGCTCCATGCCTGGTCTAGGAGAGGAAGTGGGTCTGGTGACGTATGGAGTGAGGACCCCAGAAGCCTGTCTGGCTAAGGGGATGCCCGGATGAGGCAGCTTTGAGCTAGGACGGGCTCCCCCACTCTAAGGCAAGTGTTGGGCACCTCCTTCTGAAGCACTTGGAGCATTTACCCTGTCACTGGGGTCCTTGTGAGTCTTCCTTAGCAGAGCACGTCTGGAAACTCAAACCTCCCTTCACCACTAACCTGACCTAGCTCCTGGGCCCACTTAGGTGGTCTGCAGATGGCACCTGGAGGATCTGAGTTTCTGTGGCCCTCCACCTGCCCTCAGGTCCCAAGCACTGCCAGGCCCAGAGTGCAGGAGCACCTCACAGCCCCAGCGTTGGAGGGTAGGTGTTCTCCAACCACATGACTCCCTTCACGACATGCAGGCTTCACCCTCCACAGAGGGAATGTGCCAAGAGAGGCATCTCAGACTCACCACTCTCCGCCCTGTTCCCCTACTGACAGCATGTGTAGGGGCAGAAATGACAGGAGTCAGGAAAAGGAGACAGAAAGGGCTTGGGTACCCTCCACCTCACCATATCACCTGAAATAACCCCACAACCTCTTTCCAAAGTGCATTCATGGGGCTTGGCCACCTCTGTCAAAATCACAAGTGGAGATAATCTTGGATCTCGAAACCCTCTGCTTTGGAAATATCTACAGCAAGAGCAACACACAGCACAGTGTGCTTACCACAGTCCTTGGGGGTTGTCGGCCCCCAGCACAGGGGAGCACCTTCGTGACCCACAGTCAATTCCCCTCATACTGCAATCCCATGCGGCCACTAAAGAAGGGCTTGAGCTTCTTTACCAGGTTTTCATAATAAAGATGAAGCACAGAAACGTCTGGAATGTTGAGCCCCAGGCCACGATCAGCCAGGGCCTCCAGGAAGCTGCTTACGGGCAGGGACCTCTGTTTCCTATTTAGCCTGGCACTGTTTGAATTCACCACAGACACAGCCACACAGCCTTCATGATTAAAGCCATCTGGAATCCTTCACTGGCTCTACTCTACGGTGGGTCACTCACCTGACCCCAGGGTCCTCAGGGAAGAGCGGTCATACTTCTTCACCCAGGAGTCGCCATATTTCAACAGCAGCCGGACAGCCGTCGGGGCCCCATAGAACTGATTGATCTTTAACCTCTGCACCGTCTCCCAGTATCGACCTACAGAAGGGCCCAAGTTCACTGTCAGTCTGTGTCTACCACACGTTATCTAACTTATTTAGAAATCAGTCAACAGTTACTGTGCACTGGATACAGGCAAATACCTGTGTTCACAGAAATGGAATCCCAACGACCCATTGATGAAATGGGAAGGGAGCCCTCTGAGAAGGGGCTCCCCGTGGCAATCATCTCCCAGCATACCCCCCATCCAGGGCCAGCACATTTGGCAATAGCCTCCATCTGGCTCTGGATGGCTGCATTCACAGGGTGTTACCCAAAAGATACAGCAAGGATCAGTTCAAAGAGGTATCACTGTGAATTTTAAAAATAACCCATGCCGTACTGACATAGAACTTGTGTTCAGTCACACCAAAAATGGTCTCTAAAGGGGTTACTGGTGCTTCCCCTGGCACAGCGGCAGCCACCACTGAGCGAGCCCTGGGGAGCAGGGCAATTCTCTTAGCACTTACTCACCTGATTCCCCACAATCCCCCACAACTAGCCACCATGGCTCTACACACAGAGTGAGCAGAGCTTCGAGGGGCTGAAGTGACATGCCTGAGATCACATCTAAGATGGCCTGCACATTTATCTGAGAGTGCATCCTAGTCCATCAGGAAGCTGGAGAGGAGCAGGGGAGGTGACAAAGAAGTTCCACACACATCACTGTTAGCACCGTGGAGGGTTTGGCAAGAGCCTCCTGGCAGAGCCACCACCATTCCATCGCATTACAACAAATTCTTGGGGTTTTGTGCTGCCTCAGAGGAAGATGCCAAAGTGAGCAAGATGTGGGTCCTCAAAGTGATCTCCATGCACGGACGTGGCTCCAGGCCACAGGCAATACTGTCTGACAGAGAGCACAGGCACAGAGCTGGATAAAGTCCCCTCTGTCTTGGGTAATGGGAGGTTGGCAGCTGTCCTGAGGGTTGAGGAAGGGCTGGATCTGGTTAGGTGGCCAGAGAGGAGAGAGGAACAGTGCTAAGGGGATGGCCCAAGGCACCCAGTTTGCTAGGGGGACAGGAACGCTGGAGTGGGCTGTCCTGAGATGGCTTTCAGTGACAAATCTATGACTATCTGATCCTACTGCAGACCCCACCCCTAGCCCCAGCCCACCTCCCAGGGCGAAGAATTTGGCAGCTATGCCACAGGACCACAAGGACCACAGCCGGGCCAGATCAAAGACCTCTACCCCACCCTCCTGTGAACTTCTCTTTCCTCCAGCTCCCTCGGGGGGACCCTGTGTGCATCCCCAGTACTCACCAGCATCAGGGTAAACCGGGGTACTCTCAAAAAGGACACTGGTTGCTCCATTGCACAGGGGTCCGTACACCACATAGCTGTGTCCTGTGATCCAGCCAATGTCGGCCACACAGCCGAAGACGTCACCTGGCCGGTAGTCAAACACAAGCTGCAGAAATAGAAGAGGCCATCAGGAGCCTGTCACCCCACATTCCCACAGGTCACTAACACTGTTCTGTAAATGCAAAACACAGCTGCGCCTAAGGCTATTAAGAGCAGGAAAAACAAGTGCATTGCTGGGGCTCTGTGCAGCTATAGCAGTGACAAGACAGTTACTGTCACCCACAACACGCTGACTCTCGCAGGCAACAGTGAAAGAAGCCAGACTCCAGGTGTATGTTGGGTGAGCCCCAGCCAACCAAAGCTAATCTGTATGCTGGAGGTCATGCAAGTGCCGGCCCTGCTGGGGGGGTTTTGGGGGGGCTTTCATGCCTTTAAGAGCTGGAGATACCCCACATCTGGATGCAGGTGGTGGCCACAAGTGTACAAAATACCATCTAGTTATAAGTCTAAAATAAGGGCACCCTGCACTAGTTATATCACAATCTTCTTAGAGCCCTTAAAAATTACAAAAACATGAAAGCCAAAAAGATGCCTCAAGCATCATCAGCTTCTGAGAGCCTGAGCAGAGAGACTATGTGTCTCCTGTATTCTCACCACAGGGTCCCACCAGAGCCTGAATCTGAATGTCCCTTTTCAGGAAACACAGAGGACAAAGGGATAAAACTGCTGGGTGCCACAGAAAAGTGTAAGGAAACAGAAGGGACAGAGAAACAACAGGTTAAAAAAGCCTTAAAAGACATCTCAAAAAAGCGTCAGCAGGCAAGAGTAAGCTATAGGATCAGGGGACACATACTGGGTGACAAAGCTAGAAGAGGGGAAACATGGGACCATGACGCTATCAGTCAGGATACAGGGAGGGGCTGTAGTCAGACAGGGAGGAAGGGCTTATGTGACCAAAGTGGCGTTTGCCTTTTCATAATTCTTCAAGCCACACACTTGATTTGGATGGTTTTCTGGATTCTACTCTGTATTGTTTTCCAATGAAAAGATTTTCTTTTAAATCTTCGGGTGAGTGGCCCAGTTTCTTGCTGCCCCAAATGAACACTGAGATTCTCCAGGAGTCCACATACAGCACAGTGGTCTTGAGACAGCCTGGGCCCTGTGCAGCTGTGACCCAAGGGGGAGGGATGACTCTTTCAAGGAGGACTGTGTTTTCACTGTCGTGGAGAATCAGGATGCTGACCTCCTAAGCCCCACAGCATTCAGGGACCAAAAGAATTTTTAGTACAACTTGGACCCAAACTGCCAACTCTTCCCTGGGGCTGGAGATATCTCTCCCTACAGTTCTGGGAACGGGAACAAGTGCCTGTGGCCAGCCGTGCTCCAAAGGGCCCAGCAGGCAACCCTGAGTTCCCACCCCCGTGGGAACCAATAGAACCAACTATCCTTTTCCCTGAAGAACCAATGGTCCTAATGTCCTTTACATGTGTTCATGCTTTCATCTACAAAAGGCTGAAAATTTCTATTCCTAATGCTTCAAAAAAACATCTCTTATTGAAGAGAAATTCAAAAGATACCTATACCCTGACTTCTTTTGCTCATATAGACTGGGTTCTGGTAACAAGTGGAAAACACAAAAAAGAATCTCTCACCACATTTATAGCTTCCCTAATGTTAACTGTACTAAAAACTGGTGGAAAAAATTTGATCTACTCTGTGAAGTTCTTGGTATTTGCTCTTAGTAGTTATATTTTTCAAGGTATTTTTATTTACATGATGTACCCACCGAAAGCTGAGGAAAGGTGGGGTTTTCCAGAGAACACTAAGGTCAAGAAGGTTCTGTGGCATATTCAGGTGACCCAGGAAGCAGAAGACAACTGTTTTATTATTCATTTGGGCTCAAGTAATACCTGTCTGCTCTGCCTAGTTCTGTACCACATCCATCTTGCGGGCTCGCTTTCAACATTGTTAGCCCTGGGTGTGGGTGGCTGACAGTGGGATCAGTACATTGCCACTCAGAGACTGTGTCATGTGCAGTGTGCATGCCTTCTACCTGTCTCCCAGCCCCTGCTGCTTGCCACATTCATTTCATGAGATTCACCTCCTATGTGAATAACCCTGGCCAATCAGTACCTTCCTCCCCAACCCCCAGCCACAGTGACTGGGTCCAAATGGGGGCCTGGACTTTGGTGGGGCTAGGAGGCTCTCTCCAGCCACTGGGAGGAATGTGGTCAGCACAGAGGAAGGGAGCCAAGGAAGGAAAGACAGCACCACCCAGGACCAATGTCTGAGCCCTTCTTGGATGAGCCTGGGCTTGCTGGTCACCAGGCCAGTCACTTCCCCTTTGCTGCTGGTACCAGCTAGAGCTGAGTTTCAATTTTTGCAGCAGTCAGGTCCATAAACACTATCTTGAAACCAAATCCTCCCTAGGAAATGTCAACTATTCCTCAAGTGATCAGGGATGCCCATTAAACCACAAACTCCCCCCAACCCACCCACATTCAAATCAGGCCTGTTTTTTAAATGCATTTATGAGAATAAAAGCATGTCACACCATGTTCTTTATAGGCCCTAAAGGGTGGTCCACTATAACACAATTCCCACATAATGGACTTAGATTTCCTTAAGAAAAGTAAATCTTTTTTCTAATTTTACTTTTAAAATGTGGCCCCAGTGATCCAAGCCCAGAATACCTTTAAGGGCATATGAAAATGTTTTACTTTCTTTAAACACCAGAAAAAAAAGAAAAAAAAAAAAGATCTACTAAGTAGAAGTAGACATTTAATATGTAAAAGTAGCATATCCATCTCTATACCAACTCAGTTGTAAAATATGATTTTTTACATTTCTTATGGATGAAGGGGCCCAGGAGGGCACTTAGGTGCTTACACCTGGGCCCCTGAGCATCAGAACACAGCTGTAGCAAAAGGAGCATATTGGGCCTGGGGAGAGCCAGACTCCTCCAGAGCAAACGATGGCAAGGACACAGGGGCAAAGGGGCTAAAGGCCAGCAGTGAGCCTCAGATTAGAGACCTGGACTCTTTCAACAAGCACAGAAACTCGGGCCCCACACCCACCTATGCAGAGTGCCAGTGTCACAACTTAGAGCACCCCACTCCCAAACATACTAGGAGAAACATTAGGCCCTCACACATACAGGCTCTAGGTTATAGCAGGAGTTCTAGCCCTAACCCAGGCTCTGAAGGCCCCCTACCCAGAGCCCAGCCACAAAGGCGTGACTCCTCCCACCCTCAGCCTCCCCCAACAAGGCACATACCCGGTGTGTCAGGGCGGCATACAGCAGGTAGCCCGCCTGAGTGTGGACGAGTCCCTTGGGGGTCCCAGTGCTCCCCGAAGTGTACAGCAAGAAGAGCATGTCCTCACTGCCCATGCTCTCTGGGGCACACACAGGGTCCTCCTTGGCCATTTCCTGGAAGGGGGAAGACATACACAGTCCCATCCAAGGAAGTTAACCTCTGCCCCCATTCACCCTCTCTGAAAATACCTCTCACCTGATACCTAAAGGACTTGGCAGACTGGGTTCAGTTTGCCTTTTCTATCCTACCTTAGTTCAACTCCAGATGCAGGGAACACAAAGGGAAGGATCCAGTCATTTCTATTACACTGTTTCTATTACACTGTTTCAGTACATTTGCTGCATCTGAGTTCCAGCTCCCCAACCACAATATAAGCCCATCAGATACCACTGGGGAACCCTGAGCACATTTAGGGGACCCAGGTTGAAAACCCAGTGTTTTCAACCTGGGTTGAACTCAGACCCAGTGTACCCAATAATTACCCCTCCTCCTCCAACTGTACAGAGCAAAGCAAACACACCTGCTCAAGGGGGATGTCCCGATGACCCATGTGGACCTTGTTGTCTGTCCTGTGAGCCACCAGGACATGCTGGATGGTTGGGCAGTGCTTCACAGCTTCATCCACGATCTTCTTCAGCTCCACCACGCGCCCTCCCCGAAGTCCTTGGTTGAAGGTGATGACTACCTTGCACTTGGCTAATTCATACAAACAGAGATTTATGGTCAATTTCCTTCCCACTTTGAGCTTCACAGCCCAGGGTGAGAAGCCACACAGTCCAGGCCTAAACATGTGATAGACAAAGTCCATTCTTTTTTTTTTTTTTAAAGATTTTATTTATTTATTTATTTATTTGACAGAGAGAAATCACAAGTAGATGGAGAGACAGGCAGAGAGAGACAGAGGGAAGCAGGCTCCCCGCTGAGCAGAGAGCCCGATGCGGGACTCGATCCCAGCACCCTGAGATCATGACCTGAGCTGAAGGCAGCGGCTTAACCCGCTGAGCCACCCAGGTGCCCCGACAAAGTCCATTCTTGAGCAAAAGAGTCCACAAAATGGGGGGATCTGGCTTCCTTGCAATCTTTGGCTGAATGCAGAAGTACCAGGCCTTTTCACAGCTCTAAGGGGGACACTTCCATCAGTCCCTGCCATGCGCTGGGGGGCTTTCCCAGGTGAGGGGCCATCACACTGTCCTCAGCCACAGCCACTATGGTGTCAAAGCAACACCAAGATGCAGAGACCAAGAAAACTGGACAGCCAGAGATCAAGCCCCAATGTGTCCTGTGTGGCCCCTGTCCTGTCCAGGGATAAGAAGCTTCAATGCCAGAAAACAGAGGCCACTCCCAGTGGGTGCCAGGAGTTACAGGCCCCCACCCTTGCCTTTAGCAGATGGCCCTCCAGGCTCCACACCTGCTATTCAATGACCTGGCTAGGCTTGAACAGGCTCAGGGCAAGGATGGGAAGACTGAACCTTCCATAGCAGACCAAAGGTAAGGCCCTGAGCAGGATACAGACACAAACTAGGCCTCAGAACCATAGGCAAAGGAATGAGATCCCACTTCATGCCTCAACCTGGGATGACCCAAAAGAATCAAGGCTGCAGTGGGCTATTCTCTAACTGGCCCCTAATGGAAGAGCCCAGAACAAATACCCAGTTTTAGTGCTGACCAGCAGGGACCCACACATCCTCAGACCTTTTATCACTCTGTACCAAGGACTTCTTCCAAAGCCACAGCCAGAAGAACTAAGGATTGCCCCAACCCCAGCAGCCTTCCACCAATGATTCATGGGTTGGAATATAAATAGTCCAACTCCCTCGCCCCCCAGAGGCCCATCCCTATGTGGTTCTATCACCTTCCAGGGCTCTCTAGGGGACTGAGCACCAGGAACCCACTGTGGAAGCTGGTCTACTGGATTTCTCTTCCCAGCCCCACTCCCCAGCACCCTAGACTGCTTCCCAGGACCACTCCCAAATGAACTGGCTACCCCTGAATGCTCATCTCAGGGTCTACTTCTGTGGGAGCCCTGACAGAGGTACCATCTCCTTCAGCTTTTCTGTCGGAAAAGTGCCTTCTAGCAACACACTCGTTCTTTCTTTATCCCAAGGGCCCTAGAGTTGACATGACCTTGAGAGCCACCGAAGAATTCTCTTAGCCCTTGGCTGGGTCACCCAAGGATCAGAGAAGTACTCTAGAGGCCTTGAGGAACACAGGAAAGTGTCATCCGGCTCTGCACAGCAGAGGAACCCAGCGGCACATTCTTTGCTCCTCAGACCTGGCCATTGGTCACCCTGGGGAAATAAAATCAGTTGGATGGAGTCCGTCAGAGATCACCCTGGCCTACATCCTGGGTGCTGAGATTGGTCCAGGACAACTCCTATGGGGCAAGAAGGGAGATAATCCAGCAGGTAGAAAGAACCTAGCCTCAAGGGGGTGAGAGACACCCTGGGGAAAGCAGTGGTCCCTGTCCATCCCAGGTGCATTATGTGGATTAGAGCTTCTCCATAGCCTACCATGGCACATGCCTTGTTCCTGGCTCTCATTTGTTGGAGGCTTTCCACCCAAGCAGTTCTCTAGGGCAGGAACCAGCATCGCATGCCTAGTCTCTAGGAGGTGCTTGGAGACGTGATACACTCTGTGGTTTCCCCTGAAGTTCAGTGGCGGGTACAGGGTTTGTGCACAGCATCAGGGCACAGGCCAGATCAGCATGACACTTTATCTGGAAAGCTTTGATTTTTACCTCCCTGGCTTTTGAGCAGATATTAGCATCTGTCTTCATTTTTTACTGCTCCTATAGCCAATTACCACAAACTTAGTGGCTCAGAAAACCCATATTTTATTTCACAGTTCTCTAGTCCAGTGAGCTTGGTGGGGTTCTTTTCTTGAGGTCTCATGCCCAAAATCAATGTGTGAGGGAACAAAGCTCTCATCTGGGGGATCTGGAGGAGACTCTGCTTCTGGGCTATTCAGGGTGTTGACAGAACTCAGCTCCATATAACTTCAAGACTGAGGTCCCCATTTCCCTCATTTTTCATTCTGTCAGCCAACAGTCATTCCTAGCCTTTAGAGCCACCTATATCCCCTGTCTTATGACATCCTTTATCATCAAAGCTAACAAAGGCAGATCAACTCCTTCTCATGCTTTGACCTCCCATTCTGCCACATGTCCTCTGCCTCCAGCCAGAGGAAGTTCTCTTCTTTCCAGGGCTTACATTTTTAGTTTGGGCCCACCTGGATAATCCCACCATTTCCGTGCTCATCCCATTTGCCAAGCTCTTTTGATGTGTTAAGTAACATATTCCCAGGTTTTGGGGGATTATGGTGCAGACATATGTGGGGGCCATTACTTGCTCCTCCCCCACAGTCTCTCAGAATCATTCTGCCCTCCACCCTCCCCATCATACTACACTCTCTTTCCACTCCTAATTCATCCTAAAGCAAGAGGGAATATAAAGGGAAGAGGAGTGGTTAGAGTCTGGAGGCCAGACCAGGGGACAGAAACTCTAAAATAGAACATATTGACTGAATGGCCGCCTAGCTCATGATGAGACCCTGGTGGCCATGCTAACACTCCCACCCCCGAACCCCAGTGATGGATTAAAGAGAGCTGAAAATTCTTCCATCTGGTCTCATACTACTTCTCAAGGAGAAATAGGGTGTTAGTGTCCCCCACCGTGAATTTGGAATGACCAGACTGGTTGGATCAATGCAGTACTAAAAATGAGGATATGTGTTTCTGAACCTGGCCTTTAGGGCAATTGGCACTTTCTACTTCCATCCAAGAGAAACTGTGAGCCGCCATGCAACAGTCTGACTGCCTGTGGTTGCCCAACCTGGTCATGCAAAGAGGCCACATGAAAAAGATGCTTCACAGCCCCCAACTATGCAAGCCAACCCAGCTTGCATCCCAGATATCATGGAGCAGAGAAAAGACATTCCCACAAGCCCATCTGATTCTTGCCCCCACAGAATCATGAAATAATTAAATTTATTCTTCTTAGCACTAAGTTTCGGAGTAGTTTGCTACACAGCAATAAATAACCAGCCACTCCTCTTATTGACCCAAGAGGAGGTAAACACCTGTCCTAACAGAGTCTTGCCATGGACTGACACCTGAATAGCTGGATGTGGAAGGTGTAGGTATTGGGTAAGAATCTCTTAATGACAAAATATAGAGAAAATTATAGCAGTTTCATCTGCTGAGGACCTCAGAGATGACCTGGCCCCTGTCCTTCTGTGGCCTTGTTGTATAGGATTCCTGAAGTTCTGGGACCTGTTCCAGGATCCAGCTACTAAATCTCCAAGGCCCAATGCTTTGAGCTTGTTTTAAAGAATCTTAACAGAAACACTTGGCAACCATGATAATATCCTCAGTAAAGGAAAGGATCAGCCTAGTGTAATGTGTTTTGTTTTGTTTTTAAGATTTTATTCATTTACTTGAAAGAAAGAGGCAGAAATAGTGACAGAGCTAATAAGAGACAGCAGGAGAAGGGAGGAGAGGAAGAAGCAGGCTCTCCGCTGAGCAGGGAGTCCAATGTGGGGCTCAATCCCAGGACCCTGAAATCATGACCTGAGCTGAAGGCAGACACTTAGCTGAGCCATCAAGGTGCCACAGCCTAGTGTAATGTTAAAGCAGGATCTCTGGTGGCAGAATGCCTGGGTTCAAATCCTGGCTCTGTCACTAACCAGCACTGTGACCTTAGGCAAGTCACTTAACCTCTCTGTGCCTCAGTTTCCTCATCTTCAAAAATAGAAGCTCCCAACAAACAATAGCCCAAGACCAGATAGTTCTCACTGGTGAATTCTACCAAATGTTTAAAGACAAATCAACTTCAATCTTCCTCAAACTCTGCCCAAACACTATATAGGAGGAAATACATTGTAACTAATTCTATGTGGCCAGCACTACCCTGATACCAAAGCCAGATGAACACATCACAGGAAAAATAAAAACTATAGACCAATACCCTTCATGAATACTGATGCAAAAATCCTCAACAAAGTGTTAGCAAACTATAGCCAGTAGCATATTAACAGGATTATGCATCATGATCAAGTGGGGTTTATTCCTGGAATGAAAAGAGCAGTATGACAACATGAAGAATCAAGGACATGAGTTCTCTGCTCAGAAGCAGAGCCTGCTTCTCCCTCTCTCTCTGTCTGCCTCTCTGCCTACTTGCTTCTCCCTCTCTTTCTGCCTCTCTGCCTACTTTTGATCTCTGTTAGAAAAATAAATAAAATCTTTAAAAAAATGAAAATTAAAGACAGATATATACAGACCATTGGAACCAAATACAGAACCCAGCAATACACCTCAACATATATGGCAAATTAGTTCTGACAAGTGCCAAGGCCATTTGATGAGGGGGAAAAGAACAGTCTCTTAACAAATGGTGCTGGTACCACTGGATACCCACTGGCAAAAGAATGAAGTTGAACCTCACATGATATACAAAAATTAACTCAAAATGGATCAAAGACCTAGTAAAAGCTAAGACTAGAAAATTCTTAGAAGAAAACATGGAGGCAAATCTTCATCACACTGGAGTTGTCAATAGATTCTTAAATAATACACCAAAATCACAAGCAAAAGAAAAAAAATGGATGATCCAGACTTTATCACGATTAAAAACTTTTGTACATCAAAGGACACTATTGAGAGAGTGAAAAGATAAGCCACAGAATGGGAGAAAATAATTGTAAATGATAAATCTAATAAAGGTTTAGTATCCAAAACAGAGATAACTCTTAAAACTCAACCAACCAAAAACCCAACAACAATTTAAAAAATGGACAAAGAGCTTATGTAGACATTTCTCCTAAAACATACAAACAGAGAAGCACATGAAAAGATGCTCAATGATGTTAGTCATTAGAAAGGCGATCAAATCCACAATGAAACACTACTTCGTACACATTGGATGGTTATAATTTTTTTTTTTTTAATGAAACAAGGGCTGACGATTCAGAGAAACTGGTAACCTCATACATTGCTTCTGGGAATGTGAAACAGAGCGGCAACTTTGGAAAACAGTTTGCAGTTCCTCGCTAAGTTAAATACAGATTTACCATGTATGCCAGCAATTCCATGCCTAGGTACATGCATGAAAAATTGGAAGAAGGTGTTCTCATGAATGTTCACAGCAACTCTATTCAAAATAGCCAAGATGTGATATGTTAACAAGTCAAATGTCCATCAATAGATGAATGGATAAACAAAACATGGTATACCCACACAGTAAAATTTTTGTCATAGAAAAGGAAATGAAGCAATGATACATGCTACAACATGGATGAACCTTGAAAACACTGTGAGTGGTCATAGAAGTCATATACAAAAGGCGACGTATCACATGAATTCATTCTATGAATTACCCAGAACAGGCAAATCACTGACAGAAAGCAGGTTAGTGGTTGCCAGAAGCTGGATTAAGGGGGAAACAGGGAGTGCCTGCTTAATGCGTATGAGATGTCCATTTGGGGTAATAAAAAAGGTCTGGAATAGACAGAGATGATGGTTGCACAACACTATGAATGTGCTTAATGCCACTGAGCTGTATACTTTAAGATGGTTATAATAGTAATAAAAAATGGGGGAAGGGAAAAATAGGGAGAGTATTATTGCCTATCATATTTATGAAGACTAGTTTAGTTAAATTAAAGGAGATGACTTTTGCAAAGTGCTTAGAACAGTACCTGGCACGTGGTAGGTGCTACAGAGTTGAGAGAGAGAAGGAGAAATAAGTGACAGCACCAACCCTTGAAAGTGGAGGAAGAGATGTAGAAAGGGAGCGGAAAGGCTTCTCAGTCCCTCCTAAAGAAGGTGGTCAGCTAGCTAGGGTCTAGGTCAGAACTCTGCCCTTGAACTCTGTTCACTAGCCAAAGGCAAGTCTTCAGTGAGACACAAAGAACTCCCAGTGGCCCCCCCAAGCATCCTCCTTGGTGAGCCAGCTCAGGGAGCTCTCTAGGATCTCACTGAGCAGGGGTCAGACCTCGCAGACATGAGGTCACCATCCAGACAGCCCTCCCACACCAGAAAAAGGAGGGAGACAACATTGTTCTGGACACTGTTCAGGAGACTCTGACCTACCTGCAGATAGAAATCCTTAAAGATGCACCACAAGCCCCCACACCTGACTCGGACCTCTGGAAATGGTCTGCCCCATCCTTCCTCATGTTGACCTAGCAGACATTCCCCATACATCCCCAGCCTCGTGTCGCCCTACACATTTCTTCTTCCACCACAGCCATTCTAGTCACCTCCAAGCGCTTATATGAGTTGTGCTCCTCCCACCAAGTAGCTGAGACCTACGCTGTTCCCTCCAGCTAAATTCTTCCTTTTTCACCTGATTAATCCAATGCCATTAGATCTCAGCTCACAGAACAAATGCTCATTCAGCCATGTCCTTGTCCCTGGTGGTATCTGTCATTCGTCTGTGTGATTTTTATTAATGTCTGTCTCCACTCCCAAGTCCCCGATGGCCAGGCCCCAAGGAACAAAGGCCAGGGGCCCCCAGGTTTCTCCCTCCCTTCCACACGCTCACCATCATTGATCCTCCCAGCCAGGGACTCTGCACTGAAGCCAGCAAAGACCACGGTGTGGACAGCTCCAATCCTGGCACAGGCCAGCATTGCGGCCACAGCCAGTGGGGAAACAGGCATGTAGATGGCCACACGGTCCCCTCGACAGATGCCATGTCTCTTCAGCATATTTGCCAGGCGACACGTGGTCTCCAGCAGTTCCCTGAAGTATAAGGAAGAGAAGGCCATCAGAGATGGTGAAGGGCCAAAATGCTGAGTGATTTGGGGAGCATAATTCTGTGAACAGTAAGTACTGTACACCCAGCCAGGGCCCGGAAAACAGTAGGTACTCAGTGGCTTGTTGCACAACAAGTTCTTTTCCAGAAAATAATGTTTTCAACTTCGCAGGCTAGTACTAGCAGATTCATGGCCACATTACCGTGGTCAGATGGCTGTCCTTGGGTTCACTCACAGCAGGGCTTCTCAGCACAGGGGTCCAAAGCCTAAACTGTCACATCCCTGAGACGTCTCGGAAGTCGAACGGAAAGGTCCGTCCCCAAAAGTGATATCCTAAGACCTTTAGTGGGGAAAGTAAGGCCCCCGTTTTCTGCATGAGCACAGCCCAGCTGCACCAAGCAAGGCTCTAGCCAGGAGGCCTCTGCTCACGCATCAGACCCCCAACCCCGTGTAGCCACGCTGAGTCGAAGCGATGGCGGCCGCGTGATAATCACCCACCTGTAACCCAGAAGCAGGGAAGGCAGGGAATGAAAGCACCTCCTTTTTCCCAGTTGCAAGGCACCGACTGCACGTGGTACTCTGAAGACACAAGGCCCACCGGATACCCACCCCCTCCCACCTCTCCTGTCTACGTGACCGTCCCTCCATTTTCGCACTAATCACGAGGTTCTGCCTGCCAATCAGAATGCAGCATCTCCCTAGAGACGCAGACTGGCTTAATGCTTGACACGTGACCCAATCTGCCCAATCAGAGTCAATGACACTCAACTCTGGAAACAGGGACTATGCGCCTTAAAGCGCCCACTTGTCTGGAATGGAGGTGGGAGTAGAGAAAAGCAACATGGGGGAGCTAGACACTCCATTCCCTGTGGTGAAGGACCCCAGGTCAGAACTATAGTATAGCCTATAAGTTTTAACATTCTTTTTATAACCAGCTTATGCTAACTAAGAAACTGTGGCCAGCTGACCATAGATAAGGGAGTCAGCAAGCAGCATAACAGGATAACGAATAGCAAAAATCTGTGTTTAACCCAGCTGTTTCTGGCTTCTGTATAATAATGCTTCTAATGCTTTGCTAAGAAATGAAAAATTGCTTAAACCCTCGCTCGCTGTGTAATCAAATAAAGTTATACCCTTCCCCTGTTAAGAATTTCCCCTACTACTAAGTAAAATTGATAAGGGTTGTCTCCCGTACCAAGGCCGGAGACGTGCGGTTCAGCACGTACGCTAGCTGGAGACGTGCGGTTCAGCACGTATACAGATAAAGGTTAGAAACGTGCAATTCAACACGTACCCTCTACTGTACACTACCTGAACGGTGACTGGCCAGAATGTATGGTTGGTTTTAAAGGATTGGCTACCTGTGTGTAGGCCTTGCTGTAATGCTTTGAAATTACTGGCTAGAAAAGTGAGGGCTCTGATGTAATGGACTGTAAAATTCTATATTAAGTCACTCCCGAAACAGATCGGGGCTCTCAGACACTGACCCATCCCTCGCGGATTTCGTGGTCAAGTGTCCCTGGGAGTCCGAGCATGCCCGAATAAAATCCTCTTGCTTATTGCATCCAGTGGTCTGTGAGTGCGTCCTTGGGTGCGGGTCCTCTAGGGTCTTTCAGTGGTTCTAGCGGATGGGCCAGCTGACCCACGACTACGCAAATAACCAATCATTTTACCCGTTTTTCCTGTGATTTGACTTTAATTTATTTAATCACAGAACTAACAGGGAAAGACAGAATAAGGGGCAGCCAACCAAACGAACCGCACCCACGCTCTGCATCTCCCCGACGGGTCTGAGTGGGGGCTGTGGGGCAGCGCCGACTTCTGCAGGCTGTGGCAGCCAGAGACTGGACCCTCTGAGCTCTGCAAGTCCCCTTACAAGCGTGTGCCTGCTTCCCCTCTGTTCAAAAGGTCCTCAAGGAAAGGGCTCTGAGAAAGGCCAAGCTCAGCAAGAGGCCGCCTAGAAACACCAGCGGAATGAAGATGAACACGCCCCATTTCAGGCAGAGACTTCAAGGGGACTTTTGTTTCTTCCCAAAGCCATCCTGCATGGAGAGCTGATGAGAACCAGATCATAATTCCAGCCTGCACGTGCCCTCGCCACCAGTAACTCCCCACCAGGCTGGCTCCAGCATGCCTCTTCTGCAGGATTTCATCCCCTGCTTAAAGCTTTCAGGAGGACAAAGACCCCATTCATGGTGCTCCACCTATTCCTTGCTTAAGTTTATGTTGAGAAAGAAAACGTACTTCCTGACAGACCCCAGGGCCAAACCCCGGAATCCAGAACCTGGGAACATCCATACTAATCCTAAGGAGGCTGGGACAGCCCGTGATAATACTATCACAGTATTAAGGAAGTATTAGGAAGAGGCAGCTGTGGTCAATAATGCAGGAGAGTAACTCAAGCCAAGTGGAGGCACCATTTTCATAGCTAAGGATTTAAGCCTCTGGGCAGTGCTCAGGGAGATGGAAGCTTAGATATGTGTTACACATCAATGGTGATAAAATTCAGTCCTTAACTCTGTAGACCAAAGGCATCAGTCAGAAGTCAAGGAACACAAGTGAACTGTCTAGACAGAAGAGCCTGGGTTAGTTTTCTATAGTGGCTGCATTAAACATGGCAGCTTACCTTTCTCAACCGCCATGCAGTCATCTGAGAAATGGCAGGTGCCATGCAACTTTTGTACCTGTCAGAAATGTTAGTGAAAAGCATCACCCACCCAGGGCCCTGCCAAATATTCAGTAGGTATTATCTTTCCCATTAGATCTCTTTGTCATCATTTTCTAAAATTCTAAAAATCTAAATTCTAAAAAATACATTTCTAAAGTCACGTAACTGGTGAATTCCTAAGATGCTAAAAATTCCATCCAGACACTGTGGAGATGAGAATGAAAGTGTCCTACAGGATCACAGTTCTGACTAGAGAGATGAAGGCACATGCATGAGTGTGTGAAGGGCGTTTTTACCTCAGCTTGGTGCAATAGTCTCTGAGGGCAGCAGGGAGAACTTTCTGGACAGATTGGCTATGGTGAAGAGGAGCAAGGGAGCAGCAGCACCCCTCTACTATAGGACAGTTGAGCCATAGCCCTGGAAGAGGGTCTGGAGACTAAGCTGAGGCAACCTATGGGTTCCCTAGAGGATTGAGAGGCATCAACTGTGTGCTGCACCTGGAGCTGCGGCCAGTGGGTCTCAGACTCTTGCTGCTACAACCAGGGGAGCAGTTTCTGATAAAGAATTTGCTCTGGGTAAATCTCCAGGCATGTTCCCCTTTCTATCCACTCTGCCAAGGCCATAAACCTGAAAATCAAAGGGCTCCTTGAAGGTCAGATGGTGCATTCTGCCTTGGGGTCCAGAAATCTTGCTGCTACACTCTTGTCCACAGTGGCCCAGCCTCTGCTTAAGAAGCATATTGCTGGAAGTTGCCACCTCATAGAGCTGTCTCTTGTTCTGTCATTTTAGTAGAGAAATAGTCTTTCTAAAATGGGACCAAGTTCTGTAGCTGTACGAATTCCACACATTTTGGTCCTAGCTCAGCTCTTAAAATCTGAATAAATCTAGTTTTTCATTCAGTGGCAGCCCTTCAAATTTCTCAATACCCTCCATACTTCCAAGAAGCCTTTCTTCTCCAAGTTCTCTCATCCAGCCATCCATGACCCCATGAACTCTCTATAGTTATACCTCCAGGTTACCAAATTGACCCCCACATTCTCATTGTCTCTCTCTAGAGTAGAATATCGGCACCCAGACCCTTGATCTCAACTCTACACTTAATAATGTAAATTAAGAACATGTTGATTTCCTCCACACTTTTGCCATTGGAAAATAAGGTCAGCAAACCTAGGTCTTCAAATCATTGAAAAATAAATGTTATTTGAGTGATCCTATCATTCCACATATTCAAAAACTGTCCAAAAGCATGTTCTTGGATATCTGTGACTTCTCAGAGACTCCCATGAACTGTTTCTGTATCAAAAAGATAATGCAGCCACTTGGAGGCTGGTGCTTCAGTTTGTCATTGCAGGAAATACTAGCTTCCTTATACTAACAGGGTCTTCCCAACGGATAGCAGCTTTCAGCTTTCTGAGAAATGATCTTACTGAAGATAGCGTTATATTTTCAAGTGCAAAGAGAAAAGTAACATTTGTTATCAGGTATTGACCAAGATATCTAAGTTTGTCTGCAATGTAGACTCTTCAGACCTAAACCTTCAATATGAACATATGCAAATAATGTGCACAAATACATAAATTTGGCATGGTGTTAGTGACTGCTACCTGGCCTTGGGGAAGGGAGAAGACTTTCTATAGCCAACTGTTAAGCAGGGAATAATGTTTATCCAATGCTAAAGACATAATCTGATCTCAAGCATTTATAACCAACATGACACCTGCCAATGTCTTAGCCAGTATAAAGGCCCCTGGACCACCTCAGTCCAAAACAGACACAACTGGAAATCGAGTTCAGAAGAAAGACAGGAATAAATACACTGGTATTTATTTATTTATCTATATTCTAATTAAAGCTTTTTTTTTTTTTTTTTCATGGAAAATATCTTTATGTCCTAGCATTTCCCAATGACAGCCCAGGGAAGTAAGATAGGCCGTGTGTGTGTGTGCGCATGTGCGTGTTTTGTATTTAAGAAATAAACAAATTGAGAATGCATGATCTGCTCACTTCCCACAATTACATTGGCTCTTAGTGTTCATTAAATAAATACCACCTCCATTGTCCATCTATCCCACTAAGTACAAGCTTTACTTGGGCGGGGATTTGGGGGTTACTCCCTTCTTCCTAGGGCCTACAGCTGAGCCTAGTTCATAGAAGGCTCAGTAAATATTTGTGGAATGAATGGGAGCTGCAGATAAGTGAGAAACGACAAGGGCTCTGGCAGGCGCAGGACTCCTCAGGCCTGTGCTCTCACTGTGAGTGCCTGTCAACTCTGCAGATGCCTTGCATCTCCCTGCAGGGAAAGAGGGTGAGGCTGGCCAGCCCAACAGCATCATACAGGCAGGGAATTGTCCTACCCCTCTGACAGCAAGTGAGAGGGACCGCTCCCACTGATAAAGCACCCAGAGGGTACTTCTCAGTCTCTTTTGCCAATAAGGGAAATAAACCCAGGTGATCATGTCGATACTGTGTATGTTAAGGCCTGTGACAGACACAAAGCTTTTCAGAGTCTCTGCTCTCCTCCAAGCCTGGGTGCTGACGTAGAGGAGGGGTCGACTCCAGGATCTAGATGCAGAACTTGAAAGGGCACTCAGCTGCTGTTCTGCAGTTCAGCATTTTCTTCAGCAAGCCACTTCTGGAAGATCGGGTAGTAAGAGAAGAAAAGGAAGCAGAACAAAGCAGGAGGGCCCTTTTCTCACATGGGGCTTGCATGGAAGGATAGTCAGGACATGTCGATGGCTCATGAATTATGTCTCAGAACGAGGTCTAGAGACAAACTCCTTCCTTCCAGACAGACTCCTCTGACCCTGACATTATTGTAGCCACTAACTCTGATTTGATGATGATAAAATTTGCTCACTCTTCTGCTCATAACTACTGGGAGAAGAGATGCCCTGGAAATTCAGCTGAATGGGTTCATAAATCAAGTATAAAATTCCTTGTACATCATTATTTGATTTCATGACCATGACCTTTAGTAAAGAGTAGATGCAATGGAATATAAAGTAGTAGCCACACTTAAAGATGTAAAATGTCCAAAGCTGCTATTTGCCAAGAAAGGCCCCAGATACAGGGTTTTCAAGAAAAAATAGCTGAATTGCCACTGGTAACATAAAGTCAACCAGTGAAACCGAGAAGACTAGAGCTGCATGTTTTTTACCTTCCTTACAGAAGTGAATTTTCAAGGTGGTTCAATCAGTTGAGCACCTGACTCTTGATTTCAGCTCAGGTCGTGGTCTTGGGATTGTGAAACTGAGCCCCATACCAGGGTCTGTGCTCAGCAGGGAATCTGCTTGAGGATTCTCTCCCTCTCTCTCCCTTTGGCTCTCCAGTCACTGCCCCCCCCCCCCCCCGCCAATCTATCTATCTAAAAAATAAATAAAATAAAGAATTATATTTTCCTTGAGTCTATGCTATAGTTATGGAAAGTATTGGGCCTGGAAAGTTTATGTCAGAAGAGTGTATTGTTGGAAGCCAAACTACATCTGATCAGAGACAGGTTCCCACTCCAGTTCTCTGCACACCTGGGGCCTTGACAGTCCTATCTGCAGCAGCCTAATAATAGGGCCCACTACCAAGGTGTTTGAGACAGCTGTGGTCTGAGGTGTGTGTTCCCAAGTTCCTACTTGGAAACTGTAACCCCAAAGGTGATGGTTTAGGAGACGGCATTTGGGAGGTGATTAGGTCATGAGGGTGACACTCTCAAGAATGGGGTCAATGGTCTTATAGAACAGATCCCACAGAGCTCCCTCGCCCTTCCCACCATGTGAGGACAGAGCAAGAGGGGAGTGGCTATAACTCAGGAAGAAGGTCCTCAGTGGAATGTGACTATGCTGCTGCCTTGATCTTGGACTTCTTGGACTGTAAGAAATGAATTTCTGTTGTTTAAAAGATACCCAGGATATGGTGTTTTGTTACAGTAGCCCCAGCAGACTAAGACAAGGACCATACATGAAGTCTCACACACATAAGAAGGCATCCTATAAACAGTAGCTATAATTATGGTGGAAAAAGGAAATCATCATAAATCAGTGGTTCCTCAAGTGCCTCTTGCCAGGAGGAAGAATGAGAATGCCAGTTTTCTTTAGTGTAAGTCACTGTGTCATTGGCTCAGGGTATTCAAAAGCCTTGCGAAGCCCTCATCTGCATAGCCTACCTGCTGCGTGCTCCCCCAGTAGGTGCTGACACAAGTCCTCGCCCTGAGGGGGTCAGCGGATCTGAGAAGGATACATCACACACAGCGCGGATTGCCAGTGGCCTGCAAGTTGCAGGAACTCAGCCCATGGACATTGGTTCCGAGAGGCTGGAGGTGCCATGCTCTGAGGACCTCACCTGTCTGTCACCCACCGTGTCTCCACCATATCCACCAGCCATTGCACCTTCTGCAACCACACTTGCCACCCACTGTGAGTACAGGGAACCTCTTCTCCATGGCCAGCCAGGACCACATTCTGGTGGTCCCAAACCCCACATGCTGGCATCCAGAACACCCCTTCCTTCCTGCCCATCATCCCATTCACATTTCCTTCCCATGGAACAACAGTAACAGCTATTCAGTAAATGTCCTGTGCCCAGGACTGCTCTGACTACACACACACATTTACCCTTCACAACAGCTCATGGTATGAGCTGCCATTCCCTCCCCCAACCTCCACTTCTCAGATAAGGAAGCTAAGGCAAACAGACCTTAACTGACTTCCCGAAATGGTCAGGGAAGGATTCAAACCCAGGCCTGGTTCCAAGGGTCCTGCTTTTAAGCAGTTCCCCCCAAAGCCCTCAATGTCAGGATAGCCGGTTTTCCACGGCAAACCTTCTCAAATTTCATGATTCCTGCCACTCACCAACTCTGTTGTTATGTATGTAACATTTGGCGGAGGGTAGGTTTTTTGTTTTGTTTTGTTTTTAATGTACATTCATTTTTAAGACTAAACTAAAAACTCTGAACTTGAGGCTGACCTTGTTCAAAAGGAAAATTAGCACGAGAGATGTTCAAAGCTGGCTCCCTCTAGTTACATGCAAGTTACATCTTGCAATCAGGATAGAGGAGAACAGGAGAGAGGAGGGGTTGAGGGTGGTTTTTTTCCTTCAGGAGTCCATGTTTGGCTGCACATTCAAGACTACCTGCTCCAGGATACACTCACTAGGCATATCCAGGTCAAAACATTCACTCAAAGTCGTTTGCTCCTGCTCTGACAAAGCCTTACATGCAGTCAGCCTCTAGACAAACCCCTGTGGAATGGAGGTAAGGTCAGACTTGAAAAAACCTCTGTCCTAATTAATGCCTGAATTCCCCTTAGACCTCAACACTTGGCCTCCAGCCCACATCTTGTCTCCAGAAAAGAAGTTCTTCCTTTCAAGATCTGGCGTCCGGCTCCCGACCCTGAGGGAGCCAGAGGCCAGGCTGGTAGCCTTGTACAAGAGTGTGCTGGTGGACTCTGGTCCTGGACACTGGCCCAGAAAACAGCTGGTGCCCTGGCAGGACACTCGTCCACTGGCCAGCCAGGCTGTTTACCTCTGAAGGAAAGCCACATAAGTGGTGTCCCTTCTCTGGTGGAATCAGGAACAGGATGTAGGTTTTAACTTTCTAAAAACACTCCCTTTTCCCTCGTCAAAAAAAAAAAAAAGAGCCATTGGATGTTTCTCAGGCCCCACTCCAGCGTGACCTGTCCCACGGGTGGCCTTGTGGGTCTTCCCACAGTGCTCCTCCACACGAGTCCACTGAGCAGCAGGGGCAACAATAGGATACAGGGTGGCCAGCGTTAGACCAGACATGAGTTGGGGGCTGCTCTATTTCCAGGCTTCACCGTGAGTCCACAGATCATTCCACATTAGCACGCAGAGGAAAGCAAGCAAGGAGACCGGTGGGAATCTGAAGGCTATGCAGTGGGAATCCGGAGGCTTCCCTCCGGAAGAGGGAAGAATTTGGTACAATTGCCTCGGGCCCAAGCTGATTTCCTGGCCTCTGGTAGCAACTTGGAGAAACTGCTAAAAAAAAAACCATGGGACCCATGAAGTGCACTATTGTGCTGTCTATTGGTTAACAACCAATTTTCCCAAGGTGGGGGAAAGCCCTGATTTATAGCATTTGCCAATTACTGTGGTATTAATATTCCCCCGGTGGAGGATTTCCAGCTACCAACATGACTCACTGACCAACCGAGCAAGGGACTGGGAAGAGGAGCCCCGTGACAGCAGAAACAACATCATGAGCCCTCAGCGCCCCAAAAGCTTCCTGTGATCTCCTATTGAGGCTGTCCTTAAAGCTTACTTCAACTCTTTCCTTCATAAAAATAATTGTTATTTACTTATTTAACTCATTTTACTTAATAATCACACATTTAATAGACAAATAATTGGTAATAGAAATTTAAATTGTTCCTCTGGAAGGAAGGGGAGGAACAAAGGGCACACCTGGTTCATTCCACTCAAGCTATCTCCTTTACCAGGCCACAGGCCTCCCCTATCCTGGGTTTAAGGCACTGCATTCTGTGTGAATTCCAAAACTGGGCTCCCTGTGGCTCTCCCCCTATGCACATATGGTCCATGGCAGCCCCATCATTCGGCCACTGCAGAAGGCTGCGCAGTTCAGCCCTGCTTGAAGGCACCTGCCCTGGGACGCTGGAGGACATACCAGGTCTTATACCCCTTCTGAGGGATGCCCTTTGCAGTTCCACAAAAGCACCCCCATCTCCACCAGCTAGTAACATGCCAAAGACCTCCTCACGTAGAACATTACGTGACTGGAAAACTGTCCCACAATTTAGTCATAAGGTCCAGAAAGCTAGCAAGTTTGTAATGTAAGGATAGGAGATGTCTCTTTTGGAAAATGGCCTGGCCTGTGATGAATCCACAACTAGATGGGCTTACGTTGGTGGAAGGGCTGAGTGAGTGACAGGGTGAAGATCAGAGCCTGTTAGTTAGAGCAGACCTTGAACATCTGTGGTACACAGAGGAGTTTGGTCACTTGCACCAGGAGGAACGACCACCAGGCCCCACCTGAGTGGCCTGGGATCTGCGCGGTGACAGGCCTGGTCCTCATACTGTCACAGTCAACAACCCAGGAATCTGAGCAGAATCTGGGTCCATAAACCCACCCCGCATAGACTTGCCTGCGGTCGCCATGCCATTCTCTCCATTGGCTTCTGTTCCGGCCTCCTCAGCCTGCCACCGGCTGCCTCAGACACCTCCCGTCTGGGCTTCTGCCTGTGACTCAGGTTGAACCAGGCATCTGCACGTGGGGAGCAGTTGCACAGTGGGTTGTGCTTTGCTGCAGCTCGGGAGGGACTTGGGTTTTCTTGGAAAGATTCCACTTGTTGTAAAGATGTTGGGAGAAAGCTGAGCAGCTGAGCCAGCAGAACTGTGGTTCACAGGACCAG
Organism: Mustela erminea; assembly: GCF_009829155.1. Classification (NCBI taxonomy): domain Eukaryota; kingdom Metazoa; phylum Chordata; class Mammalia; order Carnivora; family Mustelidae; genus Mustela; species Mustela erminea. The sequence continues at coordinate 49,694,021 of NC_045620.1, forward strand.
AGGCACAGTGGTGTGTTCTGAGCACTTGGTGGAGCCTGGGGGGTCTTCATTCTTGTGCCAGAGTAGGTGCTGGGAGTCTACTCAGACGATCTCTTAGCACTCTGTCAGCTCCCTTTCTGCTTAAAAGAGTGGTACTGACTTCCTTTGTTTACAGCTGATTCCTGACAGATCCGGCCCCTCTGACCAGGGCAGGCAGCTATGTTACTGGAGATACGTTTCCAAATAAAGTCCCTGGACCCCGTGAGGAGATCCTGACTTGGCACGGCTGAAGTTCATTGTTGGGAACCTCTCTGGGGACTCAGGCACACCTGGCACAGGCAATCCCTGCTTTAGATGCTACCAGAATGACACATCACTGATGTGTGGGGACCCTGGGGAATTCAAATTCCAAGTCCTTGTTGCCTCATTAACCCAGTCAAGCAGAACCAGCAGGGAGAATGGGGATGTGTTGGTCCAGATTACTCAAAAACCTGCCAATGACTCGAAAACCTCACTCTAGTCTTTCAGAGGAAGTTTCTCTGGACTTGTTGATGGGAAATCGTCAAGCCTCTCACCCAACCTGACCCGCTGCTATTACCACATGCAGATCAGGGGCAAGACAGTCTTGGGCAGGGCCAGCACAAAGAATGAAGGATGAAGGAGTGCCAGGCCAGGCAGCCCCTTTCTGAGAAGTAGCCAGCACCCTCTTGTCACCCCTTCCTCTGGCACACACGGCATCCCCGACCCTGAACTTGGAAGGTGCTCCAAGGCCCAGAGTGCCCATTAAACATTCTGCTTCCTGCTCCTTGCTGTTCCACGGTCACAGCAGGACTCCCCAGCCCTTGGCCCCACCTTCTTCTGCAGCTGACCCTTGTCCTGCTTCAAGGCCACCTAGAGCCTGCTGGCACCAAGAAGCCTTCTTCTCCCCAGCTGATGTTAGCACTTACTGTGTGTCTGCTTAAGCAGGAAGTGGGGACAGACAGTGGGAACACAGGGTCCTGGTCACTAAAGGGCTATTGTCTGCACACAGCAGAGTTTACCCTCTACACACACCTCCAGGAACCACGAGGAACCCCCAGGCATCTGGCCTGTCATCAAGTTAGTGCTGCCAAGCAGGAGAGGTCCTGTTTACAGAGTTACCTCCTCCCTCTCAGATTCCTCAGTACACTGGCTAAAAAGCCAATCAAAGCTGAACTCTAACCCCATTTCTGACCTTTCCAGCTGGGTAAGCTTGAGGAGCCCAGGTCCTCAAGCATCAGATCCTGGACTTTAAAACCAAGTATGAGCATGAATGTGAGCTACAAGCATCAGTGTCAGCAACTGCCTAGTCAGCCAGGGACTGCCCCCAGATAGCAGGGTCAGGTATGACTCCTGGAGGACAGAGGGCTGGGACACCCCATTCCCACTCCCAGCCTGGTATGCAGGATGGTCACCAACAACTTTCCCAGGAGCTGTTGCTGGTGCCCTTTGTTCCAGGTAGGCAGTGGACAGATGAGTCCAGCCTGGCTGGCGCTGGGGGCTGGATGTGGACTGAGCACGGAAAGGGGCTGCCCAGGGCACACACATATGCCACCCTCCCACTAGTACCTCTTCTCAGCCCTGACCAAGACTGGATGCCTAGATGTCAGCACTGCACGGGCTGCCCTGCTGGGGACTGCCATGCACAGTGGCACACATGCCTACCATAGCTGTGTATAGATTTTTAAACTCTGCATCAGACAGTGGGTCTAACCTCACAGTGACACCTTCCTTCTGTGTCCACCAAGCAAGGGAGAAAGAAATGGACACTTGTGGGGAGAGGGAGCAGGAATGAAGATGCACTTCCCCCAACCCGGGACCCGATGTGCACATCTGGACGGGTGAGGAGGTTCAACCACATCCCTCTGTGCCCACAGTGCTGCCCGGATGAGAACCAACATGGGGCAGGGCAGCATGACACCAAGCGCTACCCACAGTGAACCTAAGAGTCAGGCTTATACCAAAGTCTTGAGTCTTCCAAAGCAGAAAGGAAGAAAACAGGAACAATAACACCTAGACCTAGAAGACTCCCCACCAAGCTGTGGCAGGAAATCTTGTCCCCACTCGTGAGGCAAAGAGCTCCTCCCCAGCCCCACCCTTCAGGCACCAGATACCCTCCCCCAGTCCCACCCCAGGTGTGCACTGTGCCCTTACCAGGCCTTGCCCTGCCACCTCCCACAACCCACCCATTCCCCAACAACCCCTGCATGCAGAAGAGGGTCCACAAAAACGGAGATCCAGCTCAAAGGCAGGTGTCTGCTTACGCGTGCGGACATGCGTAATTTAGAAGTAAATTTCTGCAAGTGTTTGCCCCCACAAAATTCTCAGAAGGATCCCCATCAAGGAGGTTTCCCTGGCCATGGACACTCTCAGAGTGGATCATTCCTGCTGCAGTCCCAAGATCTGGCTGTTCTAAAATACGAAATTCCAAGAGACTTAGCTGGTCCAAAAGAAGGACAAGAACAATAAGAAATCATGTAGAGAAAGATGCAAAACACTTCCCAGTTTCAACATCTGGATCCAAAGTCTTAAGGAAATGTAAGCACACAATCCAGGGGACCCGGGGTTTCCACCAGTTCCTGGCAGCCGGCATGTACATTCCCGACCACGTTTTGCAATCACAGTTACTCAGAGGTCAGCAGGGGAAAGGGTGTATTCAGGGTACCTCCCTCCTCTTACTCAGGGAAGCCAGGACACTGCACATGAGCCAAGGGCCTGGGCCTCTCCTCCCCCAACTCAGGGGAGCCCATGGAGTAAACTGACTTTGCCCTGCCTGGCAAATTGCCCTTGCCATGGGAAACCTCACAGATCATGGGGCTATTTTACTCCAAAGCACCCTGCCCATCAACCTCATTAGGCCCATTAAGGATCCTTCCTTTCAATTGCCCTTTTTATTTTAATAAAGGAGTTCGCTCATTAACATAATTAATTGGGGGCCAAGGAGAAGAGCAAGTAACAAGGGTCAGGCCCGCAAGAGGGAGAGGGGCTGCTTTTTAGCTGACTAGAGATTGTTCTCCGGAGCTCAAGTCCCTGCTCTGAAAACATCACCCTAACAGCTCCCAGCCCCAGCAGCCACAGAGCAGCCCCATGCCCTTCCCTCCTCAAATCCCAAATCCTCATCTTCCTAGACCCTATTCTGGACTTTCATCACATAGGTGCTGCTCCATACTTGGCCATCCCGCAGAGGAGAAGCAAGTTTTCATTTTGAAGATAAGGAAACAGTAACACTCAGTGCCTGGCCCCAGCATGCCTGGAAGAAAGCCGGCCCCTCTATGCCCACCTAGGGCTTCTGAGGCAGGCAGGATAGAAAGAGGCCTGACATCCCTTCTGCTCCTCTGGACAGGGCTTCCTCACAGTGCACACTGTCCACCAGAAAGAAAATGGAACAGCCACAGAGATCGGCCCCTCCAGGGGCTTGACCCATAGTAAAACTATACTCAATTCATGCTGTAGGCATATTTAAGACAACACGGGCCCTTTATGGTGTGGCCTGTGCACATCGGGCTCTGTTGTGCTGTGCTGGTTGTGACTACCACACTGACCCAGGCCTGCTACTGCTGGAATGGTGATCCTCTCATCTGGTCCTTTATTCTTTAGCAGCGGACATGGTAGAGTGACAGGCCTCGAGGTCACAGGACTCAAATTTGGTCTTTGCCTTAAGTTCTGAGCTCAAGTTCAAGTTCAGACCTCTGTTCGGAGCACTCAAACACAAGATGAGCTGAGCCTTGGTAACTACTCAGAGGAAGATCCCCACAGCCTGCTGTCACCTGTGCTTCATGGCACCCACATACAATCCAGAGGCTGAGACCAGCCACGGGCCTCCATCTGCTCCACTCTACGTCCTGTGTCCATCCCCAGTTTGGAAATCCCTAGCCCAAACCTCCAGGCTCCAGATAGCAGTTTAGAAGCCTAAGAATCTACCCACCACCCCACCATCAACTTCTGAGGACAGGGATTTGTGTTTTGTCTACATCCTCATCCCCAAGGGCCTCTGGAATCTGTCTACTTGAACGAGAGTTGAAG